>NC_134832.1:56744485-57068320 GCF_004210375.1 Tachypleus tridentatus | reverse complement strand
GACTCAACCCGTACATTCTATTATTCTATGAAAGTGACCATCGATATATCTATTCTATAAAAATGACCATCGATCCCTCTATTATATGAAAATGAACATCAATCCTTCAATTCTATGAAAGTGACCATGGATACCTCTATTCTATGAAAGTTACCATCGATCCCTCTATTCCACGAAAGTGACCATAACCATCGATCTCTATATTCTATGAAAATGACCACTAATCGCTCAACTCTATGAAAATGACCATCAACTCCTCTATTCTATAAAAGTAACCATCGATACCTCTATTCTTTGAAATTGACCTTCAACCCCTACATTCTATTATTCTATGAAAAAGACCATCGAGACCTCTATTCTATGAAAATGATCATCAACCCATCTTTTCTATAAAAGTGACCTTCGATCCCTCTATTCTATGAAAATGACTATCAATCCCTCTACCCTCTGAAAATCACAATCAACCCCTCTATTTTAAAAGAATGACCATTAATCCCTCTATTATATGAAAATGGCCATCAATCCCTCTATTCTATAAATTGACTATCAACCCCCTATTCTATAAAAGAAACCATCGATAGCTCTATTCTGTGAAAATGACCATCGATACCTCTATTCTTTGAAAACAACCCTCAACCCCTACATTCTATTTTTCTATGAAAGTAACCATCGATACCTCTATTCTGTGAAAATGGCCATCAATCCCTCTATTCTATAAAATGACCATCAACCCCCTATTCTATAAAAAAAACCATTGATAGCTCTATTCTGTGAAAATGACCATCGATACCTCTATTCTAGGGAAATGACCATCGATCCCTCTATTCTATGAAAATCACCATCAATCCCTCTATTCCATGAAAATGACCATCATTCCCTCTATTCTCTGAAAATAACCATCAAACCCTCTATTTTATGAAAATGACCATCAATCCCTCTATTATAGGCAAATGGCCATCAATCCATCTATTTTATGAAATAACCATCAACCCACTATTCTATAAAAGTAACCCTCGATACCTCTATTCTGTGAAAATGACCATCGAAACCTCTATTCTTTGAAAATAATCCTGAACCCCTACATTCTATTATTGTATGCAAGTGACCATCGATACATCTATTCTATAAAAGTAACCATAGATACCTCTATTCTATGGAAATGACCATCGATCCTTCTATTCCTCGAAAGTGACCATGACCATCGATCCCTCTATTCTATGAAAATGACCATCTCTCCCTCTATTATCTGAAAATAACCATTAATCGCTCTATTCTATGAAAATGACCATCAACCCCTCTATTCTATAAAAGTAACCATCGATACCTCTATTCTGTGAAAATGACCATCGATACCTCTATTCTTTGAAATTGACCCTCAACCCCTACATTCTATTATTCTATGAAAGTGACCATCGATACATCTATTCTATGAAAATGACCATCGATCCCTCTATTATATGAAAATGACCATCGATCCCTCTATTATATGAAAATGACTATCAATCCCTCTATTCTATGAAAATGACCATCAACCCTTTATTAAATTAAAGTAACCATCGATACCGTTTTTATGTGAATATGACATTCAACCCCTACATTCTATTACCCTATGAAATTGACCATCGAAACCTCTATTCTATGAAAATGACCATCGATCTTTCTATTCTCTGAAAATGACCATTAATCACTCTATTCTATGAAAATGATCATCAACCCATCTTTTCTATAAAACTGACCATCGATATCTCTATTTTATGAAAATGACCATCGATCGATCTATTCCTTGAAAATGACCATCAACCTCTACATTGTATTATTCTATGAAAGTGACCAACGATCTCTTTTCTACGAACGTGTCCATGATCATCGATAACTCTGTTCTATGAAAATGACCATCGATCCCTCTATTATATGAAAATGACCATCAATCCCTCTATTCTATGAAAATGACCATCAACCCCTATTCTATAAAAGTAACCATCGATCCCTCTATACTACGAAAGTGACCATCGATACCTCTATTTTATGAAAATGACCATCAAACCCTAATCTATTATTTTATGAAAGTGACAATCGATACCTCTATTCTACGAAAATGATAATCAAATCCTCTATTCTATAAAAGTGACCATCGTTACTTCTATTCTATGCAAATGACCATCAATCCATCTATGCTACAAAAGTGACCATCGATCCCTCTATTCTATGAAAATGATCATCGACCCCTCTTTTCTATAAAACTGACCATCGATACCTCTATTCCATGAAAATTACCATCAATCCCTTTATTCTATGAAAATGATCATCAACCTCTATTCTATAAAAGTGACCATCGATACTTCTATTTTAATGAAAATGACCAATAATCCCTCAATTCTCTTAAAATGACCATCGATCCCTCTATTATATGAAAGTAACCATCGATACCTCTATTCTTTGAAATTGACCTTCAACCCCTACATTCTATTATTCTATGAAAGTGACCATCGAGACCTATATTCTATGGAACTGATCATCAACCCCTCTTTTCTATAAAAGTTGCCATCGATACTCTATTCCATGAAAATTACCATCCATCTCTTTATTCTACGAAAATGATAATCAACCCCTCTATTCTATGAAAGTGACCACGGATACCTCTATTCTATGAAAGCTACCATCGATCCCTCTATTCTAAGAAAGTGACCATCGACCTCTCTATTTCTCGAAAGTGACCATGACTATCGATCCCTCTAATCTATGAAAATGACCATCAATCCCTCTTTCCTCTGAAAATCACCATAAACCTCTCTATTCTATAAAAGTAACCATCGATACCTCTATTCTCTGAAAATGACCATTGGTCCTTCTATTCCATGAAAGTAACCATCGATACATCTATTCTATGAAAATGACCATCAATACCTCTATTTATTGAAATTGACCATCAACCCCTATATTCTATTATTCTTTGAAAATGACCATCAACCCCCTATTCTATAAAAAAGACCATCGATACCTCTATTCTGTGAAAATGACAATCGATATCTCTGTCTTTTAAAATTGACCATCAACCCCTAAATTCTATTTTTCTATGAAAGTGACCATCGATACCTCGATTCTAGGGAAATGACCATCGATCCCTCTATAATATGAAAATGACCATCGATCCCTCTATTATATGAAAATGACAATCAATCACTCTATTCTATGAAAATGACTATCAAACCGTTATTCTATAAAAGTAACCATCGATACATCTATTCCGTGAAAATGACCCTCAACTCCTACATTCTATTACCGTATGAAAGTGACCATCGAGACCTCTCTTCTATGAAAATGACCATCGATGTCTCTATTCGACAAAAGTGACCATCGATCCCTTTATTCCATGAAAATGATCATCAACCCCTCTTATCTATAAAAGTGACCATCGATACCTCTATTCCATGAAAATTACCATCAATTCCTTTATTCTATGAAAATAATCATCAACCTCTCTATTCTATAAAAGTAACCATCGATACCTCTCTTCTCTGAAAAAGACCATCAATACCTACATTCTTTGAAAATGACCATCAACCCCTACATTGTATTATTCTATGAAAGTGACCATCGTTTCCTCTACTCTATGAAAGTGACCATCGATCCCTCTATTCCATGAAAATTACCATCGATCCCTCTATTCTTTGAAAGTAACCATCAATCTCTCTATTCTACGAACGTGACCATAACCATCGATCCCTCTGTTCTATGAAAATAACCATCGATCCCTCTATTTTATGAAAATGACCAACAACCACTATATTCTATGAAAGTAACCATCGATAACTCTATTCTGTGAAAATGACTATCGATACCTACATTCTTTGAAAATGATCCTGAACCCGTACATTCTATTATTCTATGAAAGTGACCATCGATATATCTATTCTATAAAAATGACCATCGATCCCTCTATTATATGAAAGTAACCATCGATACATCTATTCTATGAAAATGACCATCAATACCTATATTGTTTGAAAATGACCATCAACCTTTACATTGTATTATTCTATGAAAGTGACCATGGATACCTCTATTCTATGAAAGTTACCATCGATTCCTCTATTCAACGAAAGTGACCATGACCATCAACCCCTGCATTGTATTATTCTATCAAAGTTACTATCGATCCCTCTATTCTAAGAAAGTGACCATCGATCTCTCTATTCTTCGAAAGTGACCATGATCATCGATCCCTCTAGTCTATGAAAATGACCATCAATTCCTCTATCCTCTGAAAATCACCATACGCCTCTCTATTTTATAAAAGGACCCACCGTTACCTCTATTCTCTGAAAATGACCATTGGTCCCTCTATTCCATGAAAGAAACTATCGATACATCTATTCTATGAAAATGACCATCAATACCTCTATTCTTTGAAAATGACTATCAATCCCTACATTCTAGTATTCTTTGAAAATGACCATCAACCCCCTATTCCATAAAAAAAAAGACCATTGGTCCCTCTATTCTATGAAAGTACCCATCGATAAATCTATTCTATGAAAATGAATATCAATACCTCTATTCTTTGAAAATAACCCTCAATCCCTACATTCTTTTATTTTATGAAAAAGACGATCAATATCTCTATCCTTTAAAATTGACCATCAACCCCTAAATTCTATTTTTCTATGAAAATGACCATCAATCACTCTATTCTATGAAAATGACCATCAATCACTCTATTCTATGAAAATGACCATCAAACCGTTATTCTATAAAAGTAACCATCGATACATCTATTCCGTGAAAATGACCCTCAACTCCTATATTCTATTACCGCAGGAAAGTGACCATGGAGACCTCTATTCTATGAAAATAACCATCGTTTCCTCTACTCTATGAAAGTGACCATCGATCCCTATATTCTATGAAAATGACAATCAAACCCTCTATTTTATGAAAATGACCATCAATCCGTCTATTATATGCAAATGGCCATCAATCCCTCTATTTTATGAAATGACCATCAACCCCTATTCTCTAAAAGTAACCATCGATGCCTCTATTCTGTGAAAATGACCATCGATATCTCTATTCTATGAAAATAACCGTCAACCCCTACATTCTATTATTCTATGAAAACGACGATCAATATCTATATCCTTTAAAATTGACCATCAACCCCTACATTCTATTACCCTATGAAACTGACCATCGAGACCTCTCTTCTATGAAAATGACCATCGATTACTCTATTCGACAAAAGTGACAATCGATCCCTCTATTCCATGAAAATGATCATCAACCTCTCTATTCTATAAAAGTGACCTTCGATACTTTTATTCTATGAAAATGACCATCAATACCTCTATTCTTTGAAAATGACCATCAATACCTCTATTCTTTGAAAATGACCATCAACCCCTACATTGTATTATTTTATGAAAGTGACCATCGATACCTCTATTCTCTGGAAATGACCATCTATCCCTCTATTCTATGAAATTGACCATCGATCTCTCTATTCTACGAACGTGACCATGACCATCGATCCCTCTGTTCTATGAAAATGACCATCGATTCCTCTATTTTATGAAAATGACCATCAATCCATTTATTCTCCGAAAATCACCATCAACCCCTCTATTCCCTGAAAATGACCATCATTCCCTCTATTCCCTGAAAATTACCATCAATCCCTTTATTTTATGAAAATGACCATCGATCCATCTGTTATATGAAAATGACCATCAATCCCTCTACTCTATGAAAATGACCCTCAACTCCTACATTCTATTATTTTATGAAAGTGACCATCGAGACCTCTATTCTATGAAAATGACCATCGATCACTCTATTCTATGAAAATGACTATCGATCCCTCTAATATATGAAAATGACCATCAATCCCTCTATTCTATAAAAATTGACCATCAACCCCTATTCTATAAAAGTAACCATCGATACCTCTATTCTGTGAATTGACTATCGATACCTCTATTCTTTGAAAATGACCATCAACCCCTACATTGTATTATTCTATGAAAGTGACCATCCATCCCTCTATTCTATGAAAATGATCATCAACCCCTCTCTTCTATAAAAGTGGCCATCGATACCTCTATTCCATGAAAATTACCATTAATCCCTCTATTCTCTGAAAATGACCATCGATCCCTCTATTCTATAAAAGTAACCACCGATACATCTATTTTATGAAAATAACCATCAATACCTCTATTCTTTGAAAATGACCATGAACCCCTACATTGTATTATTCTATGAAAGTGACCATCGATACCTCTATTCTATGGAAATGACCATCTATCCCTCTATTCTATGAAATTGACCATCGATCTCTCTATTCTACGAACGTGAAAATGGCCAACGATCCCTCCATCTGTTCTATGAAAATGACCATCGATCTCTCTGTTTTATGAAAATGACCTACATTTTATTATTTGATGAAAATGACCAACAATCCCTCTATTCTATGAAATTTACCCATCGATACCTCTATTCTATGAAGATAACCATCAACCACGCTATTCTATACAAGTGACCATCAATACTTTTATTCAATGAAAATGACCATTAATCCCTCTATTCTCTGAAAATGACCATTAATCCCTCTGTTCTCTAAAAATGACCATCGGTCCCTCTATTCTATAAAAGTAACCATCGATACATCTATTCTTTGAAAATGACCATCAATACCTCTATTCTTTGAAAATGACCATCAACCCCTACATTGTATTATTTTATGAAAGTGACCATCGATACCTCTATTCTCTGGAAATGACCATCTATCCCTCTATTCTATGAAATTGACCATCGATCTCTCTATTCTACGAACGTGACCATGACCATCGATCCCTCTGTTCTATGAAAATGACCATCGATTCCTCTATTTTATGAAAATGACCATCAATCCATTTATTCTCCGAAAATCACCATCAACCCCTCTATTCTATAAAAGTAACCATCGATACCTCTATTCTATGAAAATGACCATCATTCCCTCTATTCCCTGAAAATTACCATCAATCCCTTTATTTTATGAAAATGACCATCGATCCATCTGTTATATGAAAATGACCATCAATCCCTCTACTCTATGAAAATGACCCTCAACTCCTACATTCTATTATTTTATGAAAGTGACCATCGAGACCTCTATTCTATGAAAATGACCATCGATCCCTCTATTCTATGAAAATGACTATCGATCCCTCTAATATATGAAAATTACCATTAATCCCTCTATTCTCTGAAAATGACCATCGGTCCCTCTATTCTATAAAAGTAACCATCGATACATCTATTTTATGAAAATGACCATCAATACCTCTATTCTTTGAAAATGACCATCAACCCCTACATTGTATTATTCTATGAAAGTGACCATCGATACCTCTATTCTATGGAAATGACCATCTATCCCTCTATTCTATGAAATTGACCATCGATCTCTCTATTCCACGAACGTGACCATGACCATCGATCCCTTTGTCCTATGAAAATGACCATCGATTCCTCTATTATATGAAATAGACCATCAATCCCTCAGTTCTATGAAAATGACCATCAACTCCCTATTCTATAAAAGTAACCATCGATACATCTATTCTATGAAAATGACCATCAATACCTCTATTCTTTGAAAATGACCATCAACACCTACATTGTATTATTCTATGAAAGTGACCATCGATACCTCTATTCTATGGAAATGACCATCTATCCCTCTATTCTATGAAAGTCACGATCGATATCTCTATTCTACGAAAGTGACCATGAACATCGATCTCTCTAGTCTATGAAATTGACCGTCAATCCCTCTATTGTATGAAAATCACCATCAACCCCTCTATTTTATAAAAGTAACCATCGATACCTCTATTCTATGAAAATGACCATTAATCCCTCTATTCTCTGAAAATGACCATCGGTCCCTCTATTTTATGAAAGTAACCATCGATACATCTATTCTATGAAAATACCATCAATCCCTTTATTCTATGAAAATGATCATCAACCCCTACATTGTATTATTCAATGAAAGTGACCATGGATACCTCTATTCTATGGAAATGACCATCGATCCTTCTATTCTATGAAAGTTACCATCGATCTCTCTATTCTACGAACGTGAAAATGGCCAACGATCCCTCCATCTGTTCTATGAAAATGACCATCGATCCCTCTATTTCATGAAAATGACCTACATTTTATTATTTGATGAAAATGACCAACAATCCCTCTATTCTATGAAATTTACCCATCGATACCGCTATTCTATGAAGATGACCATCAACCACGCTATTCTATAAAAGTGACCATCAATACTTTTATTCTATGAAAATGACCATTAATCCCTCTATTCTCTGAAAATGACCATTAATCCCTCTGTTCTCTAAAAATGACCATCGGTCCCTCTATTCTATAAAAGTAACCATCGATACATCTATTTTATGAAAATGACCATCAATACCTCTATTCTTTGAAAATGACCATCAATACCTCTATTCTTTGAAAATGACCATCAACCCCTACATTGTATTATTCTATGAAAGTGACCATCGATACCTCTATTCTATGGAAATGACCATCTATCCCTCTATTCTATGAAATTGACCATCGATCTCTCTATTCTACGAACGTGACCATGACCATCGATCCCTCTGTTCTATGAAAATGACCATCGATTCCTCTATTTTATGAAAATGACCATCAATCCATTTATTCTCCGAAAATCACCATCAACCCCTCTATTCTATAAAAGTAACCATCGATACCTCTATTCTATGAAAATGACCATCATTCCCTCTATTCCCTGAAAATTACCATCAATCCCTTTATTTTATGAAAATGACCATCGATCCATCTGTTATATGAAAATGACCATCAATCCCTCTACTCTATGAAAATGACCCTCAACTCCTACATTCTATTATTTTATGAAAGTGACCATCGAGACCTCTATTCTATGAAAATGACCATCGATCCCTCTATTTTATGAAAATGACTATCGATCCCTCTAATATATGAAAATGACCATCAATCCCTCTATTCTATAAAAATTGACCATCAACCCCTATTCTATAAAAGTAACCATCGATACCTCTATTCTGTGAATTGACTATCGATACCTCTATTCTTGAAAAATGACCCTCAACTCTTACATTCTATTATTTTATGAAAGTGACCATCGAGACCTCTATTTTACGAAAATGACCATCGATCCCTCTATTCTATGAAAATGATCATCAACCCTTCTTTTCTATAAAAGTGACCATCGATACCTCTATTCCATGAAAATTTCCATCAATCCCTTTATTCTATGAAAATGACCATTAATCCCACTATTCTCTGAAAATGACCATCGATCCCTCTATTTTATGAAAGTAGCCATCGATACATCTATTTTATGAAAATGACCATCAATACCTGTATTCTTTGAAAATGACCATCAATACCTCTATTTTTTGAAAATGACCATCAACCCCTTCATTCTATTATTCTATGAAAGTGACCATCGATACCTCTATTCTATGAAAATGACCATCGATTCCTCTATTCTATGAAACTGACCATCGATCCCTCAATTCTATGAAAATGACCATCAATCCCTCTATTCTATGAAAATCACCATCAGTCCCTCTATTCTATGGAAAGGACCTTTAATCCCTCTATTCTATGAAAATGGCCATCAACCCCTATATTCTATTATTCTATGAAAGTGACCATCGATCCCTCAATTCTATGAAAATGACCATCAATCCCTCTATTCTCTGAAAATCACCATCAATCCCTCTATTTTATGAAAATGACCATCAATCCCTACATTCTATTATTTTATGAAAGTGACCATCAATCCCTCTATTTTATGAGAGTGACCATCTATTCTGTGTTTTTTGTTTAATATCGTGTGATAACAATTATGACTTTTCATCACGTGAGAATAAATTAACTTTATTCAAACCTTTTGTACATTTACAGTTGTTCAGTGCAGAACTTTCGACAGAACTTTACAAAAAGCTATTTCTCATAGCTGTTCGTTCTCTCTCGTCAACATCAACCACCGCCAACTCTTGAGCTACTCTTATCTGCCAGATAGGTATGATTTGATAGCCGCTATTACTTCGCGCCTTCGGCTTCAATGTAAGAAACATTGTTCTGCAACAAGGGGTTATGAAGTATTAACCTTTTGATTTCAAAGGTAACCAGTGGGACACGGCCATTCTCATATTAGCAATAGCAATCACAAATTACTGTAGACAAGCAACGTTTATCAATTCCATAGTTCTGAAAGTTAAATAATGTGGCCAATAATATTTCAAACGTTGTGTATTCACACTGAAAGTCCTTTTCTAGTCAGCAAAAACAAACTGAAAATAATGCTCTTTAACAGTTGCAAACTGACAACGCTTGGCAAACCTTTCATTTTGGAATGAAGGTATGAGTCTAATAACAGTTTCAAACTGGCAACGTTCGGTTAAATTCTCTTCTTAACAATAAAGTTGACAGTGGAATCACTGATGAAGCTAAAAACATTTAGCAAATTTTGCTATTTAGAAAGAATATATCCTTGTAGAGAACTGACACGAACAACATGAATCTGGTTTTTGTTCTTTATTTATATTTCATGGATAGCACTTGTGAACCATTTACGAACTCAATACTTGCTGATACTGAAGATATTGTTTCAATGGCCTAAATTAAATTAATGATGAAGAAGATGAGTACATGACGAATTTGGAGTGCCATCATGTTGTTACAGCTCATGTTGCCGCTTCCAGTCCTATTCTGTCTGACAATCCGTCATCCAGACAATAGTACATATCGTAGTTTCCATTGAAAACTGCTCTGTCATTTCTGGTTTTCAGAGTTCTGATTGACCACTTTTCAATATTAAAATATTTTAGGACAAATTTCTTAAAAATCAACAAAACGTTTCTGTAGCCAAAATTATTTGCTAAAATCCTTAGAGTTTTGTATTTCGAACATGAACAATTTGGCACATGCATTTGCGTTAAGGACTGTCACGAATCCATTCAAAAACAATGAAAAATCTGTGGCATCCCACTGTCAATCTACGCCAAACATTCTCAAAAGATCAAAATGTCCATCACGACTTTGTATCGGCTGTAATTATGACGTGACTTAACGAGTTTTGTTTGTTTGTTTCTTTCTTTCCTTATAGCAAAGCTACATCGGGATACCTGCTGAGTTCACCGAGGGGAATCGAACCGCTGAATTTAGCGTCTTAAATCCGTAGACTTATCGCTGTACCAGCGGGGGACCTTAACGAGTTACGTATTTAAATTGTTTTGATATAATGTATCGGCCCCTTGTAAGTATTAGAAGTCATAAGTGACTTCATTATATTAAACTAGGTTTTCTAAATAAAATAAACAGCCCAATTTTCAAAAGAAATGAAGTTTGGTCTGTGACAAGTTTCCAAAATAACTGTTCGTGTTTCAAACTGATGAAGCTAGCGAAGAGAATTTATTCAAATTATAAAAAAAAGGTTAGAAGGTAATTATATAAAAAAACGAGTTTAAACTTTCTCAAAATAATTCATAACGTAGACATATTAAGATGGGGCACGTGAGCTAGAACAAAGATGGCGTCTTGATTAGATCACATTTCGTAAATAAGATATAGTAAAAATCGTTTTTGTTAATATCTTAAACGCATTATTTTAACCTTACGAGTTATATTAAGATGCAAAATAAATTACAAAATGTGAACAAACTATGATTTTATTCAACGTTGGAGGAAGACTAAAATTAATACATAGTCGAAAACATTGCTTGGCTTTCTGAAAAGAAATCTGCGCTTAAAGTGAAAAATGATGAAAACCAATATTCTGTACACCATATTGCGTACTCTCTTTAATTCAGTTTAGTCTACAACATAGAGTGATTTTTCAAAGTCAAATGTTATAAAAACATTAATTTCTACAATTTAACATGGTTATTCGTGAGAGATATAATTAATTAGTGTAATACAGTACATGTCATTATGGAATTTCATTACACTATGTAACACAATGTTTATTTTTTATTGTTCCTGGACAGAAAGTGTTATTTCCTAATTACTTATGCCTAAAGTAAATGGAAAAGACCTATTTCTGTCTTCAAACTTTGCTTTTGTGACCTGGGAGCGTATAACAAAACATGATGGGAGACTATATTTGGGGGATGATACGTGAAAGTGATTTACATTACAGTCGCAAATCTCGAAAAACTACTCACTTCTAAACATTTTTGTATAACTTTAGTATAAATACATGTAAATCTTGATTCATATGTTGTTTTATTCAGACATTATGTAAATGAAAATGTGCAAATTTGCCCGTTTTCACATAGAAAACAGGTTAATTTAATTATTTCATTATCCAGGCCACATAAGCAAAGTTTGAAGAGAATAATGGCCATTTTCTGTACTTTTACAACACAAGCAGTTAAGAAATAACACATACTATCCAGGAACAAAAATTTGTGTTACATAGTGTTATGTTAGGGTTTTTTACGTCAATTTTTATTGTTTATCAATATTATCTGTGCAATTTGTTACTCAGGTTAATAAACTACATAAAGTTCATAACTTTAAACTCAGATATTTTTCAATAACAAAACGTGTTTAAATGGAAAACTGAAGTAAAACAAATTTACTCAAATTACCCGAATAATATAGTAATCAAATTAAAAATTTTGTCTTTTTAAAATGAGGTTTATATAATTCAATGTAGTTTAGTTAATTACGAATCTAAAGTTTGAATAATAATGAACTCATGAATACGTAAAACAAAAAGATGTGATTTGGTCAAATATAAAATTGTTTTATATTAGCATAATAATTCAAAAACTCGCCATATTGTCACGGTTTTATTTTTCCACTTCTCACATATTACTGATAACTGTTCTATCTTTGAATAAGTGTGAAAACTATAATAGTAGAGAAATCGTGTTGAAATTCATATTATTGAACGTTGATGTTTTAATAAATATACGTGAAAATACCATAATAATAATAAAACACAATTGAAGTTAATATTATTCGTGTTTGTGTGTCTTTGAATGTGTGTGAAAACAGTGGGAATATATAAATAAGTTGGAATTAATGTTATTAGTTATTTGTGTACTTTTGATTTTGGACTCTAAGTGACACAACGAGAAGTCTGTTGACTTGGAACGCTAGAAACTGGGTTTACATTCCCTTAATGAGCACATTGTAGATACTTCATTGTGTAGCTTTATGCTTAATTGCAAACAACCTCACTTTGAATATATGTGAAAACATTAATAATAAAGAATGTGTTTAGGTTTACATTATTAGTGTATCTTTGTTGTCCGTGTGAAGACAGTGATAATAAAGAACAAGTTTAGGTTTACATTATTAGTGTATCTTTGTTGTACGTGTGAAAACAGTAATAATAAAGAATGTGTTTAGGTTTACATTATTAGTGTATCTTTGTTGTACGTGTGAAAACAGTGATAATAAAGAATGTGTTTAGGTTTACATTATTAGTGTATCTTTGTTGTACGTGTGAAAACAGTGATAATAAAGAATGTGTTTAGGTTTACATTATTAGTGTATCTTTGTTGTACGTGTGAAGACAGTGATAATAAAGAATGTGTTTAGGTTTACATTATTAGTGTATCTTTGTTGTACGTGTGAAAACAGTGATAATAAAGAATGTGTTTAGGTTTACATTATTAGTGTATCTTTGTTGTACGTGTGAAAACAGTGATAATAAAGAATGTGTTTAGGTTTACATTATTAGTGTATCTTTGTTGTACGTGTGAAGACAGTGATAATAAAGAATGTGTTTAGGTTTACATTATTAGTGTATCTTTGTTGTACGTGTGAAAACAGTGATAATAAAGAATGTGTTTAGGTTTACATTATTAGTGTATCTTTGTTGTACGTGTGAAGACAGTGATAATAAAGAATGTGTTTAGGTTTACATTATTAGTGTATCTTTGTTGTACGTGTGAAGACAGTGATAATAAAGAATGTGTTTAGGTTTACATTATTAGTGTATCTTTGTTGTACGTGTGAAGACAGTGATAATAAAAAACAAGTTTAGGTTTACATTATTAGTGTATCTTTGTTGTACGTGTGAAGACAGTGATAATAAAGAACAAGTTTAGGTTTACATTATTAGTGTATTTTTGTTGTACGTGTGAAGACAGTGATAATAAAGAACAAGTTTAGGTTTACATTATTAGTGTATCTTTGTTGTACGTGTGAAAACAGTGATAATAAAGAATGTGTTTAGGTTTACATTATTAGTGTATCTTTGTTGTACGTGTGAAGACAGTGATAATAAAGAATGTGTTTAGGTTTACATTATTAGTGTATCTTTGTTGTACGTGTGAAGACAGTGATAATAAAGAATGTGTTTAGGTTTACATTATTAGTGTATCTTTGTTGTACGTGTGAAGACAGTGATAATAAAGAATGTGTTTAGGTTTACATTATTAGTGTATCTTTGTTGTACGTGTGAAGACAGTGATAATAAAGAATGTGTTTAGGTTTACATTATTAGTGTATCTTTGTTGTACGTGTGAAGACAGTGATAATAAAAAACGAGTTTAGGTTTACATTATTAGTGTATCTTTGTTGTACGTGTGAAGACAGTGATAATAAAGAATGTGTTTAGGTTTACATTATTAGTGTATCTTTGTTGTACGTGTGAAGACAGTGATAATAAAGAACAAGTTTAGGTTTACATTATTAGTGTATCTTTGTTGTACGTGTGAAAACAGTGATAATAAAGAATGTGTTTAGGTTTACATTATTAGTGTATCTTTGTTGTACGTGTGAAGACAGTGATAATAAAGAACAAGTTTAGATTTACATTATTAGTGTATCTTTAGTTACGTGTGTGTGTGTGAAAACAGTAATAACAAGATAATGAACTGAATCTCTTTTGAAAACCTCATCATAGCTGGCGTAGTTTAGCAGAATTGAATAACAATGTCAACAAACAGTATTCTTGTAAAAGCTACACAACGGGCTATTTGTATCCTGCCCACCGAAGGTTTCGAAACCTGACTTTTAACGTTATAAGCTCTCAGACTTAACACTGCGCCATCTGAGGTTGCAAGATCGTGAAACTTAATCTTTGTAAGTAATACTGAAATTTCTTTGTTCTGAACATTATATTATGGATACTTTTAGTGCTTAGTATAAATATACAGGTTGAGGTCCAACTAGTTAATGTCGCTTTCGCACACGCCACTATCGTTTATTTTATTTTGGAAGCTCAATCCAAACCTTATAGCGCAAGGTATTTAAGAAAATTATATCTTGAGAAATGTTCAGATGTTTTAAAGGACTTTCGATACATATTTCACAACAAAAGTTTTCCTCTCTTTCTTCTAAAAACCCCCTGGAGAGTCAGTAGTTAGTTTTCCGGACTTACAAAGATGTGGGATTCATTTCCTTTTGGTGGACAAAGAACGAATAATCCATTGTGTACCTACACGCTAAACAATCACCACCAACAACAAATCTTTCACAAGTCATGAGCTAACTTCTAAAACCCTTGGACAAAAGAACCACATAAAGTTTGATACAGTTTATATAGTTGTTGGTAAATTCATATGCAACTGAAAATATTGGTTCTATAAAAACTTCGATCGTTTTTCATTTACCTTCTTGGACTAATACTATCATAACACAAGCCGTTTCATTGTTTAATGCCATTACAAATGAAATGCTCTGCCTTTTTATTTAGTTGTAATTTATTACAAGCCATAAATAATTAAATATATTAGGTTTTCTTCGCTGTATTTTGCTATAGGTCATTCAAAGCTCAATTTCTGTCAAACGTCCATTTCCAACCAATAATACAAAAATGTTAAGAGCATTTCACTTTTGATTTATGATTTATTTTTCTAATTCTATTATGTGCAAGTTGTATTCAAAAATATATTAAATGATCTGTCACGACCAGGATTGTTTTGGAAATTGATAGAAGTTATTTTTAATTAAAATAAGCATTTATAGCATTTTGGGCATTCATTACATTTGTAGTCCACACAGAATTACAAATGTGCTGTTCGTTCAATCGTCAAGGCCAAAGAAATCCTGCACTGAAAGACTTAGTTCGCTGTGAAAATATAGATAGCAAATTTATATTAATTAGCATCGAAGCAAGATAACCATCTTGAAAAATGTTCTAATTGCGTTTTAGTAGATTAAAAACATCAAAATTAATTAGTAACTAAACATTGAATAATTAATTAATTGTTAGGTAATGCGCGTTACCTCGAGACTAATTTGCAGTACAATCCCCCGAGGGAGTCAGTTTGATGAGATAGTATTAATTGCTATAATGAAGGAGAATTTCGTGTTTTTATTATTATTATTACATAAAGATTGCTTTATAACGACCTCAGTTAGGCCCGGAATGGCCAAGTGGGTTAAGGCGTTCGACTCGTAATCTGAGGGTCGCGGGTTCGAATCCCGGTCGCACCAAACATGCTCGCCCTATCAGCCGTGGGGGCGTTATAAGGTGACGGTCAATCCCACTATTCCTTGGTAAAAGAGTAGCCCAAGAGTTGGCGGTGGATGGTGATGACTAGCTGCCTTCCTTCTAGTCTCACACTGCTAAATTAAGGAGAGCTAGCGTAGATAGCCCTCGAGTAGCTTTGCGCGGAATTCAAAACAAAACAAACATTTGCAGTTGAGACTAAAGAAGAAGGCGTTTCGGTGTCAAAGTCAAATGTTTGTTGGTAACAAAATTTATTCAGCCGTTTGATCAAACACCTGCCATGATAAAACTTGAAGATGTATTATGGTACCATTTTATATCCGAAAGCACTAACTGCATTAAATGCCCCTGGGATATCGTAAACGTGTTTAGTTGGTGTGTTTTATTTTCAGAATAAATAAAAACCCAAATAATTTTTTCAACAACGTACTACAGATGTTGATATAAATACCTTTTATAAGCAATCATAAAATATCTCTTAAAACAAATAAAATATATAAATGAACAATTTCTTCACAACCTCACGATCCCCCGCTAGTACATCAATAAGTTTACGGATTTACAACGCTAAAATCAGGGGTTCGATTCACCTCGGTGGAGTCAGTAGATAGCCCGATGTGGTTTTGCTCTATGAAAACACACACACGCAACCTCAGTAGAATAACACAACTTAAAGTAAGGATATGTGCTAGTTAATTATTGTTTACAGTAAGTTTATCGGATGAAATATTTATTAACAGCAAACAAACATATCTACATAATAGAGTTTGTTTTGAATTTCGCGCAAAGCTAGTCGTCCCTAATTTAGCAGTGTAAGACTAAAGGGAAGGCAGGTAGTCATCACCACCCACCGCCAACTCTTGGGCTACTCTTTACCAACGAATAGTGGGATTGACCGTCATATTATAACGCTCCCACGGCTGGGAGGGCGAGCATGATTGGTGCGACTGGGATGCAAACCCGCGACCTTCGAATTACGAGTCGAACGCCTTAACCCCCTGGCCATGCCGGGTCCTCAACTGCAAATAAATCATCGTTGTCATTTATATTTCATCACTTCATCTCAGATCAGTAGAACAGCATGGCAAAAATAAAGTAGCTTCTAGTTTTTTTTTCACTTAAATGAGCCCCCCGCTATTACAGCGGTATGTCTTCGGATTTACAACGCTAAAATAGCGGGTTCTATTCCCCTTGGTGGGCTCAGCAGATAGCCCGATGTGGTTTTGCTGTAAGGAAACACACAAACACAACACTTCATTTAACTGCTGGAAACTGCACGAGGTTTGTTTACGCTGCCCATTTTTAATTTTTAAGTGATAGTCTAGAGAGAAACGTAGCTAACCAATTGCATCCATCGCTAACTCTTGGGCTATTCTGATCGTGATTAGAGAAAGATTTGGTATTTGTTATTTTCAATCTAAGAAGCACCTTAACCGACACATAGGACAGTTCAAATACCTCAGTGTCAGACAGTCGTCTCTGACTTTAAACTACTGATCAGAGGTAGTTCACCCACTTAACAACACAATAGATTCGTAAGATTGACTGTGATGAGTACATTATTGTAAATCATACCTTAAGCTTTCTAATAGAATGAATGTCTGAAGTGCTAACCATTATTCCACATTTAGTTCGAGAAAGTGCCAAACAAATCCGAGAGAATAAAACAGATGAAAGAGTGATAAAACTTGTCAAAATCTATTGCATATTATAAAGTTCCCTTGTGGGTCAGTCTATGAACTTTCAATGCTAAAATCCTGAGGTTCTGTTCTCCACGGTGGACACAAAAGACATCTTAACGTAACTTTTTTTCTAAAATAAACAAACAAATAACTTAAAATAAAATCTAAAACAGGATTAATTCCTTCAAATAAATACGATGTGCATGTTCTATTATTTTATACAAAAAAAAAATCTATTGATATTATTTTGCCCACCAGGGGTACAGAAGTGCGTCTGCGGATTTACAACGCCACAAAGCGGGTTTCCATACTCGTGGTGGACAAAGCACACATAGCCTCGTGTGAAGCTTTGTACTTAATTACCAGACAAACAAACAGACTGGTATTGTTTAATCGAATTTAAAGATAATATAACTGCAGTTTATTACAGATAGGCCCTGTGTAATATTTCAGTATTTTGACAAATAGTTCAGTTCTTATTAAATGAGATAATGTTTATATAAGGCCTTCCAGATGATTTAATTCTAAAGAAAAATAAAACGCTAGATAAATCAAGGTTAGAACTCACACATCATCTCCTTGAATGAGTTTTTTTAGAACAAAACCGTTAACATTTTGAAAATCATGAGCTTTCATTTTTACCATCTCTCCTGGTCCTTTATTTTTATAAGAATAAAATTCGACACAAAATCAGTTTGTTTTAAAACTTTCTATTTCTTCCTTGCTTCGTTTTAAGGAGAAAACATTCGACAGACATTCCTGCTTTATGTACTGCGACAACTATAATTCATTAATAAACATATTTTGTTAATTAATTGAAACTGGAAAAAAAATTATTAATTTTGTTTTTCTTATCCCAGTGCAAATATTTTTTGATTAATCTGTCAAAAATATAAATTAAATTCTTTCATAATTATAATTAAATAAATATACCATGTAAGGGCCACAACACTCAAACATATTATTCATATATATCTTTTAATTAGCTATCATCATCATATGGAGGTCTTTCTGATATGCTGTAATGAGCAGAATCTAAAGTAACCACAGAGTACAACAGTTTTTAGTAAGAGAGAGGAAGTTAAAGAAATACTGATTTCTCTTATTAAATGGTCCTCGAAACTACATAACTAACTTGTGCTATTCTACGAAGTTTATTGATCATTTCGGTCTCTTTATAGTTCAGCGAACGTTGCATATTGCTTTATTACAATAAACTTTGTCTAAGGAAAATCTAGTGGTTCTGAGTTATATGTAAAAACGGCTGGTTTTGGGTTGAGAAAATTTTTATGTAGAGTTCGCTCCTCTACATGAACATTTTCTCAACCCAAATCAGCCGTTTATGCATATATATTTTTTCCTACAAGTGGATTTTCTCGTTATCGCTGGTTCTGAGTTGTTTGGATTTAACAGTATCCGTGTATTATATAGCCCAGTTCGATATTTCTTTATTTCTCTGTAATATTTTGTTTTCTTTTTTGGGGGAGGGATGCTACAGTTTGTAGGTGGTTGAATGATTTTAGTATTTGCAATTGAAATGGTTAACTTTCTAATCTTAAAATAATGTAGAAGGTATTATACGATAGATGGCTATCACAAAGTATGGCTCGAGACAATCTGACTTGAAACGGTCAAGAGCACGCGCAATCAAGAGGAGATATATTTTATGTTTGTTTGTTTTTGAATTTCGTACAAAGCTACTCGAGGGCTATCTGCGCTAGCCGTCCCTAATTTAGCAGTGTAAGACTCAAGGGAAGGCAGCTAGTCATCACCACCCACCGCCAACTCTTGGGCTATTCTTTTACCAACGAATAGTTGGGATTGACCGTCACATTATAACGCCCCCACGGCTGAAAGGGCGAGCATGTTTGGCGCGACGGGGATGCGAACCCGCGACCCTCAGATTACGAGTCGCACGCCTTAACGCGCTTGGCCATGCCGGGCCCGAGATATATTTTAAGCGCCTCCAAACCTTTAACATGAATTGTATAGGAAATAATTCATTAAAGCCATTGTAAGGCTTTATAAAGCATTGTGGTAGAAATTTCCTTTACATAAATCTTTAGTCTGCAGACTAATATGATGTGTAATCTAAAAAGCTTGAACACAACATCGAACAATGCAAACGTCGAAAACGTTGTCTGTGACAAAAAATATTCTACTGTTAGATCTCCAAAATTAATGGTTGATGCTCTAAAGTTCAATAATTAGAACCAACAAAGGTTTGTGTTCATTCAAGTATCTAATAAATCATTCCTGGATGGTATACTAGTTTGTTTTTATGGTCGCTACTCATATATTCTAATAGAAATCAATAGCCTTGTATTCAGCAAACTTCATTGTCTAGAATATACCAGGCAAGTTTCAAAGGATTTGTACTTTCTTTGCCACTGAAACATACGACATAACTTCGTTCATCTGCGCGAGCTGGAACGAGAAATATGCTATTATAACCCTATTTAAATCTCAGCTTCCTATACAAGATGTCGCATAGCCATGCTATCTATTCATTGTATCCGAATAAAATTCGATTTAGTCTTAAGTTCCTGGAAGCTACTGTAATTCACCATGCACATGCAATGTCTTTCTCTGTAGAGGAGCGAACAACGTTTCGACCTTCTTCGGTCACCGTCAGGTTCACAAAATTTTCTCAACCCAAACGAGCTGTTTTTACAAACACATTTTTCTCTGCAAGTGGGTTTTCTCGACATCACTGAATGTCTTCCTCTGTGTTTATTTTTGTTTAACATTTCAACTTTCTGTTTGATTTCCATATGCCTTCCATTCTTCACGGTTACTTCAGTTTTATTCAGGTTTGTTTATGTTGTTTTTTATTTGTCTTTTTTATTTCGCGCAAAGCTACTCTAAGGCTATCTGCGCTAGCTCTCCTTAATTTAGCAGTGTGAGACTAGAAGGAAGGCAGCTAGTCATCACCACCCACCGCCAACTCCTGGGCTACTCTTTTACCAAGGAATAGTGGGATTGACCGTCACATTATAACGCCCTCACGGCTGAAAGGGCAAGCATGTTTGGTGCGACCGGGATTCGAACCCGCGACCCTCAAATTACGAGTCGAACGCCTTAACACGCTTGGCCATGCCGGGCCTTGTTGTTTTTGAATTAAGCATAAAGCTACACAATGGGCTATCTGTATCGAAACCCGGATTTTAGCGTTGTACGTCCGCAGACATACTGCTGAGACACTGGGGGGCGTATTAAAGTTTGATTCTGGAAGCTAGTTTTCAAAATAAAGCTCCATATCTCTAAACATGAAAAAAACCAAGGCGAAATTGATTACAATATTGAAGATTAAATAAAAAAACTGTAAATTAACTTGAAGAATAAAAATAAAAGTTAATGCAGTCTAAATAAAGGCAATTAGTAGCAGATAGACCAGCCTTTTATTTACGTATATTTTAACATATCCTGAATATGATCCTAATATTATACGTTAACGTGTTACCTACTGACAATTTAAAGTAATAGATACACGAAATGACTTACATACATCACCAAATAAACTTAACAATCATGTTACTAGTGTGCACAATCTCGAACTTACCAAACATTTTTATGATAAAACCAATACTCAAGCATCGTGTGCAATGTGCACCTACTTCGTTACAGAAAATCATCCAAGGTGACAATGAATGCATGAATGCCACAACAATAGGTTATTAACAACAGTGGAAAACATTTCATCTGTCTATAAATATATAAATTCTAAGTTTTCTTTACCCTATTAGTTAAGTAATATGTCTTATAAAACCTGTTTTTTTATTAGAATAGAAGTAACTAGTAACCACGAAATATCAGAACGATAGGCTGTGATGAACAAACAAATTCGATAGGTGCTCCTTAGAAAAACAGCTTTCTTTACTTTCTAATTAAAAAAAAACGTGAGCATCTTGTAGATATATATATATATTTCAAAGTTTACGGATACCCTTATCACTAGTGAATTATGGACTCTAGACAGAAATGGTGTTCGATCTTCTAGTTTCCTTCTCTTTTCCCACTGAAAGTGAAAATACGCAGTTTTATTTTTTCAACTCGCTCAAAGTGTTTTGGGAGTCAGTAAAGAAATAAATAACATTAAGAGTTCAGTATAAGAGTTTAGATATCCACTGTTGTTTCCAATCATACATTTTCCTCAGAAGAAAGTTAGTTATTGAGGTCTATTTCCCCAGATATCCTCAATTTATCTTCAGCTACTGAATCTTCCCCCAATAAAAGTTGTGAATTTGGTTTTTATAATCCTGAACTGTGTCCAGAGTGTACCAGAGAGAACTGATGTTTTCTAGGCTTCATCCTCCCTTGTCAAGAATTAATGTTTCCTTCTTTATGTGTTGCGTTTTCTACTGAAGAAAAGATAGAATTAACGTCTATTGTTTCGCTCGGCCTGGTGTGGCCAGGTGGTTAACGCACTCGACTCGTAATTCAAAGGTCGCAGGTTCGAATCCCCGTCACACCAAAACATGCTCGCCCTTTCGGCCGTGGGGTCATTATAATAGTGGGGTCAATCCCACTATTCGTTGGTAAAAGAGTAGCCCAAAGAATTAGCGGTGGGTGGTGATGACTCGCTGCTTTCCCTCTAATCTTACACTGCTAACTTAGGGACGGCAAGTGCAGATAGCCCTCCTGTAGGTTTGCACGAATTTCAAAACAAACCAAACCAAACTGTTTTACCCTCTATCTAATTTGACGTTGTGTGACGTAAGAAAAGATTTTTTTTAAGTGTCTCGATACATTTTTACCACTTCTCTCATCAAAGTTAATGAAAAAATTATCCATCAAAAGCGGGGACGATGTCTGGTTTTCCTCAACGAAATGATGTGCGTGGTAAATATTGTAATTGAGTTTGAGACGAAGACAACAAATTTGCAATGTCTGGCGGGGTAAGTTAATTTGCACAACGTAGCTGTGTTCGTTGTGAATGGATCAATAAAAGCAGTTAATAGGTACATATTTTTTTCTTATTTACGTGAAAAGGGGCCATAAATAGAAACGCTCTTCAATTAACTTATATAATTCGTTGTTGTACCCGATGATAACTTGTACTTAAAGTATAAAATGTAACAAACACGATATTATTTTGACCAAACTCTCAAAATATCTTATATGATCCACTACATCAGTCAAACAATGTTTTCTATAAACGAAATTGACGCGTATGTGAGTCACTAAGTAGGAAACAGAGTGAATAAGTCGTTATATAAGGGATAAAGAAACAGTTTTAGTTAACTGTACTAGTGGGTGGCGTTGTAAAGTTACGGTCAATCCGCTAGTAAAAGAGTAGCCCAAGAGTTGGCGGTGGGTGGTGATGACTAGCTGCCTTCCTTCTAGTCTCACACCGCTAAATTAGGGACGGCTAGCGCAGATAGCCCTCGAGTAACTTGAGTATTAGATATTTTATCATCTCATTAAGATTTGCAAACATAACGAGTTAGACTCGTAATTTAACGAACGATCCTTTCGTATGAATGTAAAAGTAGGACTGGTGATAAATTTTGTAATAAGTTTTCAATAGTGTACTACGTACATAAGTAATGAATGTCTGAGATAATTTCGTTATTCCAAAAATAACTGTTTTATTTCGTCATGGCCAAATAATCTTGAACTCTGTCCCCACGCCTCATTGAAAACCTAACCAGCGTTACCGCGTCTTCGATCCAATTCCTTGTATATATTATAAAGCGGCTAGTGTCTATACGTCCCTATCTCTGATCGCCATGAAAAACTTAGGGGCTCTTGGGTGGGTCCATATGGTTTCTATAACACCTTGTGTTACTAATTTTCTTATTTTATTTGATTGACAGCCATTTCAATTTTTCATAATACGGCTCGGTGTCCGCGTGTGACGAACAAGGGCGCCATCTTCGCGGAAGACAACAAAATAAATGTCGCAAATGGAACTGATACGTTTTATAGTTCTATCTCATCGGTGTCTCAGTATAACATGTTGCTTACAACGAGAATGTCGTGAGAACAATCTATTATCCACGTTAGTCACCATGGAAACGACCTGGAGACTGTTCTTACCTGATACCAAGTAAAATTTTGTGAACTTGCCAGGAAAATGTATGAAGACTCTTTTTCACCAAGAACTGGCTGACGAAGAGGGCGCTAATATCAGAACAACAACGTTAGACCACCTGCTGGGAAGGTTAGAAATCATTTTATTGGTCTAAAGAATGTAACCAGAGAAGGATATCTTACTACTAGAAGCATTTCACAGATTCTATACGGTATTTATGCAGAACGTATGTATATTAAACGGAATGCACTTCAGCCATACATTGTCAGTTTCTACAGCCTGGATTCTCGCCTACCTAGAACTTTAATCCGTACTGGTTGTGGGTATATCGAAATACTGACTTTACATCAAGCGCTACCATAAATTTCTCACGACAGCTCGACAGATGTCGGGGCGCCTGGCTTCAAGGTTTCGCCGCCTCTTTGGCGGCGTGCCAAATTCAAGTGGCATACTTACTTCAAAGTTTTTAAGATAGGCAGAAGTTTAAGTGGAAAGAGTGAAGAGAGAGGTTATCACTCGCCATGTATCTTTCCTCTTAATGGATCACATATAGAGATCTATGTATTCAACAACAGAACTTCAGTCTGATCCTCGGAGAGCGTTCTTCTGAGAGAACTCGTAATAATCCTCAGTTCCTATATGGTTACTATTTTATTGAAGATTTTTTTTAGCAAACCACCACCACCATATTGACCGCGGAATAGATGTACTTGAAATACGAGCTGGGTTTTGTTGGGTCTTTTTTTCTCTTAATAACGAATTACACTTAGTTCTACAAATAAGTGTTTTAAAACCGATACTGTCTTACAAGTAGGTTATTATGCTAACTTCAAAATTCTATCCTCGGACATCAAGATAACATGTTTATTAGTATTGTTTTCATGTTAATTATCATGTGTGTGTTTTCACATAGCAACGACACTTTGGACTATCTCTTGTTTTTACCGAGGGGAATCAGACTTCCGATTTAAGCGTTACAGAGCAGTGGAGTTACAGCTGTCCTACTGGATGTCTGTTAGTTATTATCATATATATAAATAATGTTGTTACGTATAAGTATGAACAACGAGGACCAATAGCGTTCTTTGTTCAGCCAGTACAGTTATGATGGTATGAACCTCATTTGTTTCGAGTTCATAAACTTTATAATGTCAAAAATATTAATCAGTGAATTACGTATTTTAATGTACGGTCACGTCGATACACAAACAAACAAACATATATACCCTTCATAGAGCGTTAGTTTACCTTTCTTACTAACATTGGTACATATATATGTATGCGTATTTCTGTAACGAAACTGAGCTTTAACTAGAACATGTAAATATATGATTTCTTCAAAATTAAAACTTACTTAAAGTGTAGTTATTATTACCTTTCTATTTATTTCTACAGAGCTTTGAATTTTATTACTTGGTGTTTCCAAAATAGATGGCGTTTTTTATAATAATGTGGTTCAAGCATATATATGCAAAAAGCGGCTCGTTTGGGTTGAGAAAATATTTTACATAGAAGAGCGAACAACGTTTCGACCTTCTTCGGTCATCGTCAGGTTCACAAAGAAAGAGGTAACTGACCGGAAGCTGACCACATGTTTGGAAGGGGTTGTGTAACTGAGTGTTGGAATGTAGAGGGCGGTGTTAGATGTTTGAATATATAATTTTATTTTATTATATTTAATACAGGTATAAAATACAGGTTTAATACAGGTATTTTGGGTTTACGTTGTTGTATAAGTAAGGCTTCTTTACTTTTGCGTTTGTTTATGTTTGTTTCTTTATTTAGTATTTGAGTGTTTTCTATGGTTATGTTGTGTTTATTTGACTTCCAGTGTTCGAAAACGTGTAAAGGTGACTTTTTATGTTCTTTGAATCTGGTTTCCATTTTTCTACTTGTTTCTCCAATATAGAAGTCGTGGCAGTTATCACATTGTATCACGTTGTTCGCTCTTCTACGTAAAATATTTTCTCAACCAATACCAGCTGTTTTTGCATACATATTTCTCTACAAGTGGGTTTTCTCGACATCACCTGATTGGTTCAAGCACAGCCGTTTGTAATTCAAAGCTGTTACCTTGAGAATGGGCAATGAATCACCAGTAGCTATTGCCTATGCAGATACCATAAAACGAAAATGTTAACTAACTGTCACTTTTATAACGTGCCAATGGCATATCAAAGAGTCAAAATATGGACCTCACGACGTGTCGTCCGGTCCCATAATTAACAGGTCACGACCACCACTATTGAAAAGTTGAAGTCTACGTTTTAGTCAGTTTATAAATAGGTTACCATCGTAACTGAAAATTTTCAATGGTTTTGAATTTAAGGGTTAACACAAAAAAAAAAGATACTTGAGAGTGAACTATTGTGAGTGATCTTACGTTGGTTTATTTTACCACACGCTCACGGTTGCAAAGATAATTAATAGACATCAAAACCCTATGAAACAAATATATTAGTGCAAATTCTGCCATACTCCACTGAAAGTAAGTTTCATTTCTTTCCTAAATCTGACATTAGGTCCATGATGTATCCTATGAAGATACAAAGTTTTCTATTTTACACGTGAACTGAAATCACAAAGACTAATTTCTCGTGAACAATAATAATATGATCACTGCCATCTCTTGACAGAAAATATAAATACAAAATTATATTATTTATATACCGTTCGAATACTCACTACTTTTCATAACCGGCTGAAGTGATCCTCTCACAGACACAAATTACGTAAATTCGCGGTTAATGAAAGGTTATCTCAGGACACGGACGGCTGCTTCTCTTATATTTAACGTAAAAAACATCAGACCAAAACCTCCATAAAAACTGCAAAACAAAATGTAGAACCGCAACTTTGGAAGCATAACTCCCAGGATTCAAATACACCTCCATATTAAATTCAGTGAAGATACATCTACAGGGTGCAAAGCAGTAAAAAGATCTCAGTAACTTAACTAAAAAAACGTAAAATGTAAAGTTGAAAATGTATATGTACCCCATCATGGACCTAAGGAGCTTTCATACAAATTTGGGTGAAGTTCCCTGCGATGTAGATACATCGACATACAACAGACAGTATTATTATATTTATATAGATAAGTAGTTACATGAACATACAACATACAGTACTATTATATTTATAGAGATAAGTAGTTACATGAACACACAACAGACAGTACTATTATATTTATATAGATAAGTAGTTACATGGACGTAAAACAGACAGTATTATTATATTTATATAGATAAGTAGTTACATGGACGTAAAACAGACAGTACTATTATATTTATATAGATAAGTAGTTACATGGACAGTACTATTATATTTATATATATACAGTACCGAGGTTTTAATTATTACCACTTTGATAATTTGAGACTGTTTTTTTTTTATATCTACATTTTGCTACTAACGCCCTCTGGCTGAAAGAACTCGAGCAGTAAATTAATAAGCTTCCTTTTCTTCGACCTACAATTTAACAAAAAAGTTTCAAGTTATTACATACAAAATAAAAAACATAAACCTGCGTTTGTAGGTGAGAAAAACCTGACATGGATCTGGCAATCTGTGGGTTTCGGGTTCGACTACCCACCACCGAACTTGTTCGATCTTACAGACGTTGGGAGCGTTATTATGGATGGTCAATCACATTACTCCTGGGTAAAACAGTAGACCTGCTTCATCTGTGTTACAAGAAATTAACTATGACATATTAAGGTACATGTTTAGATTTCGTAACGTCATGTAAAAAAAGGTATCACATAATCACACATAAGTAGATCTAGAAACCTCTAACTACTAAGTACTTGACAGATTACACTCGTTTTTCTTGGTTGTTATTTTCTATTATTATTCAAATTTTTATTTCTTTCCTGGCATGGCCAGGTGGTTAAGGCACTCGACAGGTAATCCGAGGGTCTCGAGTTAAAATACCCTTCGCACCAAACATGCCCGCCCTTTCAGCCGTGGCAGCGTTATAGAGTGACAATAAATCCCACTGTTCGTTGGTAAAGGAGTAGCCCAAGAGTTGGCGGTGGGTGGTGATGACTAGCTGCCTTCCCTCTAGTCTTACACTGCAAAATTAGGAACGGCTAGCACAGATAGCCCTCGAGTTGCTTTGTGCGAAATTCAAAAACAAACAAACAAACTCTTTATTATTTTCTATTATCAGTTTCCGCACTCAGTTTGTAATCTGAAGGTCGTTGGTTCGAATCCCCATCACGCCAAACATACTCACCCTCTCAGCTTTTGGGACGTTATAATGTTACGGTCAACTCCACTGTTCGTTGATTAAATAGTAACGCAAGAGTTAGCGGTAGGTGGTGACGACTAGCTGCCTTCCCTCTAGACTTGCGCTACTAAATCAGGAACGTATAGTGCAGATACCCTCATGTAGCTTTGCGCGAAATTCAAAACAAACATTACTTTTCGCGAAACAAAACAGTCTTTCACTACAAGTTGATGTGTACAAAAAGCTGCAGAAACACATGGTAGGTGAACTTGTGGTAGAAGGTATGAAAAACAAAGCTCGGATTCTAGAGTTGTTATTTATATAAAAACACAGAACAACGTATTTATATTACGTCCTAGTTGTATTTGTTGGGCAAACTATAACAATAAAAAAAAATATTTTATGCGTTTCTTTTGGAAGATACAAGAGACGTAGTTTTCTTGTTGTAATTTATTTATGTGTAACCTATGGAAGATAGCAGAGACGTAGCTTAATTGTAATAATTTATTTATGTGTAACCTTTAAAAGGTACCATACGCGTAGATTAGTTGTAGTAAGTCATTTGCCCCCGCTAGTACAGCGGTATATCTCCGGATTTACAACGCTAAAATCAGGGGTTCGATTCCCCTCGGTGGCTTTGCTATAAGGAAAACACACACACACAGTAAGTCATTTACGTGTAACTATTGGAAGGTACCGAAGATATGACTTTATTGTCGTAATTAATTCATTCATTCATGTGCTTCAGAAAATACCAGAAGCGTTGTTTGGTTGTAGTAATTCATTCGTAAATGACGTTTTGAAAATTCCGAAATCGTATTTACGATAAATCATATTTCGTTTGATTGTCTCAAAATTTACATAAGAATCAAACAACTACTTCTGTTATGCCTTTAGAAAACACTTGAGTGAGATTATTTTATATCCACACCTATGCTTCTGCTGTTGTTGTTGTTTTCGTAAAGCTTACAACACGTAGTTGATATATGTGCTTCGTACCATTCTTTTACACAGCTGGTTGAGCACACAATGGAGTAGATGTTTCTCGATTTGTTATCTTTGGCGAAGTGACTAGCTTCTGCACTGACAAACTTTGGAACTGAACGAACATGTGGTTCACATTACAAAAGCCTCGTGCCATGTTTAGGTTGACATCTGTTTCAAGAACAATATAGCTCTAACCTTTGACGTTACAAGAAAGCCTTTTTATAATTCACTCCTTCGATCGATTACTTTTAAAATCATGTTAGTTGTTTAGTATTCTCCATATCATACTCTTAACATTACAGACTCTCCCCACTAGTACAGCAGTAAGTCTACGGATTTACAACGCTAAAATCAGGGGTTCGATTCCTCTCCGTGGGCTTCGCACATAGTTTGATGTAGCTTTGCTATAAGAAAAAAAAAACACATGCACAGTGCAGTCTGAACAGGACCACAATTGTGTATAATAGAAATTATTATATACTCCATAAATTATATTATATACTCCATAAATGTATGGAGTATAGCTGTTTATTCGTAAATATGTCATAAAATTTGAAGCTTCGTAGTTGACCCATTTTAATTTGTAAACATCTTATTTTCTTTGCTTTGCTAATACAGTGAAATGTTTTAGGTAAGTGACATGTATGTTGTACCAAAAACGTTTAAGCAAATATCCTGCCTTCAAGGTATTCTTAACATAAATGCATCTATCTACGTATCATATACTTCCATCAATCCATCAGTATATTTCTTTGTTATTGATTCTCACATCTTTCTATCAATCATTTCTCCTGTTTTAATCGAAACTGAAACCCATTCAAGCTACGCCAGCTGTTCCCATTTTCAAATTAACAGACTAGATGGAAAGGAGGTAACTTAACAACACTTATCTTCTGCTAATTCTTAGGTTACCCTTGTCTTAATGGGATTCGATCGTGACCCAGTGGTCAACATTCCGGACTGTGGATCTGATAATCCGTAATTTGCGTCCTATTACCGCGAAATAAAAAAAAAAAAAAAAAAAGCGCTCTGCAGTTTGGGGTCATGTGTAAGAATTACAGTCAAATTCCACCTTTATTCTTCGGGAACGGGGCGTGAGTCTGAAATCCTCTGGACAGCACTGTCAATGACTTGACACGACTGACCCCAACCCCCATACAGCTGTAAAACGATATTTACTGTTTCTTAAATAAATATACTTTTTTCATATTTGATTTTAAGTAAAGTTATGAAGTAACCTCTACGTTATGGTACCGAAAAAAAGTGCAATCGGACGTTTCACGAAGCAGTTTACGCCACGATAAATATATTTCCCGTCATTCGTTGTCATTATTGACGCCCTCAGGCATTTTCTAGTTTGTACATTCCGAAGGACATGTACACTTATTGATCGCTCTCACTGCATACGTTGGGAATAATTCTAGCTTGCAACATCTAATGAGAAACTTACAAGTGATTCTGGTTTATCAAATATGCATGGGATACTAGTTTGTCTTCTTATATTCAAATCATATCTTTAATCACACGTTTACCTTTTATTATTAGAATCATAAAAAAGCGAACTGACAAAAATTTAACGTTTGTCTTGATCTATGAAGCTTGTATGGTTTCTGTTTTTTTTTAACTGAACTCTTCTGAAGTTCTATTTCTATCATTTAGACCTATACTTTAATAGGTATGTACTTTTCTTCCAAGGAAGATTTTTGTTTGTTTGTTTTGAATTTCGCGCAAAGCTACGCGAGGACTATCTGCGCTAGCCGTCCCTAATTTAGGCAGCTAGTTATCACCATCCACCGCCTACTCTTGGGCTATTCTTTTACCATAGAATAGTGGGATTGACCATCACATTATAACGCACCCTCGCCTGAAAGAGCGAGCAAGTTTGGTGTGATTCGAACCGCGACCCTCAAATTACGAATCGAGCGCCCTAACTACCTGTATTACACATATTAAATATAAATAGATACGCTGGTTTGTGTCTTGATAAAAACATGTTAACGTTTCGGCTATCAAACTGAATGTTTAAATCTGAAGTTGATGTATGAATAATGTTTGTCAATATCTGAAGTTGATGTATGAATAATGTTTGTCAATAACAATCAACTTAGGATAAGATATTTTTTCTCTGTTTTCTTTCAGAATTTTGCGGAAAATTAAAAGTGTCTCAGATTAATGGTGGCGTTGTGATATGCACGTGACAATAGCCTACGTACAATTTCTACGTTGACGTGTGAACGTGACATTAGCAACCTTACTTTTTTAACTGTTGTCAAGCGTTACATATTCTGTTATTAGACTATGACATTTAATCCGTCTGACGATAGCGACTGTATTGTAACACGATGTTTTAAAGATATTCAGTGTTATACAACTATGATATAAATAACAGCCCTGCTATCATCTCTTTGCACTTGGTATATTTTTATTATTTAAAACACGTTACTCAAGTGTGTCAGTATAAATTATCACAAAAAAAGGAAAGCGTATAATACGAAGACACACATGAGAAATGTATGGTTTTGCTTTGAAAAAAATATTTTTATGTATCGGGTAAAATAATCATTTTTACCAACTTTAACGAACGTATTGTTTGTTTTCTTCAAATTTCGTGCAAAGCTACACGAGGGCTATCTGTGCTAGCCGTCCCTAATTTAGCAGTGTAAGACTAGAGAGAAGGCAGCTAGTCATCACTACTCTTTTACCAACGAATAGCTGGATTGACCGTCACATTGTAACGCTCCCACGACTAAAAGGGAGTGCCTGTTTGGTGTGACGGGGTTCAAACTTGCAACCCTCTAATAACGAATCAAGAACTCTTAACCACCTGGCCATGCCGGGCCATGAACGAACATACTGAAGTTTCACAATTCTGTGATTTCTTCCAATGGCCTACAATATTCGCAAATAATACAGAGCGTTCGAGTATTGTTAAATTAGTGTTAGAGTATTGTTAAATTAGTGTTAGAGTATTGTTAAGTTAGTGTTGCCCTGTTTATCATTTTGAGACTCTCGATCCATTTACTGACAGACTTTTCTTCTTCCTAGGACTGTCAGTTCTCAGTAACAGTTTCTCGTAATAAGTTCTGAGAAGTAAACCGAATAAGATCCGAACCCACGCATCAAGAACAAATAGCAGTTTATTGGTTTCTTTCTTGTTTTAAAGACAGCGATTCAAGGAACAGCAAACAAAGATCAACCAAAAGATAAATCACTGTTTAATATATTTCACAAATGATGCTAATTAAAATAAAAAAAGTGCCAACACATTTCTTAAATTCTGTATCTCTTGTACAGGTAACTAATTCTGTATTCGAACACAATTGAAGAATGTGGAAATTACAAGTTGAAAGGAGCTAATTTGTTAAACAAAAGCGTTTGCACAACTGTTTGATGAGTGATTAGGAACATTTAGCCTCTCATCTCGTCAGAACTTCCTGGTTCAAAATTATTTTACCAAAATTAATATAATTCTCTGAAACCAAATAATTAGAATTAGTCAACTTTTCACTCTATTATGATTATTTTTACGAAACTGTTTCAACCTGTTTAAAAAAAAAAAAAAAAAAAATGCCTTTTTATTTAATGCTGTGAACGTCCTCTTAGTGTTTGATAAATCTGAAGTTCAATTCCTTGCCCTATTCCCCCTGTAAAATCCGAAGTTTGATTCCCTGCGGTGGTCCCAGCAGCAAGCCCAATGTGGCTTTGCTCTAAAACAAACAGATAAGCATAACACGTGTTTACCTAACGAAAACATCAATTCAAGAACTTCCAAACAGGTTACCAACATGGTAAACTTTTTCCTCTTATTAAAGCGATATATCACTTTTACTACTGTACAGATTGCGTGTACACTTGGAAAATAAAAAAAGGGCATATACTTCGTTTTCTACTCATTACATTGCAAAATATAACATGTTGTATTCTTATTCTTTTTTCGTAATTTGGCGTACTAAGTTCTCTCTGATGGCGAAGTATGGTCAACAATTATAAAATATGTGGTCGGAAGGGACAGCTGTTTCATTATAAAAACCTAAGTGCACATGAAATGAATTTTCTTGTCTTCCTACACGTTCAATATTGCACCGTACTGATGGAAGGCAAAGGAAATAGTTTCTTATGACATGATATAAAAATTTAGTCCCAACTTTACGGTATCGCAGAATTTCTGGATTAACATAGTACAGATTGGTTGGCATAATACAGATAAACCATTGTGCATATTTCTGCTTAAAAATAAAACACTCAAACAAGTGCATTACTCCTTTCGAGGAAAAGTGCATTATTGTTTTATTATATAATAATTGAAATATAAAAACTTATAGCTTTATCCACAAGAGGGATAACTGTTATGATTTATTTTTTATTTCCTTTATATTCACAGAAATTATAATCATATTTTATATTATCTTAAAATTTCCACAATGCTGTATTAAATTCACTTGTTTCCGTTACCATTAGTTCGCGCAAAGCTACTCAAAGGCCATCTGCTTAAGCCATCTTTAGTTTTCCATTGACAGACTAGATAAGAGACAGCTAACCAACAACAGTCATCACCTACTTTGATCTACGAATGAGATTTGACGTCACCTTAAGAGCCCAATTCGATATTTTTTTTTGTAACGGGACGAAATCTATAAACCCCGTATATTTACAGACAGACACTCAAATTGTTGGGCCAGATTCTGTCCAAAATATTAAATATTAACTTTTAAAATAAGTAAATAATTCTATTTGCAAGACACGACACTACTAAAAATAAAAACAACTTAAAATTAACTAGTACTCTTATTGTTACTTACAATTATAATACAATATACAAACATCTAACCTGTTCACACGAACAGTTGGAAGAAAAAGTGGGTCAGCTATATAAAACCTGAGGTTTACATATAATGAGCCAAGTTAAACAAGTCAAAATTAGAACTAACTTTCTCTCTTCGGATGTGACTTGTTTATATTGTAGAGGCCAAGTTAGGCTTACTTGTGTAGTGCTAAGCTCGGCTTTATCATATAGCAGTTTTGCAAACTGCTATAATTCAGTAACTTTAGTAGAGTTTGGTATGAACTAGTAACCTTTTTAAAATAAATTTTGTTTGCGCTGTTTAATTCACTATAATATAAAATCATTAATTCTGATAAAACAACAAATATATTAGCAGTATCAAATATAATTATCCCACGATTTATTGTTTGTTTGTTTATTTTCAAATTTCGCGCAAAGCTACTCCAGGGCTATATGCGCTAGCCGTCCCTAATTTAGCAGTGTAAGACAAGAGGGAAGGCAGCTAGACATCACCACCCACCGCTAACTCTTGGGCTACTCTTTTACCAACGAATAGTGAGATTGACCGTCACATTATATCGCCCCCACGGCTTAAATGGCGAGCATGTTTGGTGCGACCGGGATTCAAACCCGAGTATGTTTTGATACACATACAAACAATAATAAGCAACACGACATAACAGATATTGTTGGAACATTTTATGTTGTCAAAATGCACTGTTTTCTCTATATAATAGAAGTGGTTAATCGAGCTGATTCTTACCACTAATTATTCTATTAAGCGGGTACAGATTTATTTAATGAATGATCATAATTCTCATTGGCTGACAAATACATTTATTAACGTTTGGCTGTCTCATCTGAACTTTTTTGCCTCTTTCTGAACAAACTTCATTTCGCAACATTTGCTTATTTCAGATAGCTATAAATTGTGAAGGTAAAGTATACAGTGAAGTGGAGTGGTTGTATTTCCCTCTTCACATCCGCCGTGACTTTTAAATATATCTATATATATATATACACACATTTATTTGTTCCTTTTGCTGTATAATATCATTTATATAACATATAATGTTATTTTTTTCCTTTCATGTTACGAGTGTTAGGTTACATTACACAGAGTTATTCTACTTCCTATACAGTAATATACGTTACGCTACACAGAATTATTCTTGTTTTGTTTTGTTTTTTGAATTTCGCACAAAGCTACTCGAGGGCTATCTGTTCTAGCCATCCCTAATTTAGCAGTGTAAGACTAGAGGGAAGACAGCTAGTCATCACCACCCACCGTCAACTCTTGGGCTACTCTTTTACCAACGAATAGTGGGATTGACCGTAACATTATAACGTCTCCACGGCTAAAAGGGCGAGCATTACACAGAGTTATTCTACTTCCAATATAGTAATATATGTTACATTACACAGAGTTATTTTACTTTCTATATAATATTATATGTTACATTACACAGAGTTATTTTACTTCTTATATAGTATTATATGTTACATTACACAGAGTTATTCAACTTCCAATATAGTATTATATGTTACGCTACACAGAGTTATTCTGCATCCTATATAGTAATATATGTTACATTACACAGAGTTATTTTACTTTCTATATAGTATTATATGTTACATTACACAGAGTTATTTTACTTCTTATATAGTATTATATGTTACATTACACAGAGTTATTCAACTTCCAATATAGTATTATATGTTACGCTACACAGAGTTATTCTGCATCCTATATAGTATTATATGTTACATTACACAGAGTTATTCAACTTCCAATATAGTATTATATGTTACGCTACACAGAGTTATTCTACTTCCAATATAGTATTATATGTTACGCTACACAGAGTTATTCTGCATCCTATATAGTATTATATGTTACATTACACAGAGTTATTCAACTTCCAATATAGTATTATATGTTACATTACACAGAGTTATTCAACTTCCAATATAGTATTATATGTTACATTACACAGAGTTATTCAACTTCCAATATAGTATTATATGTTACATTACACAGAGTTATTTTACTTCCAATATAGTATTATATGTTACGCTACACAGAGTTATTCTGCATCCTATACAGTATTATACGTTACATTACACAGAGTTATGCTACTTCCAATATAGTATTATATGTTACGCTACACAGAGTTATTCTGCATCCTATACAGTATTATATGTTACGCTACACAGAGTTATTCAACTTCCAATATAGTATTATATGTTACGCTACACAGAGTTATTCTGCATCCTATATAGTATTATATGTTACATTACACAGAGTTATTCAACTTCCAATATAGTATTATATGTTACGCTACACAGAGTTATTCTACTTCCAATATAGTATTATATGTTACGCTACACAGAGTTATTCTGCATCCTATATAGTATTATATGTTACATTACACAGAGTTATTCAACTTCCAATATAGTATTATATGTTACATTACACAGAGTTATTCAACTTCCAATATAGTATTATATGTTACATTACACAGAGTTATTCAACTTCCAATATAGTATTATATGTTACATTACACAGAGTTATTCAACTTCCAATATAGTATTATATGTTACATTACACAGAGTTATGCTACTTCCAATATAGTATTATATGTTACGCTACACAGAGTTATTCTGCATCCTATACAGTATTATATGTTACATTACACAGAGTTATTCAACTTCCAATATAGTATTATATGTTACGCTACACAGAGTTATTCTGCATCCTATATAGTATTATATGTTACATTACACAGAGTTATTCAACTTCCAATATAGTATTATACGTTACGCTACACAGAGTTATTCTGCATCCTATACAGTATTATATGCTACATTACACAGAGTTATGCTACTTCCAATATAGTATTATATGCTACATTACACAGAGTTATGCTACTTCCAATATAGTATTATATGCTACATTACACAGAGTTATGCTACTCCCAATATAGTATTATATGTTACATTACACAGAGTTATTTTACTTCCTATATAGTATTATATGCTACATTACACAGAGTTATTTTACTTCCAATATAGTATTATATGTTACATTACACAGAGTTATTTCAAGTTTGTTATACTTTGATCGATTGCAGAATTTTTAAGAAATCAATGAAATAAAACTTAAACATTTTTCATAGTTTATCTCTCCGTTCCCTGTTGAAGAGATCGATGTTACGTCATTGCAAACTTCTAATTGGTTTATCCAATCACAAGAAGAGTCTTACAAGTGTTAAAGCTAATCAGTAATATATGTCCACTTTTTTATATCTTGAAAGTATAAACAGTCGAAAAATGATCTCAAGTCTACTTAAAGTGCGTTTTATGTTCTTTCCTCTGTCTATAATTATCTTACTTATAAAAATCTGTAGTTGTTTATAGCTATGATCAAAACGAACGTTCTTTAAACAGGCTGATAACTGAATACAAATCATTATTTTTATTTTTATTTATTTTTTAGAATAAGGAATAAATAATAATTTTGTGTGATCTCTAGTTATACTTGTTCTTGTTGCATACTGCGGTGCGGACTTGCGATATCGTGTGTTTTACCCAACAGTTTGGAATGCACTATATCATAAGGCGCATTGTTACTATAATTAATTAATTTACCAACTGCATCGCTCGGAATGTAAGGCCACAGTTACATTTCGTAGCTGATAAATCTAGGTGGAATCCATATGATTTGTTTGTTTAGAATTAAGCACAAGGCTATACAATGGGTTATCTGTGCTCTGCCCACCAAGGGTACAGAAACCCGATTATAGCAGTGTGAGTCCACAGACATACCGCTGTACCACTGGGTGGCTAATACACATGGACTCTTGTACCACTTAAGTTCATTTCCTACACCAGTCTCTCAGACTGTATTGATACGCTTATGGTCAAAGTAGAACGGGTGCATTTTAAAACTACAAAGATTTCACTCTAGCCTGATTCACCTAATACGATATAAATCAAAGGTGTAATATAGTACTTGGGTAGGAAATACATATATTTTTATCCTTTCGTGTTCTGAATTAACAGCCTGAACAAGAAAATTCCCAATAGCCTTGGGTACTTCCCAACAACACAGTACGTGAATAGGCTTGGAAGACCAACCTAAGTCGTCTCACCATAATCTAGGTGGCGCTAAGAGCACCATCTGGTCCTGAAAACTGCTCACTAACTTAGTGTTTTATCATTCGTTTCCTCGTCGTGCAGTTCGGCTAAAATTTGTTAGCATTCCACAAACCTTCGCGACATATTTCTATCCAAACACAGTTGTCGTTCCTCCAATGAGGTTCCTCTATTTCCAATGATTACTCAATAATTTGTCTCTGTCTCACTATTAGTCTTCTAATGGGGCCGTTTTACAAATGGTTTCCACTCCATTTATTTAGTCGAGTACCCTTCTTTAACAATTCGCTTCACAAGGCCATACCACCTCGACTGGCTTCTCTATTTAATATTACTGAACTGAATCCTCTCCATGATTCTTCTTTATATCATTTTCTCTTATTCTATCTCTATGATTATATAGCTCTCTGATGATTTATTTCAAAGCCATTACCAGTCTCATATATAACAAATCGTAAAAACATAGAAGTAAAATCCATTTAACTTTACTAGTTCAGTAATATTAAATAGAGAATAAAATAATAAAGCATCTATTTAACAGTAATTCAAAATACGAATTAACCTCTCTTGTTTTTATTGTCAAATCCGGTTCTCAGCGATCAGTTAACCTTTTCAAACTAAGTGTAGTTTAACAAGCACATAAACAAATACTAAGAAATACGACATTTTTTTATATACTAGCCAATTCATGTAGGTATATTTTAACGTGAAAGACACTTCGTGTGACACATGCGGATACGATAAAAGGTCACGTCAAAGATCCTATGGTTGTTTGACCAAGCGTGTTAAGGCGTGCAACTCATAATCTGAAGGTCGCGGGTTCACATCCCCGTCGCGCCAAACATGCTCGCCCTTTCACCCGTAGGGGCGTTATATTGTTACGGTCAATCCCACTATTCGTTGGTAAAAGAGTAGCCAAAGAGTTGGCGGTGGGTGGTAATGACTAGCTGTCTTCCCTCTAGTCTTACACTCCTAAATTAGGAACGGCTAGCACAGATAGCCTTCGAGTAGCTTTGTGCGAAATTCAAAAACAAACAAGCAAACCTTATGGTTGTTACAGATGACTTAAATTTTAAATTGCTTCTAGCTAGATAGAGAGCAGCTGGTCTGCAGCACTCGACGGAATAATTGAACTGACTGTGATTTTTTTAAATTTGTTTCCGTTCCGAACAGCCGAGATTCAAATCACTGTAAATACCGGCTTTACACGAAAACCACTAATTGCCTGACCAGACTGTTTTATTAATTAACACATTGTTTTCAACAAAAACGTGATTTAAGTATATACAATTTGATTCAGGAACTAATAAAAATATGTTCTTCAACACAAATGTCAAGCTGATCACGGAAAGATGTCAGTTTTCAAGAAAATCTAGACAAAGCAGAATGACCATTAATCTTCTAAAAATAAATAATTTCTAAGACTTCTGAGTTGTTGTTGTTTTTCGATCATTAAGAAGCGATCGCCGGTGTTTCCTGGAGTAGCTCTGAGCACATTAAACATCAACAGTTAGTTATCTGACACGAATAACGCCTTTTTTATCTTCATTTACTCTCTCTGTTTCGGTTACAATGATGATAAAAATGATGTGATACATTTCATATTATACCCTATAATACTTTTCTTTTAGCTTAACGGTCTTGCAGCTGTTAACTAAGGTTCAGTTGGTCATTAAGGAGCTGATGTCTTGTTTCCTAAAAGAAATTATCTTTCTAGCTTTTCCGGTATTTCCTTTTTCTATTTAATAATAGGGCATTTTTCTACATTGTTCCTTTAATGTAGCCTTCCCCCCCCTCCTCAATGGCTCAGCCGTAAGCCTGAAGACTTGTTAAAAATCGGGTTTCGATGCCTGCTGTGAGCAGATTACCAACGTTCTAAGCTTTGAGCTTAGCAGCGAGCAAACCCTCCATGTATAAGTTACACAACAGTTATGCTAAGTTTAACCTCTAAAGGAAAGAAAGCTTGAAAGAGTCTTTTGTCTTTGATAATATTTTAAAACAAATTTTTCAAACAAAAATGGCGGAAAGAAGAATAAACTCGTACAAACAAAACAACTTATAAAATAAGAAGTACATGTTACAACAAAAGTAGAACCTACAGATCGGTATGGACATTCTGCCAGGTTTAATTTCTCCCGGAAAGCGTCACACACAATGAAGACAAAAATAAAAAAAACGCTTTTAAATGTAAGCGCAAATTACTATACTGCGGTCGTCATCTAAGGGTTACTGTTGACCATCTGCATTCACCTTGAGAAGGAAGATGTTTCCAGTGAAATACTTTTTGTTTCTTTTGAATTTCGCACAAAGCTACTCGAGGGCTATCTGCGCTAGCCGTACCTACTTCAGCAGTGTAAGAATAGAGGGAAGGCAGCTAGTCATTAGCACCAACCGACAACTCTTGGACTTCTCTTTTACCAACGAATAGTGGGATTGACTGTCACATTATAACGCCCACACGGCCGAAAGAGCAAGCATGTTTGGTGCAACAACTTTTTTGGAGTACACATTCTTGTGCCTTAATTAAGTACACTATCTTGGTTTTTCCACCATATTGAAAAAGCTAGAATAAATTTGAAGTTGATTGGCGTCATTCAAAAATCCTGTAAAATGTCTTCCTTACTTACAAATTGAAATAAAAGTCCTTCTATCTGCTTTTCCGTATTTTAGTAAATAAAAAACGTCTCTTTAAAATGTCTTCCTTACTTACAAATTGAAATAAAAGTCCTTCTATCTGCTTTTCCGTATTTTAGTAAATAAAAAACGTCTCTTTAAAATGTCTTCCTTACTTACAAATTGAAATAAAAGTCCTTCTATCTGCTTTTCCGTATTTTAGTAAATAAAAAACGTTTCTTTAAAATGTCTTCCTCACTTACAAATTGAAATAAAAGTGCTCCTATCTGCTTTTCTGTATTTTAGTAAATAAAAAACTTCTCTTCGCAAATCGGTCTCCCGGGATCGAAACCCAGTCGATTCTAATTTTAAGAAATAATCTTACTTTCGTAAAGTTTGATAAAAGAAAAATGTGTCAATTATTAATTACAATGGGTTATAAAGAAACACGTAAAATTACCCGAAAACAGATAATTAGGTGTCATTTTGCTTTTGATTGCTTACTGTTCAATACAGTAACATTACAAGAGTGACTGAGTATTCCGAAAGTGTCCATATATTAATTAAATAATGAAATTGTAGAGTTCTGAGTTCGGTCCGGCATAGCTAGGTGGCTAAGGCACTCGCCTCGTAATCTGAGGGTCGCGAGCTCGAATCCCTATCACACAAAACATGCTCGCCCTTTTAGCCGTGCAGACGTTATAAAGTGGTGGTCAATCCCACTATTCGTTGGTAAAAATGTAACCCAAGAGTTGGCAATGGGTGGTGATGACTAGCTGTCTTCCCTCCAGTCTTACACCACTAAATTAGGGATGGCTACCGAAGATAGCCGTCGTGTATAACGCCCACACAGTTGAAAAGGCGAACATGTTTGGTGTGACGGGGATTCGAACCCGCGACCCTCGTATTACTAGTCGAGTGTATTAACCACCTGGCAATGCCGGGCCAATTTTTTTTTTATAATTTCAGCATTGCAAGTTCGTAAACTTAGCTCTGTATAAGTGAATGAACCCCAAAACCTTTGTTGTCTCGAGAACAAAGACACATCGGATTGTATTTTGTGTCCACCTCGGGAATCGAACCCCCGGCTTAAGCATTTTAATTCCGTACACGTATCGTTGTGTCACAGGGGGACAAACCAAGTATCAAAACGTGACCGCTTCTGTCATGTGAAGAATGTCCTGTAAGAATGTCTGTTATATTATCCCATCATGCACTTAATTTACCACAATAAAAATACTGGCTAATATCAGGACAAAAACCATATAGAGAGACATCATTTGCTTTAATATGTACATCTGCCAAAGCTCCTAGCCTAGACGGTGTACGTGCTCATAATATCATAATCGAAGCTTATCCATTTAAAGATTTAAAACGTAAATGAAAAAAAGGAGAAATATAATTGACGTATCAACACGTAGAGAGTTCTCATACAGCACCGTGATAACGTTAAATAAAAATTGAACGAAAAATTAAAACTGGTATAATCGACACGTAGCTCTCCCACAGGACCGTGCTACAACCATGGCAACGCTGTATAAGAAACACGAAAACAATAATAACAAAGTATCGAATAGATTACAGTTGGTCGTATCAAAGTATGGGAGAGTAAAAAACAAGTCATATTTTCTCAAATTGAGCAAATTATAAATGCTTGTCGTTAAGCAAAAAAGTTACACAATGATGTATCTACTTTCTGCCCACTGCCGGTATCAAAACCTAGTTTTTAGCGTTATAATTCCTGAGATCTTACAGCAAAGCCACATCGGGCTATCTACTGAGTCCACCGAGGAGAATCGAATCTCTGATTTTAACGTTGTAAATCCGTAAACTTACCGCTGTACCAGCGAAGGACTATCATAGATGAATTGTCTACGGAGTTACAACGCTAAAATCCGGAGTTCATCTACCCATACGATGGACACAACATATAACCTAATTCGGCTTTGTTCTAAAACAACAAATTCGTACTGACACTTTTGGTTTTTACTGACATGTTGAAATAGAACGTAATTCGAGCTTTTGTTTTTAGGGGCTAACACTGCATAAAGTAAAGAGGAATTTTAAAAAGATTCACCATATTTTATCTTCCTTACTAATAAATCAAGGGCCAACTCTTATAAGTAACATGTTATTGTATTAAGAGCAACGCCTGTGATGCTGTTTTATTATGTTTGTTAAAATCCAATATAACGAAAGACCTCTGCATTTACTGTTTAATAGTAACAGTGAGGCAGCTATCAATGGTTCATGGTGCGTTACTGCTCGTAATGGCGAAGCTTTGCGGTACAGTAGATTTCGAAGTTAAGAAAGTATAGAAGATTAGTTTTAAGCTTTACTTTACTTAAGGTTTTAACCTTCAAGCGAACCACACTGCACCCTTTACGAGCGAACTGTCTCGTACCTTCTGTTTATCACGTGCAACTAAGATAACAAAATGCAATGCATTTTCGTTTCGTAAATAGCTTTAAGCGTTAAAAACAAACCACTCACGGAGCTCAGCGATAAGAGAACTTAGAGTCAATACATATATGTTAGGCTATACATCACAACGTTGGGAAACAGATGTTATAACCAAGGCAAGAAACGTTCATTTGATATTAATATCTTGAAGGATGTAAAGCACTCAGAGCCACAGTAATTGTCTGCTATTCAGCTGTGCTGAACCAAAAATAAAACGTTGAGATCGTAAAAAAAACTCATATTTTATTTTTTATCAGCTAATTTTAAATTTCAAAATCCCATATGCCTCGTGCGATTTCTGATCTCGAAAAGCACAGTTAAAGAAGTTATAGAGGCATTAGGAATTTAAAGGTATAACTGCAGTTAAAGTTACCACATTTAAAACGTGTCCGTGCTTGACACATATGATTTTTCAATATTATATGCTGTCTTCTTAGTTTTAAATTTAAAGACGATTCTCGAAGTTTGACATCAGTGAAAATCGGTCCATTACACAAAATTCTATTTCTCTAGTTCGTCCTAGATATAAAAGCGATCAACTTTATATGAATTCCAAGGTACATATAACATCCTGTAGAATGCAACGTTTTCTAATATGATTTTACTTTTGTTGTTGTTTATCAGAACTTTTGCGCAAAGCTACAGAAGGGCTGTGTCACATAGCCATTTCTAATTTTGGACTGACTGAAGACCAAAGAGACGGCGGCTACTGAACAGCACCGTAAACACCTAGGTTGTTCATGTTTCCCCAAATAGTAAGATTCGATCGTCATTGTTTTGACACCTACGAAAGGCGGAGCGTGGTTCTGTCACAACCAATCATGGATTTTCGGATCTAAAGATCAGGTTAGACAACCACTTGGCCACACTTGGCTTCTAATTACCACTTAAGAATTTTTTTTAGTATCTATCTTTTTCTATACTATGAATAAAGAAACATCTTTTCATAATTTCACACCTATGTTTCACTCACATTCTACAAAACTCAAACAACATAAAGAACTTCTTCCCGAATTCATTAAAATAACTTTTAAAAATGTTACTCACCAACACACATCAAATTAAGCAATACAATAGTAAACTTAATACTAAGATATGAATAAGCTTTGGATATGTCTTCACCTTAACTTGAGAAGGAACACAATAAGATTGTGTTTCAATATCATTCGCATCTTGACTCTTCAATATTTATTAAGAGCTGACGTTGCTTCCTTGTCACCAACAAATTGTAAAAAGAAATTGACACTTTCAAAGGTATGTAAAAATAAAGAATCAAAGTCACTTGAATCGTCTTACCGAATTTCCATGGGTCCGTTACTGAAATTTCTTCAAATCGTTTGGAAAAATTGCCCATTTATTTAGTTTATACGTTAATGTTATTATTTAACAACAAATGTGGCTTTTGGAAAAGTAACCGGTAGATGTCTCCCTTTTTCTCTCTTTCTCTCGGACAAGGCTTGTCGTTTTGTTTGTTCTGAAGCAAAAAGATACGTAACGGGATAACTATTCTCCGAATATTCACGATATAAGCTTTCGAGTTTACTGTTAATCCACCGAGGGCAGTGTTGTGTGTACTGTTTACAACTGTATTTAATGGTAGCATAAATACTTATGTTGTGTTCGAACAAATTAAACCAGTTGCTACAAGTTAAAATAGCCTTCGGTTGTACTCAGCTTGGCTACTTTTTTGTTTAAGGGGTCATATAAGAGTAATATGAATATTTCGATAACGCACACATGATCGTAACCATGGTAACCGAAAGGAATATCAGTAATAGCATCATTGCCCAGTGTTCTGTTGCCTGCGTGTAAGAATCCTTATATTAATTTACGTTTTCCCACAGGCGGTCTGAAATAGTGCAGAAAGTTGGAACAATAATTTTGTTTGATTTTTAAAGGTTTTCCAGTTTATTATAGTACATCTTGTTATTCATAAGTTTGGTAATAATTTTAATTTCTTTTTATTTTGTTACCACTAATTTTATTCATACGTATCTCAAGTAATTACTTTTAATTAACATTTCTTCGTTATCAAGATAAATAGAGTCATTTTCATAAAAAGTCTTCAACCACTGATCTATTTTGTTTATACCCCTCTCGATGACTGCTGATCCGGGTTCGAATCCGATCACCAAATATGTTTGTTTTTTTCAAACTTGCGAGTGCTATGACGTGACAGTCAATCACGCTATTCGATTATAGCAGTCTAAGAACCGGGTGGCGTTGGCTATTTGCCTTCTCACTAGTATATTGCTTCAAAATTAGGAGGTGGGATCAGGATAAGCCTGGAGGTGTTTTAGTCGATGTAGTGTGTAGTCCCCTACATTTAAAAAGAGATGATGTTTTCTTGGTCGCTGAGTCCGAATTTTATGTTTCTACCCTTTCTCTCTCATGGGCGAAATGTTTAATGTTGAGTTTATACCACCACCACTAGGGGACCAAACGAGTGCTCCAATGGCATTTGTTTTAAGGAACGGATCCCTTCTTGGAGTAATTATAGATGTAATGGAAAAAATTGAAAAACTAAAAGGAAATCTTTGAAGCTCGTAGCGAGTGCTAATAGCACATCAATAGCAATTGCTTTCAATAATAAAAAAAATATATATTAAATGACACTTTTAATTTTGTAAAGTTTCGTTTCTTTGCTTCAACATTTTCTTTCATGTTACAACTGGGAAAAGAACGTATCACCTTTATCATTTATTTTGAATTTCGCGCAAAACCACACGAGGGCTATCTGCGCTAGCCGTTCCTCATTTAACAGTGTAAGACTAGAAGGAAGGTAGCTAGTCATCACCACCCACCGACAACTCTTGGGCCACTCTTTTACCAACGAATAGTGGGATTGACAGCCACATTATAACGCCCCAACAGCTGAAAGGGAGAGCATGTTTGGTATGACCGGGATTCGAACCTGCGACCCTCAGATTACGAGTCGAACACCTTAACCCACCTGGCCATGCCGGGCCTTCACGTTTATCAATAGAACAGTTAAACAGTTAAAAACAATATTAGAATTTGTTATTTCAATACGAAAATCAAGTTTCAAACTATTGTCATTAATTACGCACATTTTTAAAACTTATTTTACGGTCTCGCAGTAAATGATAAATATTCTTCACCATTTCATAAAATATAATAGAGTTTATAGTACATAAATAAAATATGTGGATTTCCAATAAAAATTACATTGATGCGTAATCACTGATGTACATATTTACACTAATTTAAAATAATTTTATGTATTTTACAGAGTAAGCGTGTAATGTGTTTATGTCATTGAAACGGTTACGTTATTTAGCTTGTGTTTCAACTTAAGTTGTTTAGCAGTTTATATAAAATTATATTTCTTCAGATAAGTGTGCTGACATAGCCTGGTGGTTAAGGGTACTAGCCTCAAAATCTGTAGATCATTAGTTTGAATCCCCTCACCGAACATGCTCGCTCCTTGAGCCGTTGGAGCGCTATGACATAACGACTAATCCCACTATTTATTGATAAAAGAGTAGCCCAAGAGTTGGCGGTGGGTGATTTTCAGTAGCTTCTTTTCTTGTCACATTTCATGTCAACAGCTTTGCACGAAATTCAAGAAACAAATAAACAAACTTCCAATGAGAAGTCAGATACGGGATGGATCTGTCAGTAAAACTCTGTATTTGGAGGCTAGCGAGCCATGTTCGAATCATTGCTACACAAATGTTTCCAGCATTTTAAGCTGTAGAAATGCTATAAGTGTAACAGTCAGTCCATTAACGTGGATGAGGGGTAGAATTGTGTTGCTGACTGGTTGTCTTCCCTCTGATCAGTCGGTTAAAATTATGGATATTACCGGACAGATCCACTAGTTTTACCAAAAATGCAATTCAGGAAATGGTTTTCAACTCAGCCACTAGGTTTGTATGTAAGCTAACATTTAAAAGCTTTGTTATAGATTTGTGGTAAATCAGGCAACTCTTACCGCCTCTAAATGGAACTTTCAGTCTTATTTCCATCTTTTAGTAAGTACTTTTATCACTAGGGAATATTTCATAATAATTTATAGGGTGATAAAAAGTTGCGTAATAGGAGAGACTGCAATTGGCAGACAAAATAAAACTATTTAGTGGAAGTTGTATTTGTGTTATTTTATTTTAAAAGTTCCTACACGTTATCTCTCAGAACAAGAATATCTACAAAGGACAAATGTTTGTTTTCAACAATGGTTTCTAGGCAGCATCCTTCAGTTATAAATATTGGTTTACTTTAGTTTGTTTTCAATTTCGCGCAAAGCTACACGAGCTAGCCGCTCCTAATTTAACAGTGTAAGACTAGAAGGAAGGGAACGGTCAATCCAACTATTCGTTGATAAAAGAGTAGCCCAAAAGTTGGCAGTGGGTGGTGATGACTAGCTAAAACATACAACACACGTTTGTAAAACATTGTTTGTTTGTTTGTTTTGGAATTTCGCACAAAGCTACTCGAGGACTATCTGTGCTAGCCGTCCCTAATTGAGCAGTGTAAGACTAGAGGGAAGGCAGCTAGTCATAACCACCCACCGCCAACTCTTGGGCTACTCTTTTACCAACGAATAGTGGGATTGACCGTCACATTATAACGCCCCCACGGCTGGGAGGGCGAGCATGTTTGGCGCGACACGGGCGCGAACCCGCCATCCTCAGATTACGAAGCGCACGCCTTAACGCGCTAGGCCATGCCAGACCCTTGTAAAACATACAACACATCTTAAGAATCCAAAAGTTTCCTTAATTCCTCGCTTGAGATAATGTATGATGATTTCGAAAATCTAAACATAAAAAGTTATTTTTCACAATGTCTGTTTTCACACAGGTGAGAAGATCTAGACTTACTTTGATACTCACTTCGGAGACTCAGATTTGAAAATTTCCAGACACTGAATGTAGACTACCATTTTAAATGTTTTTTCACATATTAAGACAAATGTTTTAGGAAAGATTTGTCCAATTAAACCTGAGAGCCCTAAACCACGTTTTAATCCAGATCATTAGAGCCCCTGCTCAAGCGATTTGTTTCTTTAGTTAAATTGAGGAAAATAGCTTTGTCTTTACAAAATATGTAGATGAAGTTAATAAATACACATAATTTAGAATTCCTGGACAGAAGCGCATTACCTGCAAATCTGTGAGTCAGTTGGACCAATTGTGCAATTTCGAAAATGCAGAAAAGTCGAAATAGAACATAGAGTCCTACAGTTTTAATCTGACGAGTCTTGCGCTGTGTCCCAAAGGTAACCACTCTCTCTGGTCTGGCCTTGACTTTTCTCGTCTTCCTCCGATTCTGCGAACATATCCAATTTGCATGTAGACTCGCTTCATTCAACCGCTTTGGGATTTTATTATAGCGAACGGAATTTCTCCTTTGACCACTTTTTACGCCTTGTTTTCTTTCCAACAGTTCCTCCATAATTGCATCTACATCTCTTTAAATGTTGTTTTATAATAACATCATGTCGCCAGGCAGAGTTTTGTAAACAAAAGAGAAAAAAAAAATTCTTCGTTTTGCCAGAAAAAATGCAATTATTGTTTCTTCTCGAGTTTTTAAGTTATTGACGGACATTTTTTTGGTTCCTTATTTGGTTGAGGAAATAACGGAAATGTTCCTTCCGGAGTTAAAATACTGCACGTGCTCTCGTTTGAGTCAGAGATTCGTTGTTAATCGTACGATATCGGCTGTTTTGATGCCATGGCAGTAAGTAGTATTTGATTTATTTAGCTAAATAGGCCTAATAATTATGGTGTTATATACTATTTTAATTCTTGAAAGTCCCTAAGGGTCTAGATGTAAAATATTGCTTTAAAACTATAATAGGCCTAATAATTATGGTGTTATATTTTAATTCTTGAAAGTTCCTAAGGGTCTAGCATAAGGATGATTTGTATTCATGTTTTCGTTGGGGTTATTTTTTGTAAAACTTACTTATTGGCGACTATCATTTGCTGTGTTCCATTTCCTGAGTTGGAAATGGCCACGGAAGAATCGACCATGTGCACTGACAAGTGACTTTACTAGTGGTGTTTATTTTGTGACTTTATGAGACCTCTATTTATTTTACACTCGACTTGTGTGTCTAAAATTAATTTGTTGTAAAGGAAAAAGCTACACAATGAGTAATCTGGCCACCGCAATTATCGAAACTCGACTTTTGAGTGTTATGAGCCTTTGAGCACAACGCCGATCCGAATGGAAGGGTTGCATCTAAAACAAAATGTATTTTAGGCAGGTTTGACGAGCTAATTTCGTTTTCTATAAGGCCTGGCATGGCCAAGCGCGTAAGGCGTGCGACTCGTAATCCGAGGGTCGCGGGTTCGCGCCCGCGTCGCGCCAAACACGCTCGCCCTCCCAGACGTGGGGGCTTTATAATGTTACGGTCAATCCCACTTTTCGTTGGTAAACGAGTAACTCAAGAGTTGGCGGTGGGTGGTGATGACTAGCTGCCTTCCCTCTAGTCTTACACTGCAAAATTAGGAACGGCTAGCGCAGATAGCCCTCGTGTAGCTTTGTGCGAAATTCAAAAACAAAACAAAATCGTTTTCTGAAAGGCTCTTCCCAGGCCTTGTTAACTGAGCCGGATTGTGGAGCTGAAGATTTAGATTTCGCGTCCTGTAACCGGAAAAACTCACTCTGCACTTGATGTCCATGAGTGCACTGTAGGTGTGACTGTCAAATCCAACTGTACTATCAGACAAAATTAACCCATGAACATTTAACAAATCGCTGTACATGTTTTACCCTTGGTACAACTGTTTAATAAAACACAATACGTATCATTTCGTGTAGCCAATATAACAGAACACTGTGGACGTTTCTCACTTGGCACGATCCAGTTAACAAAACGCATGTGTGTTTGTGTGTTTTTCTTAGAGCAAAGCCACATCAGGCTATCTACGGAGTCCACCGAGGAGACTCGAACCCCTGATTTTAGCGTTGTAAATCCGGAGACATGCCGCTGTACTAGCGGGGGGCCTAACAAAACACCCTATATTCTCCAGGTCAAATAAATTCCAAACTATTCAGTCCCATGCCTCTACATACTGGTTTCATACTATCTACATTTATTTTTTCAAAATATAACTATCTGTTTTCAACTTATGACGTCTTAGATTGAAGCCTTAATATATTTTGGTTTTGTTTTTTTACAATTTGTTGTTATGTCACACTAGAAGTTAAGCACACTTGTAAATATTACGTCTAAGTTTGTAATGTTTAACACCTTCAGTAGGTAGTTGTACGTGTATAAAACAAACATGTAGTTTAAAACTGTTTGCACTTAACAACAGTAATTACACTAATTAGATTCCCATTCGTCTTGGTCCGGCATGACCAGGTGGGTTAAGACGTTCCACTGGTAATGCGCGTGTTGCGGGTTCTAATCCCCATCACACCAAACATGCTCGCCCTTTCAGCCGTGGGGGTATTATAATGTGACTGTCAATCCCACTATTCTTTGGTAAAAGAGTGTCCCACGAGTTGGCGGTAGGTAGTGATGACTAGTTGCTTTCCTTCTAATCTTACACTACTAAATTAGAGACGGCTAGCGCAGATAGCCCTCGTGTAGCTTTGCGCGAAATTCAAAACCAAACAAACCCATTCGTCTTCTCGCAACAAAGAAGTACATAACAAAACTTACGTTCCTGAAACGAAACTTTTCGTCTGCGTGAAAACAAATCACTAAATAATTTATTACAAATGACTTCTATGAACGTCCAAATGACCGACTTATGTGAGCGAGCTAACTGTCTCTGTTCAGTTTAAAAACATGTTTCATTGGTAAACACTCAGAGTTTACGTCTTCAATGGATAACTCTTCGGCTTAAGTATTAAATACAATGAACTAATAGAAAAATCCTGATATAAATACGGTTTTGTTTGATTATGCTCTTACACATTTCGGAATAAACAACTACTTAGAGTTAATAAAGATTCGATATTTTGTATACCATTAAGTTGAAAGTCATTTTTAACATCATGTATATGAACTGTTCATAGTTATTTTTATACACTGCTAATATAACACCAAACATACACTTTACACTCGTAATCTGAGGGTCGCAGGTTCGCATCCCCGTGGCGCCAAACATGCTCGCCCTTTCAGCCGTGGGGGCGTTATAATGTGACGGTCAATCCCACTATTCGTTGGTAAAAGAACAGCCCAAAAGTTGGCGGTGGGTGGTGATGACTAGCTGTCGTCCCTCTAGTCTTACACTGCTAAATTAGGGACGGCTAGCGCAGATAGCCCTCGAGTAGCTTTGTGCGAAATTCAAAACAAACAAACAAACTGGTTATATACATTAACCTGATCTGAGAAACAAAAACAAGTGCATAAGTTTATCGTGATATTTAGATTAAAACAAAACTTTGTTTTGTAGAGATATACGTCACTACTATCTTCCTTCTAATGTTTATTTTAATAATTTATTATGTTCCAGCTTGCAGCTATCAGACCTAAATTTGAGCCAAAATATGTTAAAACACAAATTAAGTTCATCATACAAAATACATTTCATAAATATATGCAAAACTATAAATGTAGATGTAGTTATTCTCGAGTACGTATACTATATTTAGTTATAAATTGTATATTTAATAAGAAATGGTTTAAGCTACACGGCCCAAAATATACTTTTATTTTGTAAACAAAAATATTTTAATTTTATCTGAAAAATGTTTACAAGAGAGGAAACAAACAATTCAGTCGTGAAGTTAATTGTAATATCTACTTCACTAAAGTTTACGAGAGCACATTTGTCTGCATTATCACATATTTTTTTAATGAAAAGAATACCAACGGCCCGGCATAGCCAAGTGGGTTAAGGCGTTCGACTCCCCGTCACACCACACGTGCCTGTCCTTTTAGCCGTGTGGGCGTTATAATGTTACGGTCAGCCCCTATTCTTTAGTAAAAGAATAGCCCAAGAGTTGGCGGTGAGTGGCGATGACTAGCTGCCTTCCCTCTCGTCTTACACTGCTAAGTTAGGGACGGCTTTGCGCGAAATTCAAAAACAAACAAACAATCCCAAAATTTCGTTCTTAATGAGTTTAAACTGCTCAATAATATGTTGTTTGATATGTTTTTTATGATAACCCAATTCTGTATAACTTCTGACAGTTTTCATGCTCTATCATCGATTTTTCTTTTTTCTAAAACCCAGCCAATGTAAGTTAAAGTTTTATACACTTTAACGATACATTAATTGAATAATTTCATTAAAACTTGCCTCTCTACAATCCTACACTTTTAATTTCCACGTACATTCTACAAAGCATGTGCTTAACTTATTCAGGGAGTTTGTTTTTTTCCAAAAACAAGCGTGTTGAATTATGGGATTATATTTGTTATAAAGTTCGGTGTAAGGATTGGTTTTAATTGAGGAAGATAAGAGAGTGCCGTACGTTTGGTCAGTCCAATAAGGTCAGTTATTGAAAGAGCTGCGTACTTTCTAAGTTCAGTATATTTAGAAGCCACACAATTACGAGACATTTTAATCCGATATAAGGAAAACAAGTGTGGTTGGTGTGGTTTAGAGAGGATATAAAAAAGCAAATATATCTACGATAGAAAGAAGAATTATAAGACGTAAGATCAGACAAATAAATAGAGAGAAAGAAACAGATTAAAATACGCTGCTTAGTTTGTGATGTATCAGTGACAAAGAAATAAACAAAATTTTGTTATTATTAAACTTGATAAGGTCAATTCCTGTTATAAATAAGTAAATAAAAGTAAGGAAAGTGAATTGGGAATCCAGTAAAGTCATCCTATAATAAAGTGATGTCACAAGACAGTTTATTATAATATTTGATATTTTCAACCCAACGGCACTTTGTACCTACTACATTAGGGCTGAACAGTTAGGTAAACAGAACAAAGAACTGCTGACTAAAGAAAGAACAATCACTCAACAACATTCACAGCATGCACTTAACGAAACATCGTAACTTATTTTCATTTTTATAGTGCGAAACGTATTTAGCGTTGAGTCGTGGCTCAAGTTTTGACCTTCCGGTCTGCAGCCCGCAATGTTAAACACTGTACCATACACCTCCTAGACCTTATATTTTCATTCAATCATTAATATACGGTACCCATGTAAATTAGTGATGTCTTAGCGTTTATAATGCTTTGGAAGTGTTAATCAAACGTACTATAGCTGATGGGATTTAAAAACAGCTTTAACGAGTAGTTTAAGATAAATTCATGATTTTCATTAAAAGTAGTTCATTAATTTGTCTCTGTTAAATAAAATATAATTGTTAATTTCATTATTTTCAATTGGTTATAAAGGTATAAGTTTTTTACTACTGCCATAAGAGGAAGAACTCTAAGCTATAATAACACAGTATTCAATCACATAGACCTACATTTATGTTTCTACATATTGTTATTATTACTATGATCAGAACGTTTCTAAGTTGGGTAGTGGCGCCATCTGGTGAAACCAAGTGATATTATTATTTTGTACTCCCAGTTGTATTCAATTAAAATTTAATTACAATAGTATTTTTCTACAATATATATTTTTGTGTTGTTGAAACCAGATTATTCATTCATTAGTACGTGTGATATTTCAAAACAGAACTACCAGAGAAAAACAGCCACGTATATCAAAATGGAATCATCACGGTATACCAGATCACAATAAAACGTAGAAAAATCAAGAAATTATCTTAGTTTTCTGATATACTGTACCCAACACCAGTTTATATTGGAATGTATAATTAATATTAACAATTGACTTACTTACTTCTTCATATACTAAATTCAAACTTGGACTGACTATTGATTGATTCGTTTTCATCAAATGTTTGAGTCAACAAAATTATTTTGCTCCAACGAACTTTGAGTCTGGTCAGTTTAAGGCTCTTTTATTCAACCAAAGAATAAATTCCCGAACATAGTCACATAACCTTGACTACAACTGTGCTTTCATTACATATCTAGAACAGCGAATACCAATCAAATAATTAATTAAAAACACCAACTCAGTTGCTGAAAGAGAGCGGTGTTGGCCTTTGGTAAAACTTATTTAAATTCCTTTACGTCTTCATCACGAACTAACACGAATTAAAAACAAAGACCTACATACGTTCATGTCTATGAATTAATAAGCAGAGCCATTATATAAGATTGCTGATTTTTATTTACTAAGTTTTGTTTTGTTTTGTAGAAATTCAGTAGTACTTTTAGGCTATTACATATAAACTCGAGTTTTCATGGTCTCATTGGTAAATATGACCAAAAATGTTATGAAGTAAAACTTGTCTCTCTTCGGATTAGTAACTTCTAATAGACACGGTTATTTCCTTTCCCATGTTATTACATTAATCTGTTAAAGTAATGTTCTTCATATAATAAAATAACTACTATCTGGATAGTTCTTTAAACATTTAGTAAAAATCACAATTAATAATAATTAGTTTTAATCATAAAACTTCTACGACCACTCTTCCTCCAATTACCATTCAAGTATCTTTACTGTTAGCGGTGTTTTCGGCCTTTATCCCAAGAACACCTCACAAGTTAGGCCTATTTAGCTAATTACTAAATAAAATATCGTAGAAGCAATTAATTAATTAGCGGATTACCTTGAAAGTTCTTACAATCAAAGTATTCCTGGAGAAGGTACATGTTTTTTGTAAACTTTAAAACTAAAGAGAAAAATCCTGAATTTCCTGTTACTTGTGTCTTTTAAGATCAGCCCTGGCTTGGCATAGCCAGGTGGGTTAAGGTGTGCGACTCGTAATCCGAGGGTCGCGGGTTCGCATCCCCGTCGCGCCAAACATGCGCCGTGTGTGCGTTGTAATGTGACGGTCAATCCCACTATTCGTTGGTAAAATAACAGCCCAAGAGTTGGCGATGGGTGATAATGACTAGCTGCCTTCCCTCTAGTCTTACACTTTTAAATTATGGACGGCTAGCGTAGATAAACCTTGAGTAGCTTCGCGCGAAATTCAAAACAAACAAACAAACAGACTGGTGGAAACTTCATTAATTTATATTACTAATGCCTTTCTACTCTTACTAATTTTAACCTTGGATCTGTGCAACGTGATTACAAAAGTGAAAACAAAAGGAGAATCTGTTTCGATTTATTTTCGTGAAATATTTTAAAGACAGAGTTTTCTCTACTCTGCTAAAGCAACACACATAAAAGGGATGCCCTTAAGTTGTTTTCAAAGTTGAACTGAGAAGGGTTACTTTTAAAAGATAGTAATAATTTCCTTCTGTTTTCGTTATCCCTACAAAGAAGGTAACAGGCACACTCTTACTTGTCCCTTTGATATATTTTGTTCGTTGGTTGTCTTTTTTTTTCTACACACTAATGTAACTAGGTCTCTTTGTTCTTCTAAAACGTAATGGGATGATTAGAATTTCACAATTATTAAAAATTCTAATTTTTCAAAAAAACAACAACTAACAAACGGGCTATGAGGGGTAGAATTGTTAAGTAAAAAAATAGCAAAAATATATGTTCGACGAGAACCTTATTAGAGAAAACAAATTGAAAACGATAACTTAAACTGTGGGTAAAATCGTTTTTTTTGTTCATCAGCCTTTTTCTCAGTCGCATCCTTTCATATGTAAAACAAAACAGATGCTTTGCATCCACTTTCTTTCTATGGAAACGTCTTTCAATTGATTACCTCAAAGTAATGAAAAGTATTCTACTAATCTTCGTTGAATAATTCAAAGTATTAACACAAAGATAGATTCTTTTCATCTACTGAGTTCTAGTAACTGTACTTTAATATTCATCGTTTACTACATTTTCATCTTTTGGTCTTGTCTCTGGCAAGAGGACTTCATTACGTATACATTTGAAATTAATCAAACCACAAGAAGACTCACTCTCAAATTGGTTGTCAAATCACTGCCTTCTTTCTTAACTTTTAATTTTAATATTCTGCTCGAGGTAGCAAAATAAATTTTGTGATTAATGGTGTTAACGTTCTACGAACTAAATAAAATAAATAATAGCTCAGTATATACTCCTTAAATATGGTTGAGTGAAGCTCAAAGAAACGCAACCAACCTCATTTATTAAAGGATAACCTAGTCAGATATTTTTATAGACGCACGTGAGAGAAAATATTAAATAATTACATAATCTAATAAACTTATGCTGTCACAGGTGATGTATACTCAGGTTCTTGAATACATATAGAAAATTAATATCTGCTAGGTGGTGCATTTCTGGGAACATTGGACTTGCGTTTCTTTTTACAACTGTCTTACAACTTTCACCATCCTACACACATCTTGTTCTGTCTTACAACTTTCACCATCCTACACACGTCTTGTTCTGTCTTACATGCTTCACCATCCTACACATATCTTTGTTCTGTCTTACATGTTTCACCATCCTACACACGTCTTTGTTCTGTCTTACAAGTTTCACCATCCTACACATGTCTTTGTTCTGCCTTACAAGTTTCACCATCCTACACACGTCTTTGTTCTGTCTTACAAGTTTCACCATCCTACACACGTCTTTGTTCTGTCTTACAACTTTCACCATCCTACACATATCTTTGTTCTGTCTTACAACTTTCACCATCCTACACACGTCTTTGTTCTGTCTTACAAGTTTTCACCATCCTACACATCGTCTTTGTTCTTTTCACCATCCTACACATATCTTTTGTTCTGTCTTACAGGTTTCACCATCCTACACATATCTTTGTTCTGCCTTACAACTTTCACCATCCTACACACGTCTTTGTTCTGTCTTACAAGTTTCACCATCCTACACATGTCTTTGTTCTGTCTTACAAGTTTCACCATCCTACACATCGTCTTTGTTCTGTCTTACAACTTTCATACATCATATTGTTCTGCCTTTACATATTTTTGTTCTGTCTTACAAGTTTCACCCATCCCACACATCGTCTTTGTTCTGTCTTACATAAGTTTCACCATCCACACGTATCTTTGTTTGCCTTACAAGTTTCACCATCCCACACATCGTCTTTGTTCTGTCTTACATGTTTCACCATCCTACACATCGTCTTTGTTCTGTCTTACATGTTTCACCATCCTACACACGTCTTTTGTTCTGTCTTTACCATCCTAAGTTTCACCATCCTACACACGTCTTTGTTCTGTCTTACAGGTTTCACCGTCCTACACATCGTCTTTGTTCTGTCTTACATGTTTCACCATCCTACACGTTTTGTTTTTGTTCTTCTTGTCTTACACATCGTCTTTTCACTTGTCTTACATGTTTCACGTCTTTTGTTCTGTCTTACATGTTTCACCATCCTACACATCTTTTGTTCTTGTCTTACATGTTTCACCATCCTACACATCGTCTTTGTTCTGTCTTACATGTTTCACCATCCTACACATCTTTTTTCTGTCTTACATGGCTTCACCATCCTACACATATCTTTTGTCTTTGTTCTGTCTTACAAGTTTCACAAGTTTCACCATCCTACACACATCTTTGTCCTCTTACACGTATCTTTGTTCTGTCTTATAACTTTCACCATCCTACACATATCTTTTGTTCTGTCTTTACAACTTTCACCATCCTACACATATCTTTGTTCTGTCTTACAAGTTTCACCATCCTACACACGTCTTTGTTCTGTCTTACAAGCTTTCACCATCCTACACACGTCTTTGTTCTGTCTTACAAGTTTCACCATCCTACACACGTCTTTGTTCTGTCTTACATGTTTCACCATCCTACACATATCTTTTGTTCTGTCTTACAAGTTTCACCATCCTACACGTCGTCTTTGTTCTGTCTTACATGGCTTCACCATCCTCCTACACGTCTTTGTTCTTCTTACAACTCTTACAACTTTCACCATCCTACACATCGTCTTTGTTCTGTTTCACTTATCCTACACATCTTTCACCTGCCTACACCATCGTACACATTTGTTCTTTGTTCTGTCTTACAAGTTTCACCATCCTACACATATCTTTGTTCTGTCTTACTGGTTTCACCATCCTACACGTCGTCTTTCTTTCTGTCTTACAACTTTCACCATCCTACACATCGTCTTTGTTCTGTCTTACACAAGTTTCACCATCCTACACATGTCTTTGTTCTGTCTTACAACTTTCACCATCCTACACATCTTTTGTTCTGTCTTACATGCTTTCACCATCCTACACATATCTTTTGTTCTGTCTTTACAAGTTTCACCATCCTACACACGTCTTTGTTCTGCCTTACATGCTTCACCATCCTACACACGTCTTTGTTCTGTCTTACAAGTTTCACCATCCTACACACGTCTTTGTTCTGCCTTACATGCTTCACCATCCTACACATATCTTTGTTCTGTCTTACAAGTTTCACCATCCTACACACATCTTTGTTCTGTCTTACAAGTTTCACCATCCTACACACATCTTTGTTCTGTCTTACAAGTTTCACCATCCTACACATCGTCTTTTGTTCTGTCTTACATGTTTCACCATCCTACACATCGTCTTTGTTCTGTCTTACATGTTTCACCATCCTACACATATCTTTTGTTCTGTCTTACATGTTTCACCATCCTACACACGTCTTTTGTTCTGTCTTTACATGTTTCACCATCCTACACACACGTCTTTGTTCTGTCTTTACAAGTTTCACCATCCTACACATCGTCTTTTGTTCTGTCTTACAAGTTTCACCATCCTACACACATCTTTTTCTGTTCTTCTTACAAGTTTCACCATCCTACACACGTCTTTGTTCTGTCTTACATGTTTCACCATCCTACACGTCTTTGTTCTGTCTTACATGTTTTCACCATCCTACACACGTCTTTGTTCTGTCTTACATGTTTCACCATCCTACACATCGTCTTTGTTCTGTCTTACATGTTTCCATCCTACACATCTTTGTTCTGTCTTACAGGTTTCACCATCCTACACATCACGTCTTTTGTTCTGTCTTACAAGTTTCACCATCCTACACATGTCTTTGTTCTGTCTTACAAGTTTCACCATCCTACACACGTCTTTGTTCTGTCTTACATGTTTCACCATCCTACACACATCTTTGTTTCTGTCTTACTTTTTCGCACCATCCTACACACGTCTTTGTTCTGTCTTACATGCTTCACCATCCTACACGTCTTTTGTTCTGTCTTACAAGTTTCACCACCATCCTACACGTCTTTGTTCTGTCTTACATGTTTCACCATCCTACACATCGTCTTTGTTCTGTCTTACATGTTTCACCATCCTACACACGTCTTTGTTCTGTCTTACAAGTTCACCATCCTACACATCTTTGTTTCTGTCTTTACAAGTTTCACCATCCTACACACGTCGTTTTGTTCTGTCTTTACATGTTTCACCATCCTACACATCGTCTTTGTTCTGTCTTACATGGCTTCACCATCCTAACACATATCTTTTGTTCTGTCTTACATGTTTCACCATCTTACACACGTCTTTGTTCTGCCTTACATGCTTCACCATCCTACACACGTCTTTGTTCTGTCTTACAAGTTTCACCATCCTACACACATCTTTGTTCTGCCTTACATGCTCACCATCCTACACACGTCTTTGTTCTGTCTTACAAGTTTCACCATCCTACACACGTCTTTGTTCTGTCTTACAAGTTTCACCATCCTACACACATCTTTGTTCTGTCTTACAAGTTTCACCATCCTACACACGTCTTTGTTCTGTCTTACATGTTTCACCATCCTACACACGTCTTTGTTCTGTCTTACATGCTTCACCACCCAACACATATCTTTGTTCTGTCTTACATGCTTCACCATCCTACACACGTCTTTGTTCTGTCTTACATGCTTCACCATCCTACACACGTCTTTGTTCTGTCTTACAAGTTTCACCATCCTACACACATCTTTGTTCTGTCTTACAAGTTTCGCCATCCTACACACGTCTTTGTTCTGTCTTACAAGTTTCACCATCCTACACACGTCTTTGTTCTGTCTTACATGTTTCACCATCCTACACACATCTTTGTTCTGTCTTACAAGTTTCACCATCCTACACGTCTTTGTTCTGTCTTACATGTTTCACCATCCTACACACGTCTTTGTTCTGTCTTACATGCTTCACCACCCAACACATATCTTTGTTCTGTCTTACATGCTTCACCATCCTACACACGTCTTTGTTCTGCCTTACATGCTTCACCATCCTACACACGTCTTTGTTCTGTCTTACATGTTTCACCATCCTACACACGTCTTTGTTCTGTCTTACAAGTTTCACCATCCTACACACATCTTTGTTCTGTCTTACAACTTTCACCATCCTACACATATCTTTGTTCTGTCTTACAAGTTTCACCATCCTACACACGTCTTTGTTCTGTCTTACAAGTTTCACCATCCTACACACGTCTTTGTTCTGCCTTACAAGTTTCACCATCCTACACACGTCTTTGTTCTGTCTTACATGCTTTGCACCACCCTTTGTTCTATCTTTTGTTCTGCCTTTACATGCTTCACCATCCTACACACGTCTTTGTTCTGTCTTACATGCTTCACCATCCTACACACGTCTTTGTTCTGCCTTACATGCTTCACCATCCTACACACGTCTTTGTTCTGTCTTACAAGTTTCACCATCCTACACATATCTTTGTTCTGTCTTACAAGTTTTACCATCCTACACATATCTTTGTTCTGTCTTACAAGTTTCACCATCCTACACACGTCTTTGTTCTGTCTTACAAGTTTCACCATCCTACACACGTCTTTGTTCTGTCTTACAAGTTTCACCATCCTACACATGTCTTTGTTCTGCCTTACAAGTTTCACCATCCTACACATATCTTACGATTTTCATCATTGTTTTTACTAATAGAAAAAAATACTTTCTTTCTATGAGTCTTGTTTAAATATTAAAAAAATAGCTTTTCACAAACAAAAGACATCGTGTATCGTGTGGGTGGGTCGTGAAAGTGGGGCTCGCACTACCCTCTTCACGAGCGCCTAACGTGGAAGAAGTGTACGTGTTTTGTTAAGAACAGAAAATAGATGCTGTCCTTAAAAGATAAATAGATATTTTCGGCCTAGGTTGTTTTAAGCCTTGTTAATTTATTTGTAGTTTTCATAACTACATTCCCCTGGCTCTGTGGTAAGTCGTAGAAAATAATAATAAATGTTATTCTGCACGTTATGTTCGACAAAAGCAAATTTCTTGTCTAACACTTTTCAAAATGGAAAAAGTTTGAAATTGTTCTCGCCAAGCTACAAAACAAGGTTCTGTGCAAATAAATGTACTTGATTTTCAAGATTTTGAGGAAATTAACGATATATTAATAAATTAAATTATAAATATCAGTTTTCTACAGGGTGTTCGGAAAGTCACTGTGCAGTTTTGTAATCATATTTTATTCAGTCTATTTCGAACCAGCAACTGATAGCGGTGTTTAGAAACAAAATAAGAAGAATCCAGGCCTGTATTGATGTCAACAGGGGTCACTTTCAACATTGTTTATAATTGTCATTCATATTTACATCCTGTATTCTATATTGAAACATGTCTGTTAATAAATATATAAGTGCACAGTGACTTTCCAAACACACCGTAGATTAGCTAACTTTCATTGTTACGTTCGTAGACTGCACCGTTGTGTAATATAACAGTAAAATTAATTCATTGTTAGTTTTAAGTGAAAACTAGTTCATGGTAAGATAGTTGTAGAGATCATTTTAAAGCTAGGACAAGTTTTAGTAGCAGTTTCTGATACAGTACAATGTCTAATTCAAGTTTTAGTTGCAGTTTCTGATACAGTACAATGTCTAATTCAAGTTTTAGTAGCAGTTTCTGATACAGTACACTTTTAGAACGTTTATTTAAATAGTCTTTCTCTTTAGCGGGTTCGGCATGTCCACGTGGTTAGAGCGATCGACTCGTAATCTGAAGGTCACGGGTTCGAATCCCCACCATACCAAACGCAAAGTTAAACACTGGTTTTCTTTTCTTCAGCTTGTAATGCACATCCTGGTTGTTTGGATGATTACGTCACAATATTCGTCATTATTGTTTTAGCCATTCCGACTCGGTGCGTCCTAATGTATGTCATTATGGTGTTGTTGATACACAGGTCATTCGCATCAAAATGAAACTACTATTAGTTATACGTATGCACGAAATACATGCGTATATTAATACGTTGTTTTCTAGTGGCAAAACTAACATAGTCCTTAATTAGATAAACTTATAGAGTAATTTATTGTATGCATAAAAGACTCTTGGTGGGTAAAAGTTAAGTTTATGAGCTCACAATGCTAAAATCCGGGGTTCGATTTCACAACATCACTTTGAATCAAACATATAATCAAGCACACATAATTAATTGAAACAATGTTTAGGAATATGCTGATGTATATCAAACCTGTAATCTCAACCTCTGCTATCATCATTATATATAAGGCCCGACATGGCCAGGTGGGTTAAGGCGTTCGACTCGTAATCTGAAGTTCGCAGGTTCGAGTCCCTGTCGCACCAAACATGCTCGCCATTTCAGCTGTTGGGGCGTTATAATGTTACCGTAAGTCCCATTATTCGTTGGTAAAATATTAGCCCAAGAGTTGACGGTGGGTTGTGATGACTAGCTGCCTTCCCTCTGGTCTTAAACTGCTAAATTAGGGACGGGTAGTGCAGATACCCCTCATGTAGTTTTGCGCAAAATTCAGAACAAACGAAGCCAAACAAACCTCTAACTGGTCAAATCTGTATTCTGTAGATGAGATTTTCATGTAAATAGTCCGAAATTGTGTTTACCCTTATAATCCCTTCTTCACACACTCAGTTCTAACTTCACTAACAATAAATGTCTCTCTTGTTTAATTATCACCATTTTCAGCTTGATAATGTTCACGTAAGTCTCTCTTTATCAACGTCCGATTTTATGGCTGTAATATAAAGCAGTATACATTCGTCTTTACTCAAGCACTGATAATTAAAGACATTAAAAGACACATTTTCCCAGTGTTATCCACATTCGTTGACACGTTCGTGAGAGAAGTATTGTGTAAACTATTTTAGAAATCGCTCCACTGCTGTATCTGATAATAATAAACAAGTATTATGCTTTGTCTCATTTGCAGTTCTACAGAAAGTGTTAAAGCAAAGTTTCTTTATCGATTCGCATTACAATACTTAAATTATATGAAGAGTAATTTAAGTTTACAACATCAGTGAGTAAGTTTTGTGTTATTAATCAAACACGTTTATAACGAAGTAAATTTTTATAATAAATATTTAAATATTTAAAAATATTTAATTTGGTTAACAAATAAATAATTATTTTATTTTATAAAAAAAAAATGCAATATGCTCTTTGTGCTGCCATCTAGTACTGATATTTGAAATAAGGAGGAAAATAATTATATACTCCTCAACGCAAACAACGAAAATTGAAACTGACAACGTTAATGGGTTTCATTTTCTAAAAGTCGCTCAGGAATAACATTTATAAATGCTTTAAAATAATAGTATTTTTTTCTGTCATCTTTGTCTTTTTTTTTTGAAGAATCATAGTTGTGCAAAGGGATAAATAACAGGTTCAAAATAGATGCTAAAAAATGTTGATATAAAGAGACACTATTAAACTATTTGCACAAAGTTCTGAATGTAGAGTTGGAGCTTTTTATATTATTTACAATAACAATGGAATTCTGGTTTCACACAAAAGACTGTTTTAAAATGTTAAACGAAAGAAAGCTTGATGGTTACGAACGTAAAATAATAATAATAATAAAATATATATTAGTCATTAACAATATATTACTGCTTTATTAACTATTTGATATATCAAGAAATAGGAGATAGGTATTAACTTATAGAACTTTTTACAGTACATTTCATTGGTCACAAAAACTACTGCAGTTTATTTGTAGAAATTCTAAAAACCTACAAGTGGGCTTTCCAAGTTACAGCTTCCGTAATTTTGGAATGACTCACTAAACGGAAGGTAACTGATCAACTATCGTTTTTGGCAGAGGGACTCGAACCTTGGATCTACAGTCGAGAACATTAACAACTATATTGTTTACGACCTCTTTTACTCTTTGTGATGCTGAATTTTGATTCGGTCGGTTCGTGACGAGTGTAATTACGCTATTGCCATCTAGCGAGATGCTTAATAACTAATAAAATAACATTTAACAACACATTACAAGGCTTGGTTTGTTTTTTGAATTTCACACAAAGCTGCACGAGGGCTATCTTCGCTAGCCGTCCCTAATTTAGCAGTGTAAACTAGAGGGAAAGCAGCTAGTCATCACCACCTACTGTCAATGAATAGTGGGATTGAACGTCACATTATAACGCCCTCACGACTGAAAGAGCGAGCATGTTTGGTGTGACCGGGATTCGAACCCGCGACCCTCGGATTACTAGTCGAACGTCTTATCACTCTTGGCCATGTCAGGCCTTATATATAATGATGATAGCAGAGGTTGAGATTACAGGATTAATATACATTAGAATGTTCCTAAACATTGTTTCAATTAATTATGTGCACTTGATTATATGTCTGATGCAAAGTGATTACGAGTCGAACGTCTTAACACGTTTGGCCATGTCAGGCCCATTACAAGGCACTTTTAAAAACCAGAAAAATGTTTAATCTACTAAAGGCTTCTTAAACTCCCAGAATAGTTAAATCGTTATTCGTGATGGCCGAAATAGGTTATGTAACTGCAATATTGCTATCTAGCGGTTGACCTAATGACTAAAAGAATTATCAAACAATGCAATTTGCAAAATCAAACATCTGATTCCAATTCGAGTACCGTCACTGCACGTATTGCCTTCCAGCTTAGCTTGTAAACGGTTCATAAAAATCTGTTCTTGCACACATGTACTAAACTACAAAAATTATAAATAACAGATATCCAAAAAGCTTTTGTAAAGACGTCGCACAACCCCATATCACTTAATACGCCACTATATCAACACCGAATTGTGGTGGTTAATAACTTCTGACCGAAAGAAAGTTAAATACGTTTACATATCAGAACTGAAAAACGAAACTATAACCTAACGAAGTCGCATTCTTTATAACAAACCGACGAAAAATACATAATATTATAATCCGAAACACAAAGTTTTTTTTAGTGTAACGTTACATACTCATTTGAATATGTTATTAGCGCCCTCTGTGGAGATAAACGTACATTAATTCTTCAGTTGGATTATTTCTCTATTAATGATTTTATTGACTGGAAAACTTTGCGTCAGAACATTGTTACATTAGATGACCTCTCTAAAAGTTTTTAGATCCCTTCTCTTTGTTTCGAATTTTGCACAAAGCTACTCGAGGGCCGCTCTTAATTTAGCAGTAAAAGATTAGACGGTAGGCAGTTTGTCATCACCACATATCGCCTTTTACTACTCTTTTTACCCGCTCGTGCTATTCTTTTACCTACGAATATTGAGGTAATGGAGGAAATGCGATGATATTTTTTATTTTCTTATATTCGATTAATTTAACATGTCAATAATCCATTAAGTGGGATTTGTTTTTATTAAACCAATCATCCGGTTTGTTTTGAATTTCGCGCAAAGCTACTCCAGGGCTATCTGCGCTACTCCTCCACAATTCAGCAGTGAAACACTAGAGGAAAGGCTGCTAGTCATCACCACCCACCGCCAACTCTTGGGCTACTCATTTTTCAAAAAATAGTGGGATTGACTGTCACATTATAACGCCCCAACGGCTGAAAGGGCGAGCATGTTTGGTGCGACCGGGATTCGAACCCACAACCCTCGGACTACGAGTCTGGTGCCTCAATTACTTGTCATGCTGAACCTTAAACCTATGATCTATCAATATAACAACATCATGGTCTAATTCTTTCTCCTTTACTTTCTTTACTTTAAAATTGTTAGAAGTTATGAATAAATGTATTCCCAGTGTATCATATAAACCAATTAACAGCTTATATGTTTTTCACTTTTCTTTTAATTTACCCAGTCGAGCCGGAAATCAGAGATGAGTGAAAATAGAATTTCAAATTTATTTTTTATCTTCTAACGTTCGCTACTAAACAAGATTTTCCTTCTGTATCAGAACTAATCAGTTGTGATGGATTCATTACTCAATGAGATTGTTTTTTGTACCAGAACTAATCAGTTGTGATGGATTCACCACTCAATAAGATTTTCTTTCTGTACCAGAACTAATCAGTTGTGATGGATTCACCACTCAATAAGATTTTCTTTCTGTACCAGAACTTACCAGTTATGATAGATTAACTACTCAATAAGAATTTCCTTTTGTACCAGAACTAATCAGTTGTGATGGATTCACTACTCAATAAGATTTTCCTACTGTACCAGAAATAACAGGTTGTGATGGATTAACTACTCAATAAGATTTTCTTTCTGTACCAGAACTTACCAGTTATGATAGATTAACTACTCAATAAGAATTTCCTTTTGTACCAGAACTAATCAGTTGTGATGGATTCACTACTCAATAAGATTTTCCTACTGTACCAGAAATAACAGGTTGTGATGGATTAACTACTCAATAAGACTTTCCTTCTGTATCAGAACTAATCAGTTGTAATGCATTCACCACTCAATAAGATTTTCTTTCTGTACCAGAACTAATCAGTTGTGATAGATTCACTACTCAATGAGATTTTCTTTCTGTACCAGAACTAATCAGTTGTGATGGATTCACCACTCAATAAGATTTTCTTTCTGTACCAGAACTAATCAGTTGTGATGGATTCACTACTCAATAAGATTTTCTTTCTGTACCAGAACTTACCAGTTATGATAGATTAACTACTCAATAAGAATTTCCTTTTGTACCAGAACTAATCAGTTGTGATGGATTCACTACTCAATAAGATTTTCCTACTGTACCAGAAATAAAAGGTTGTGATGGATTAACTACTCAATAAGATTTTCTTTCTGTAGCAGAACTAATCAGTTGTTATGGAAAATGGGAGATTAAAGATTTTTGTTTTTCTTGTCTAATTTCCTTTCATTCCTATGAAATGAATGGCTTGCAGATGGTTACACCCTCTCTTTGGCCATGAGATACAACTGCAGAGTATTATAGTGTTTGTGGATAACAAAGACATCATTAGATACTTAAAAGGTATGGGATTTGAACCCAAAGGCGCGGGAATTTTGGTATTTCATTATGATATCAATTGGAGTTTACAATTCTGAATTTTTAAAACACAAACTGGGTATTCCGGTCATCATCAAATTTAATTGGGACACAGGTCCTGTATGTGTGTATCAGTTTCTAGCAACATGTCTGATGGATAATATACGAGAGATGTTTTTATTTTCTGTAATAAAGAGGTATTCAAGTAAAAAGTGGAAAATTAAAACTTCCCCAGAAATATATGAAGATTCATTTTTCATTAAGAATTCATCGTGTTATGGATCACCTTCTGGAAGAGACGTTCCATACATTAAGAAAAGCAATTCAACTGGAGGAAACACCTTTCGTGCAATATCAGTCGGGAAACTGTGATCATAGGTAATGCAACGGCGAAGGCCTAATAAGTAGAGAATAAGCACATCCAAATCCCAAATGTTTCTATTATGATCCCATAGAAAATTGATTCTTTGAGTGACCTTAAAGTCGAGTACTGGAGAGTGAGTCTTCTGTATTAGATAATCATCGAAAGTGACTTCATAGTATGTAACTACATTAAGGGCGTGTGTGTTTGATTTCTTATAGCAAAGCCATATTGGGCTATCTGCTGAGTCCACCGAGGGGAATCAAACCCTGATTTTAGCCTTGTAAGTTCGTTGACTTACCGCTGTACTAGCGGGGACAACTACATTAGATAGTTGTAAAGAAACACTATCTTACTGAACATTAAAGATATTAAAGTTTGGATATAGTCAAAATTCCTTCATTCTTGGAACAAGCTTTAATTCAACGGGGATTGATTAATTAATTAATTATAAGCCACCAGTGGCTGCACCAAAAACATCAGTGATTAACTGTTGTCCATAGTCACTATAGAATTATTATTAGCAGACTGAAAAATATGTGTTGACAATCGAGGTTATGACACTCTTAAGCCATACAGAACACAAAGGAAAGACCTGAACATTGTGAAACATTTACATGGAAAGCAAAGACGTTTGAGAAAGTAGCAGCTATAGAAATGACTGCCTGACTTTTCGTAAAGAATGAATTAATGATCCGAACATAAGAAAGCAAGAGAGACACAAAACGTATCGTGAAAATCAGAGTACGATACGAAACTGAATCAAATTATTTTACAAAATGAAATCAGAATCATGCAAAAAGGTTGTTTACAATATATTCTATGAAATACTATTTATATATATAGTATGCTCTTCCCAATGTTACAGTTATAAACAATAAAAGCAGGCGAAGGACCGATAGACCAATAGGCCGCTTGTCATTTGTATTGCACATTGAAATGCTCGTGCATTAGAAAGAAAACTGGTTTTAGCTCGTTAAATGTTTGTACGTATGCATAGAAGTGCTCTTATGGTGGTATACGGTATCTCACTCTTACCTAAAAAGTAGAGATTGAAAGACATATTAACTTCAGCAAAACATTAGTAAGACTGTATATATCTAACAGAGATAGTAATTGGAATTTTCATCCGAAAGGACATCTTGTTTCAACTTTAAAATGTCTCCAGTTTTATAGAACTGACCAGACAAAAATGCATCAGTGCAACCAGTAACACCCACTACAACTAGAGCTTCGTTCTGCAATTAAACGGCTGTCTGTCACTTCTATAACGCACCCACAGCTTGATAGTGTGGACATGTTCAGTGGCATCCATTCTCGAATCTTCGGTCTTTCAATCCATTATCCAGTACACTAGCCACTAGGTAGCATCATATTCAGCAAGTTATCTTGGCTACTGCAGGTCATTACCCGAAATGACCTTCGCTCATACGTAACTCATTCGTCTAAACTATAAATATTATAATAAGTAAATATTTCATTCTATTCAATAAACAAAGATTAAAGTTTCTCGTGAACTTAGGATTTTGTCAAAATCAAGATTAACTTTGATTTCTACTTGTCAATATTTACTTATTTTGGGCTGTAAAATAAGCATATGTCAGTTATTAAACCTACTACTAAACAAAACTATAACTACGTGTTTTTCCGTAGCGTCTTTTGTCACTTTTACAATACGACACCTGAAAGAATTCTTAAAAACAAGTACAAAATACAAAAGTCACTACACATCTCTGCTAGTTGATTAAGCTGTGTAGAGATGGCGCCATCAGTTAAGAATTTGAGTAGATACATTTGTGTTCGAACCAAGTGTCAAACAAGCTGTTTTTTTTTTTTTTTTTTTAAGAACAATGTATTTTATCTCGTATAAATACTGGTTAAAACTTACTTAACTTTACAATTTACTCTCTAAAGCTTACCACTGACTCCATCGTTAATGTTTGGAAACAAGTGACCATAATTATATTTCACAGCTAATTAATTTTCTTATTGTACGATAGTTTCCTTTTAATCAAACCATTACGAATTTAAAATTAAATTATGTAACAGCAGCATTCGATATCAGTCTCTCTTCTCGCAAGTCATTACTTTAAAGGACCTTTGTTCAAACATAACTTAAGTCATTACCTAAAAGGGCCTTTGTTCAAACATAACTTAAGTCATTACCTAAAAGGGCCTTTGTTCAAACATAACTTAAGTCATTACCTAAAAGAGCCTTTGTTCAAACATAACTTAAGTTATTACCTAAAAGGGCCTTTGTTCAAACATAACTTAAGCTATGACCTAAAAGGGCCTTTGTTCAAACATAACTTAAGTCATTATCTAAAAGGGCTTTTGTTCAAACATAACTTAAGTCATTACTAAAAGGGCCTTTGTTCAAACACAACTTAAGTCATTACCTAAAAGGACCTTCGTTCAAACATAACTTAAGTCATTACCTAAAAGGGCCTTCGTTCAAACATAACTTAAGTTATTACCTAAAAGGGCCTTTGTTCAAACATAACTTGTCAATCTGAAAAAACTGACACAGCGCGCGCGCGCGCGTGTGGTTTGGTTTGTTCTGAATTTCACGCAAAGCTACACGAAGGCTATCTGCGTTAACCGTCCCTAATGTAACAGTTTAAGACTAGAGGGAAGAAAGCTAGTCATCACCACCCAACACCAGTTCTTTGGCTACTCTTTTCTAAAGCATAGTGGATTGACTGTCACATTATGACGCCCCCACGGCTGAAAGGGCGAGCATAAACATGTTGTTTGACAATAAATGACAATAAATGTATTGTCATTTAGTTAGACAAAACTGGGGTCCAAGTGCCATAGCTACCTGGCCATGTCCTGCCTGTGTGTGTGTTTTCACTTATAACTGAAAAGCATTATATCATACTTAAACTTTGCCCTTAATATTCTCGGGGGTAACGCAGGGTGATCGCGTTTGAATCTGGCCCTCTCTATGTCACTGTGTAGGTCTGGGTCTTCCCTGTGCCCTGAGTAAATACGTAAATAAAGTATTACTTCTAACGTGTCTGAAATTACTTTTACTATTAAAATACAACGAGCAACATTTAAATATTGTCTATAAATACTTCTAAACAACTATATATTTCTCAACAATAAGTATATGTTATGCGCAGATGATAATTTTAACATCTAAGAACACTTACGGTTAAAGTTTCATCGTCCACGAGAAAATTGAAAACAACATTTAGGGTTAAAGGTTCATCGTCTACGAGAAGACTAAACAACAAAAGGTGTAAGACTGCGATTTTCATTTGAGACACCAATGAGGGTTAGCTCGCCATGGCCACGTGGTTAGAACATCAGCAATCTGATGGTCTGGGGTCCGAATCCCCGTCCCACCAAATATGTTCGCCCTTTCATGGGGACGGTAATATGTGATGAACAATCCCACTAGTCGAGTAAAAGAGTAGCCCAAGAATTGGCAGTGAGTTTGGTTGGATTATAACTGTTATGTTCAAACAACTTCTTCAACTAGTGGAGACTTTGAAGAGCGACTTCACCACTTTTCAAGGTGTTGTTTTGTTTATTTTCTTTTATCAGTGTAGTTATAGCACGGAAAAAGATACTAGGAATATTTGACAACGTCTGATATGTTACATAATTTCTATATCGTTGCACACTTTTACCATTTAAGAAACATCATTGGTCACATTTTATGGTTTCGTGCTATTAAAAAAAACGTTGTTAGATCTGTATGAAAACCACAAGAGAGAAGGAAACAAAACTCTGTTTCTCGGTGTGACAGCAACAAATTTGTGGCCTTACAAGGCTAAAATCAAGGATTCGATTCTCCACAGCAGATAACCCAATGTAACAAGTAAATAGACGACAGCCTGATTTCAGAAGATCTGGTGCCTCCAATGGCTCAGCGGTATGTCTGCGGACATACAACGCTAAAAACCGGGTTTCGATACCCGTGGTGGGCAGAGCACAAATAGCCCATCGAGTAGCTTTGTACTTAATTCATAACAACAACAACAACAGAAGATCTGGAGTTAACGTTCTATCTTAAGACGGCTACTAACCCGTATGTACAAAGTGATTATAGCGAAAGTTCCATATCTGAGGACCACAGGAGCACTCAGTCACGCAGTATTGATTAAATCCGTCTATCAAAAAATACGAATGTATGTTCGTCTTTATCAATGAACATAAATAATTTTTCGCAGGACAATAAGAGATAATAGTCTATATAAGTCCACCAACTTTCACGAAATTACGATTATTTCTGACTAAGTTATAGAGAAAAACAACGACAAAAATCGGTTTCCATGTTAACAGATAGGGATTTTGTATCTCAAAACGGCTGGTATGGGTAGTAACACTTTTATTGATAAGCAGAGAACAACGTTTCGACCTTTCTAGGTCATCTTCTGGTTAATATCCATACCAGCCGTTCTGTGATACATTTTTATTTCAAGTGGATTTCTTGTCATAAAAAGCTAGGGATTTTTTGTTTTTTTTTAGGTTTTCGTGATATTGCTGTGGCCTTTACCCTCCAAAAGGTAATCATTTCTGAGTTGGGTTATAGTTCAAGCGTATACCAACTTTGTCCAAATACGTTAAGGAAGACAAACCTTGCTGACAACACATACGCATAGAGGGAAGAATACGTAACTTTCGTTACGTTCAGAAGTGAAAGTGATCACAATATCTTAGAAAATACTCATTCGTTGAAAACAAAACCCCACCAAAAGCACATTGACATTCATGAGTTTTATCCAGAACACTTTGGATATAATTCAGGTTAATTTAAAGCTGTATTATGTCGTACATGAGTTATGTTTCTGATAAGATACAGGCTATTTTTAGAGCTTTTTTTTTTTTCACTCAAACTTTCATCGCTTTTGTTTATTGGTTTCTTTTTCTTTCAACAACCTGATAAAAACATTTTGCGTGGGAATATAGAGTGTGTATGTGTGTGTGTGTTTTCTTATAGCAAAGCCACATCGGGCTGTCTGTTGAGTCCACCAAGGGATATAGAGACGTTCATAAAAAATCTTTTCAAAGCAGCCTTATTAGAGAACATAGGCTTAGTTATTCATTTAAAATACCTCGTATCACGTCTGAATTTTCCCGAATAATTATTATGATTCTTATTGAGCCTATCTGAAAGTTTTTCTACTAACAACAGGATTTAAAATGTTTAACTTTAGTATAATAACCTTGTACTTATATTATGCATAGGCTTAGAAATTCTGTGACTATTAATTTTAGACCTAACCTCGTAAAGGTCAAGTACATATGACAATTAAGGCGTACAGCCAAGAAAGTAGGCTTAGACGAAGCAAAACTAGTCATGATATATTACATTGTGACACATCGTATTACGTGGTTTATTGTACTTGGATACAAGTAAAAGCAAATTAATAAAACTCATCCACGATTGAACCATTACAAGAAGGAATAAAAATAATGTGTAACTCAACAGCAGTAACTCTGTAACACAGTATAAAACGTGCTATGGTTTAGTGAGATGTGATATCTTCAGCTCAAAAGAAATAAAGTAATATAATTTTTCATTGGCTCCATTGGGTTTCATAACTTTTTCTATTGGACGAAAATTTTTATACAGACATATAATTTTTCTCGAAATCATCACTACTTATAAATGTCAGTTTATATATGTAAATGTATAATAAAAATATGAAACGTGTGTGTGTGTATATATATATATATATATTATTTTTCATATTTATTATTTATTGTTATATATATAGATATTCAACAAAAATAAAGTATTGTTTGTTTGGTTTGGAATTTCGCGCAAAGCTACACGAGGGCTATCTGTGCTAGCCGTCCGTAACTTAGCAGTGTAAGACTAGAGGGAAGGCAGCTAGTTATCACCACTCACCGCCAACTTTTGTGCTACTCTTTTAGCAAAGAATAGCGGGATTGGCCATCACATTATAACGCCCCCACGGCTGAAAGGTCGAGCATGTTTGGTGTTGGCCCGGCATGGTCAGGTTGTTGGGGCGCTCGACTCGTAATCTGAGGGTCACGGGCTTGAATCCCTGTCTCACCAAATAAGCACGCCTTTTTAACCGTGGGGGCGTTATAAATACGGTCAATCTCACTATTCGTTGGTTAAAAAGTAACCCAATAGTTGGCGGTGATGACTAGCTGCCTTCCGTCTAATCTTACACTGCTAACCTAAGGACGGCTAGAGCAGATAGCCCTCGTGTAGCTTTGTGCGAAATCCAAAAACAAACAAACTTATGATTTTACTAGTTTGTATGCCAAAATAGATTTGACATATATTTACTGAGTTGTTAATGATATAATCACGTTGAAATAATAATTTTTAAATTCGAATTCACTCAATATCAATGTCAAAACATACCTATTTTCTGCATATATATAATAGTTATAATAAAAAATATTCAAACAAATATTTGGTATTCCGATAGCAGCTAATTTCTCCACAAGCATGTCTAACGTGTTTCGAAGCTTCCATGAGACTTCATATTTGAAACAAGTTTGTTTGTTTTGAATTTCGCACAAAGCTACTCGAGAGCTATCTGTGCTAGCCGTCCCTAATTTTGCAGTGTAAGACTAGAAGGAAGGCAGCTAGGCATCACCACCCTCCGCCAACTCTTGGGCTACTCTTTTACCAACGAATAGTGGGATTGACCGTCACATTATAACGCCTCCACAGCTGAAAGGGAGAGCATGTTTGACGTGACGGGAATGCGAACCCGTGACCCTCAGATTACGAGTCGCACGCCTTAACACGCTTAGCCATGCCGGGCCAACAAGTAACAAATCCTCACTTGTACAGTTACGCCTACCTTTACACTGATGGTCTCACATCTGCCAATAATCTAAATTTTAATCCAACGCAAATATACCGAAAGTAATTTACAATAGAAGGAAGTAATAATGATTATAGCTTCCAGTGGCACAGCTATATGTCTGCAGGTTTACAACCCTAGTTTTCGATACTCGTGGTGGGTAGAGCAGAAATATTTATTGATACAGCTTTGTGCTTAACTTCAAATAATGATTGTAGTTGTATTCATTTATGGTTCTCGTGGAATACAGACTACAGATAACTATATTCACAGAGAAGAAATTTCAGTTTCTCCAGCCTTGGTTTACCCAATCTAAAAGTTCGGTTCTGTTTATAGATGTACAAGAAATTGTTATTTCTCACTTATTAAGATATTTGACGGTTTGAAACATAATCAGTTCTTTTATAGGTAATGTTGAATTGCAAACAAATGAATTAATAAGTAATCTGGCCCGGCATGGCCAAGCGCGTAAGGCGTGCGACTCGTAATCCGAGGGTCGCGGGTCCGAGCCCGCGTCGCGCTAAACATGCGTGCCCTCCCAGCCGTCGGGCGTATAATGTGACGGTCAATCCCGCTATTCGTTGGTAAAAGAATAGCCCAAGAGTTGGCGGTGGGTGGTGAGGACTAGCTACCTTCCCTCTAGTCTTACACTGCTAAATTAGGGACGGCTAGCACAGATAGCCCTCGAGTAGCTTTGTGCGAAATTCCACAATAAATCATCGACACAAAGATTAGGAAATTCACTCTTTTATAATAAATATATTTTATTGAACAAATAAAATTTTGATTAATGAAATAAATCTGGTATAACAAAGAAACCGCTAATTACTTAAGTTATTTCAAGTGGATTTACAACACTAGAATCCAGGTTTCGATACCAGCGGTGAGCAGTTTTTTTAGGTATTTGTTCAGCATACCGAGACGAAAAGATCAACTTTGGCTAGCTCAACTTGTCTCAGTTCACTCGATTTACTTTTGGACAAATACCTTTGAAAGAAAGGGTTTATTTGTTTCTTTGGAATATCGCGCAAAGCTACACAAGGGCTATCTGCGCTAGCCGTCCCTAATTTAACAGTGTAAGACCAGAGGGTTTGGTTTGTTTAGAATTTCGCGCAAAGCTGCATGAGGGCTATTTGCGCTAGCCGTCTAGAGGGAAGGCAGCTAGTCATCACCACCCACTGACAACTCTTGAGCTACTCTTTTACCAACGAATAGTGGGATTGACCGAACATTATAATACTCTTATGGCTGAAAAATCTAGCATGTTTGATAGGACAGGGATTTGAACCCGCAACCCTCGGATCACGAGAGAAGTGCCTTATTCATGCCATGCCGGGCCAAACCTTTAAAGTACCGCTATGTATGTTAGGAATCGAGAAAAGACGTTCTGTCTAGTAACTAAATTATTTCAATTTGTGATTTCTGGTTTAAGTACATTTGCCGTTAGATTTGTTTCTTACTCCAAATTGCACCAGATCAGACACTGTCTTCGCCTCATTCTCTAAGGTTAAATAAGTTGTTTTCGCTTGAATTTTTAGAAACGTGAAACTTTTATCTTACCGAGTTTGAAGCATACTTGTACAAGTAAAAGAAAGCAAATACTCGCCAGGAGGCGGTTTAAAGAAATAGTTTAAGGAGTGGTTTCTCCAATTTGAAGGAAGAATACAAACACGATAATGTTTCATGCGCTCTTGAAATGATCGTTTTCTTTCTTCCTCGATCGTGGCTTCTTTTTAGTGTTTGTAATAACTGTTGAGCTGGCGTTCGTTAATTCAAGAATCTAACTTTCCATTGGCCACTAAGCAATGTAACTGAAAGTCTGTATCGAAGAGCGATCTTATCCAAGTCATTAGCTGCCGAAAGCAATTTCAAATCTCCAACTACGTCGTAGGTTATTTTCTCTGCCTTTTAAAACTTGGAATGAAAAATACTAATAGTTAAACATTGACTAATAATTCAATTTACATACCCTTCAGTTGTTTTCAGCAAATTTCTCGTATACAAATATTACGGTTGAAATAGATGTAGCAACTCTATTTCAAATACAGCTGGCTGTATTAAACTGTTTACGAACTTTTGTGATTTGGTCTAAGTGGCACATTGAGTTCCAGCATAATGAAATTTCACGATTTTTGCTAAGTTCACGTGAAAATAACGAACAAATTTACGATTACAGCTTTATAAACGTTAACGTATAAACTCTTTAATTTCCCGTTTACATTAAATTATAGGGGTGTATGCAAGAACTGGAACAAAATCGGTGGCCTCAAGTTTCAGAGCAACCTTGGAGAAGCGATTTCTCATTTTTATGCTCAGCTATCTGCGAAGCAATGACTACATTTAAAACAAATTTCATGTAAATATTCTATTTATATACCTATACACACAAGCACATACGTGTACAAGTTCGACGAATGTTCCAAAGAATTATGCTAAACAAGAATACATTTTGTACGAAGTCATTACATACTTTTGATAACATTGTGCTCTTTGACAATGTCACTAATGCTTCAATTTTACAAAGCAGATTAAACTTTTACAGTAAAAATTCCAGTTACGTTGTGTCATGCTTTTATGAATAAATACAGCTACCAAACAAACCATTTTGTTTGTTTCACTTTTAGCTTGTTTTAATTAAATATTAACAGGAAAGTGAAAGACCCTTCTTACATCGAGACAAGTTACTTAATACGAAGCAGAGAAATAATTATTAAACGTCTAGGGAATTTAGAAACGTACGATAACCGCCACGATGAAGTTTTGATGAATAACGTATTTCAAAGTTTAGTAAGTCCATTCATTATGAATAACGTATTTCAAAATTTAGTAAGTCCATTCATTAGTACATGTTGTCTGAGACGCATGGTAAAATCTGACGGTACATAAGAACGTTATAAGATATGCTGATCCATAGCAACACCTTATTTCATTACAACAGTCTGATTTCTACAACATAGGATTTTAAACGCATCTGTCTGGTTTACTCAGATTATTTGATTTTGTTTTTTTAATTTCGCGCAAAGATACCCGCGAGCTATCTGCGCTAGCCGTCCCTACTTTAGTAGTGTAAGATTACAGGAAAGGCAGCTAGTGATCACCACCCACCGCCAATTCTTGTATTACTCTTTTACCAACGTCACATTATAACGGCTGAAAGGGCGAGGATGTTTCGTGCGAGTGGGATTCGAACCCGGGACCCTCGGATTACGAATCGAACGTCTTAGCACGCTTGGCCATGCCGGGCCCGGGTTTATTTAGAATAATTCCGGTTTTTAATTAATGAATGCAATATTACACTGAGAAATAACGTCGATTACTGCTGTAAATATTGCTATATTATTGAATTTACGGAAGAGTTTTTTGGAAGATGGGGTTGGAGGCATATTACATGGTGTGTAGTCAGATTTTTAAACTAAACTTTCAACATGCACAAAGCAGCAAAAATATATACTAGTAAAGACTGAAACAAATTAGTAAGCAGCCGTACCGGTTAGATGAAGTAGTAAGTAGCTGTACTTGTTAGATGAATTAGTAAGTAGCTGTATCGGTTAGATGAAGTAGTAAGTAGTTGTATCAGTTACATGAATTAGTAAGTAGCTGCACCGGTTAGATGAAGTAGTAAGTAGTTGTATCAGTTACATGAATTAGTAAGTAGCTGTACCGGTTACATGAATTAGTAAGTAGCTGTACCGGTTAGATGAAGCAGTAAGTAGTTGTATCAGTTACATGAATTAGTAAGTAGCTGTACCGGTTAGATGAAGCAGTAAGTAGTTGTAGCAGTTACATGAATTAGTAAGTAGCTGTACCGGTTAGATGAAGCAGTAAGTAGTTGTAGCAGTTACATGAATTAGTAAGTAGCTGTACCGGTTAGATGAAGCAGTAAGTAGTTGTATCAGTTACATGAATTAGTAAGTAGCTGCACCGGTTAGATGAAGCAGTAAGTAGTTGTATCAGTTACATGAATTAGTAAGTAGCTGTACCGGTTAGATGAAGCAGTAAGTAGTTGTATCAGTTACATGAATTAGTAAGTAGCTGTACTAGTTAGTTGAATTAGTAAGTAGCTACTTACTAAACTGACTTAAGTATCCCTCAGCGGGACAATGGTAAGTTTAATGACTTACAACGTTGAAAACCGGATTTCGAAACTAAGCGTTGTAAGTTCATAAACTTAACATCGTCCCGCTAAGGGGCAGTTAATAAAGTTTGAAATTTGAATTTGAAATTCGCACAAAGCTACTCGAGGGCTATCTGTGCTAGCCGTCCCTAATTTAGCAGTGTAAGGCTAGAGGGAAGGCAGCTAGTCATCACCACCCACCGCCAACTCTTGTGCTACTCTTTTACCAACGAATAGTGGGATTGACCGTCACTTATAACGCCCCCACGGCTGAAAGGGCGAGCATGTTTGGCGCGATGGGGATGCGAACCTGCGACCCTCAGATTACGAGTCGCACGCCTTAACACGCTTGGCCATGCTGGGCCCCAGTTTATAAAGACTTTTGAAAACATGCAGGTCAAAATGGACAGAGTTTAATAGATCGGCATCTTAACAGACGACGTGAATGCAGACAAAAAAATGTAGTCATTTCTTCAGATATTTTTACAGCTGAGTTGGTGTGAAATAAAAATTCCACGTTAAAACCATGAAAAAAAAAGTGATAGTTTCGATGGGTCATTTAAGCAGAGAAGAAAACAGTTTAAGTATTTAATAAAGAAATACTTTTCAGAGTGCTTAATCTTACTTAAATTCCTTTATCCCTCCTCCAATGTGTGCCAGCTACGAAGTGAGTAAAAATGTAGGCTTAATAGAAGAATTAGTGGTAACAGAGCGTTCAGTGGTCGTTTTACTCACCGATATCTGTGTCCTATATTCATAAAACATCGGTGAATGTTAACGTCTCCAAACAATGACGAACATACCACACCTGATTAAAGCAAAATCCAACTGAACTTTGTTTTCCGCATCGGTATTTTTACGGAAGCATTGAATTCTGATATACGAACATGAAAAACGTCTTTATGTTTTATTAGTTCAAGAAAAGTGTGGCTTTAGATGAATTAATAAGTAGCTGTACCGGTTAAATTAATTAGTAAGTAGCTCTAACAGTTAGATGAATTAGTAAGTATCTTTATTGATTTGATAAATTAGTAAGTAGCTGTACCGGTTACATAAATTAGTAATTAGTTGAACCAGTTATATGAATTAGTAAGTAGCTGTACCGGTTACATTAATTAGTAAGTAGTTGAACCAGTTATATGAATTAGTAAGTAGCTGTACCGGTTACATTAATTAGTAAGTAGTTGAACCAGTTATATGAATTAGTAAGTAGCTGTACCGGTTACATTAATTAGTAAGTAGTTGAACCAGTTATATGAATTAGTAAGTAGCTGTACCGGTTACATTAATTAGTAAGTAGTTGAACCAGTTATATGAATTAGTAAGTAGCTGTACCGGTTACATTAATTAGTAAGTAGTTGAACCAGTTATATGAATTAGTAAGTAGCTGTACCGGTTACATTAATTAGTAAGTAGTTGAACCAGTTATATGAATTAGTAAGTAGCTGTACCGTTACATTAATTAGTAAGTAGTTGAACCAGTTATATGAATTAGTAAGTAGCTGTACCGGTTACATTAATTAGTAAGTAGTTGAACCAGTTATATGAATTAGTAAGTAGCCGTTCCGGTTACATTAATTAGTAAGTAGTTGAACCAGTTATATGAATTAGTAAGTAGCTGTACGGTTACATTAATTAGTAAGTAGTTGAACCAGTTATATGAATTAGTAAGTAGCTGTACCGGTTACATTAATTAGTAAGTAGTTGAACCAGTTATATGAATTAGTAAGTAGCTGTACCGGTTACATTAATTAGTAAGTAGTTGAACCAGTTATATGAATTAGTAAGTAGCTGTACGGTTACATTAATTAGTAAGTAGTTGAACCAGTTATATGAATTAGTAAGTAGCTGTACCGGTTACATTAATTAGTAAGTAGTTGAACCAGTTATATGAATTAGTAAGTAGCTGTACCGGTTACATTAATTAGTAAGTAGTTGAACCAGTTATATGAATTAGTAAGTAGCTGTACCGGTTACATTAATTAGTAAGTAGTTGAACCAGTTATATGAATTAGTAAGTAGCTGTACCGGTTACATTAATTAGTAAGTAGTTGAACCAGTTATATGAATTAGTAAGTAGCTGTACCGGTTACATTAATTAGTAAGTAGTTGAACCAGTTATATGAATTAGTAAGTAGCCGTTCCGGTTACATTAATTAGTAAGTAGTTGAACCAGTTATATGAATTAGTAAGTAGCCGTTCTTTACATTAATTAGTAAGTAGCTGAACCAGTTATATGAATTAGTAAGTAGCTCTAACAGTTAGATTAATTAGTAAGTAGTTGAACCAGTTATATGAATTAGTAAGTAACTGTACCGGTTACATAAATTAGTAAGTAGTTGAACCAGTTATATGAATTAGTAAGTAGCTGTACCGGTTACATTAATTAGTAAGTAGTTGAACCAGTTATATGAATTAGTAAGTAGCTGTACCGGTTACATTAATTAGTAAGTAGTTGAACCAGTTATATGAATTAGTAAGTAGCTGTACCGGTTACATTAATTAGTAAGTAGTTGAACCAGTTATATCAATTAATAAGTAGCCGTTCCGGTTCGATGAACAGAGAGTGGAATCAGAAACGTTGTAAGGATAAGTTAGAACAGTTTGTTTATTTTTATAGCAAAGTCATATTGGGCTACCTGGCGTGTTTAATGCGAGAATCAAACCCCGGATATTAGCGTTGTAAGTCCATAAATTTACTTGCATCATTGATAAATAAAAATGCACAAAAGTGTAAGAAGGTAAATATTTTTTTGGTTCTTAACAAACTTGTGTATACTTTATAAAATCTGAATTTGTTACAATTTCTCTCAATGTTCAGTTGTTTTTTAATTTTGCACAAAGCTACTCGAGGGCTATCTGTTCTAGTCGTCCCTAATTTAGCAGTGTAAGACTAGAGGGAAGGCTGCTAGTCATTACCACCCACCGCCAACTCTTGGGCTACTCTTTTATCAAAGAATAGTGGGATTGACCGTCACATTATAACGCTTCCACGGCTGAAAGGGCGAGCATGTTTGGCGCACACCGGGAATGCGAACCCTCAGATTACGAGTCGCACGCCTTGACACGCTTGGCCATGCCGGGCCCAATTTCTCTTGACGTTCTAGTTTAAATAATTTTATTGTTACGGGACAAGTACTAATCATTTTTCACCTTTGGGTTTTTGTCTGGATTAGAAATTTAAGAATTTACAGTAATCGCTCAGTTAGAAATTAATTCTGTCTCACCAGCGCCGGCACCCCAGTAGCTCAGTGGTATGTCTGCGGACTTATAACGCTAAAAACCGGGTTTCGATACTCGTGTTGGGCATAGCACAGATAACCCATTGTGTAGCTTTGTGCTTAGTTCAAAAACAACAACAACCGACTACATTCAAAATAACCTTTTTTGATAGGTAGTATTTAAATTAATCAACATATAGTTTCAACCTATTTCTCACTTTTCTTCCTTTTGTAAGACATGTTTTTACAAGCATGGTAATCAAAAGTCACAAGTTTTAGTTGGAATGTTTATGTACAAATATACACAGTTATACGTGGCTATTAAGCCTTTTATACCATAAAAAACGTTTCAGTTATTATGCGTCGTCCACCCACTTACGAATATTCTAGTTTGTTTTCTAATAATTTTACTTATACGTAAGTCCAAAGGACCTTCAACACCTTTTCGCATTGTAGTTACATGGATCAAACATTAACATTATGCAACTCAGTAGATTATTACCAATAATTTCACGGTGTAAATAAATATTTTTGTCATATGTGTTTGTTTGTTTAATTTATTTATGTGAACCTCTATAAGGGCTATTTGTTCTAGTCGTCCCCAATTTCACTCTAAACACTTTAAGTAATTCAGTCATCGAGCAGGATTAGACTTTAACTTTTATAAAACACCTGGGGCCCGACAGGGCCAGATGGGTTAAGGCGTGCGACTCGTAATCTGAGGGTCAAGGGTTCGCATCCCCGTTGCTCCAAACATGCTCGCACTTTCAGCCGTGGGGGCGTTATAATGTTACGATCAATCACACTATTCGTTGGTAAAAGAGTAGCCCAAGAGTTGGCGGTAGGTGGTGATGACTAGCTGCCTTCCCTCTAGTCTTACACTGCAAAATTAGGGACGGCTAGCGCAGATAGCCCTCGAGTAGCTTTGCGCGAAATTCAAAAAAAAAAAAAATAAAACACCCGAGATCCTGCAGTGCAAATTGCGTCAAAAGGTTACGAACTATGAACTCCTACAGTCCGGCACACTAATCGTTAGGCTACGCCTGGTCTCATTTTGAAGAGGCTCTAGGGATTGCTGGAACATCTTTGTGGGAATAATTCGTGTTCATAGAGAACATTCACGAAGAAAGACGTAGCCACTGGCAATGGTTGCCTTTCATAGTTTAAACAGTAGCGTCAACATTCTGATCTTCGTGGGTTTGAATAAGAAAACTTTGCGTGACGGTAACAGGTGTGAATTAGATTTTACCGATTGTTTTTCACACCTGAGCTTAGAACTGACAGAAGAAAAATGATCCACCGTGTTAACCCGGTTTGTTGTTTTAATACTGAGTCAATCGAGAGATTTAACACTGTTTACTTACTGTTGAATTCGAACTGAATTCTGATATCTCGAACACCTTCGAATGAATTATAAAATAAGAAAAGAATGAAGCTAAAAATTCAAAAACAAAAATCGTTTTACTGAAAACACGTACTGAATTTCATCGAGTGAGGCGTACGAATTATCTAAAATAAACATCACGTCATTTACTATTTATCTGTGATCTCCAGAATAAAAAAATTAACCACTTTTCCTGAAATGCGATCAGCTGTTTTTTTTTTTTCTTTTATACGTTTGGAAAAACTTTCGTGAAGAGCAGAAAGACTCATGAATGATTCATATAGCGTTGTACTTTTGGACTTTTTTGTTTGAGCGATTTTTTTTCCCTCCCTAATTATCTTTCCTTTTTATTCTGAGGAACCTGAAAATTCCAAGATGTTTTTATTTTCAGGTTTTGTTAGCTACTGACAGTGTTTATTTTCTGGTTTTATTTCAAAGTAAGTATGTGTGTGTGTGTGTTTTCTAACAGCAAAGCCACATCGGGCTATCTGCTGAGTCCACCGAGGGAATCGAACCCCTAATTTTAGCGTTGTAAATCCGTAGACATATCGCTGTACTAGCGGGGGACATTCTTGCTTCTGTGTGGGTGTGGGTGTTTTCATATAGCAAAGCCACCTCGGGCTATCTGCTGAGTTCAGCGAGGGGAATCGAACCCCTAATTTTAGCGTTGTAAATCCGTAGAATTACCGCTGTACTCGCGGGGGGCTTCAAATTAAGTAACACGACGTAATATTTCCCAAATAAATATAATTCCCAAGTACTAAAACAAGAAAAGAATGAAATCTGATTTTTTTTTCTCTCTTACCAATTCGTGAAGAGAACATTCAGTTTCCGATAAATAACACTTCTTACCCTAAAAAAAAAAAAAAAAGTCTAAATTTCTAATTTAGTAACAAATATAGAACGGTAGACATATGACTCCAATACTACACCAAGCTTGTCACTGGATTGTTCTTATTATTATTACACAAGTTGCTATGTTTCATGTTCACTCATTTAGTTGTTGTTTCTAGGTATGATGGATTATTGGATAAAATACATCAATTCATCTCTATTCTTTGCTACAGTACTAAAATACATTTTCAATGTGTGTAACTGTAGAGACCCTCATTCTTTATTCTAGTTCCTGGTAATGTGAAGTTACCATGACAACATACCTTCAAACATTACTTTCTATTTACCTCAATTCAAAGTTTTTAAAGTTTCAAAATTTAGTTCTCGTAACCTGGAGAAACTTCACAGATGTAATTAAACTCGATTTATCAGTATAAAGAAATGGCATTAATTTAAAAACAAAGTAAATTTGACTGCTATTAATAACAATGTACCACATATGAAGCCAAGATAAAGTCTTAGAATCACACTTTAAAATATATCGCATTTCTCATATTTTATTTAGTTCGTAACGGAACATAAATAAACCATCCCTTAAAGACTCACTTCTCTGCAATACTTGAAGAAACAATAACATAAAAAAACAATGCTGAATGATTTATATAGCATCGGGCTTACCTATTTCGACCTGAACAGTTGTTTCAATATGCTGCATAAGCTACGAAATATTTTATAATACAAGACAAGAAACTGTATTATATTAGAACGTTTTTGTATATTTCTCGATGTTGTTTCCCATTCGAGTTTCGCACAGAGATTTCCTCTTTCCTCTGTATATTTTGAGCTTCGTAAACCTTTCCTTGAATTACTAGAAAGTTGACGAATTATTTATTTGATGACTCTCAAGTTAACAGCACGTTATACAAATCATATATTTAATGGGTTAATCTAATATCACTGGTATTCAAACATAGCCATCTCAGATTTGGGAGTTCCGACCACCCAGAGGATGCTTGTTTTTATTGTTGTTGTTTTTGAATTCCGTGCAAAGCTACACGAGGGCTATCTGCGCTAGCCGTCCCTAATTTAGCAGTTTAAGACTAGAGGGAAGTAGTCATCACTATCCACTTGGTAGTGCTCCCTGGCTGAAAGAGAGAGCATGTTAGATGTGATGGGTTTCGAACCCGATACCGTTCGATTGTAAGTCGAGCGCCCTATCCACCAAGCCATACTGTGCCTCCAGACAAAGGAACAAAACCAGTTAGAAGCAAAAACTGCATATTTTAAAGTTACTCTTAGCCGAATAGCGAGATTTGCTGTCAAAGCTGTGTCGTCTAATCAAGTGAAGCATGCTCAAAACAAATCGTAGACCAAAACGTGAACCTTCCGATCAGCAACCATAATTTTGATAAGTAGACCGCACCCAGTTTACAGCAAGTTTCAGGCTGGGCCGAAATTCTACTTGACGATTCCAATCGAGGGCGTCCACAAAAGAGCACCTGCACCTGAATTATCAATTTTGCGTCTCCTGAGTTATAACATTGATACCATTGTCTTCTTGCACTCTCATAGAATTATCAATTTTGCGTCTCCTGAGTTATAACATTGATACCATTGTCTTCTTGCACTCTCATAGTCTCCTAACCCATTCTTCCAATAGAGTGTTGGCTGAACTTCTACAGCGCGAATTCAAAGCAAATATTATCCTTTCAAAAACATCAACCGTAGTGGTTAATGAAAATATAATTCTGAGAAAAAAATCGTTTGTGTGAAGCTCTGTAAAAATATGTCAGGATGGAAATTATTCTATCTGGGTGTATGAATAATACGGAACTTGAGTAACGTAGTTACGAAAATTAGGTTTGAATAGGAATGAAAAGCTATGTAAATATGTGCATGATTGATTTTACATCTGACAGATGTGTAGAAATAGTGGCAAGAAACTGGTAGTTAACCATGTAGAAATAGTAACAAGAAACTGGTAGTTAAACATATAGAAATAGTAACAACAAACTGGTAGTTAAACATGTAGAAATAGTAACAACAAACTGGTAGTTAAACATGCAGAAATAGTAACAAGTAACTGGTAGTTAACCATGTAGAAATAGTGACAAGAAACTGGTAGTTAACCATGTAGAAATGTAACAAGTAACTGGTTATTAACCATGTAGAAATAGTAACAAGTAACTGGTAGTTAAACATGTAGAAATAGTAACATGAAACTGGTAGTTAAACATGAAGAAATAGTAACAAGTAACTGGTAGTTAACCATGTAGAAATAGTGGCAAGAAACTGGTAGTTAAACATGTAGAAATAGTAACAAGTAACTGGTAGTTAAACATGTAGAAATAGTAACAAGTAACTGGTAGTTAACCATGTAGAAATAGTAACAAGTAACTGGTAGTTAACCATGTAGAAATAGTGGCAAGAAACTGGTAGTTAAACATGTAGAAATAGTAACAAGTAACTGGTAGTTAAACATGTAGAAATAGTAACAAGTAACTGGTAGTTAAACATGTAGAAATAGTAACAAGTAACTGGTAGTTAACCATGTAGAAATAGTGGCAAGAAACTGGTAGTTAACCATGTAGAAATAGTAACAAGTAACTGGTAGTTAAACATGTAGAAATAGTAACAAGTAACTGGTAGTTAAACATGTAGAAATAGTGGCAAGAAACTGGTAGTTAACCATGTAGAAATGTAACAAGTAACTGGTAGTTAACCATGTAGAAATGGTAACACGAAACTGGTAGTTAAACATGCAGAAATAGTAACAAGTAACTGGTAGTTAACCATGTAGAAATAGTAACAAGTAACTGGTAGTTAACCATGTAGAAATGGTAACACGAAACTGGTAGTTAAACATGCAGAAATAGTAACAAGTAACTGGTAGTTAACCGTGTAGAAATAGTAACAAGTAACTGGTTATTAACCATGTAGAAATAGTAACAAGTAACTGGTAGTTAAACATGTAGAAATAGTAACAAGTAACTGGTAGTTAAACATGTAGAAATAGTAACAAGTAACTGGTAGTTAAACATGTAGAAATAGTGGCAAGAAACTGGTAGTTAACCATGTAGAAATGTAACAAGTAACTGGTAGTTAACCATGTAGAAATGGTAACACGAAACTGGTAGTTAAACATGCAGAAATAGTAACAAGTAACTGGTAGTTAACCATGTAGAAATAGTAACAAGTAACTGGTAGTTAACCATGTAGAAATGGTAACACGAAACTGGTAGTTAAACATGCAGAAATAGTAACAAGTAACTGGTAGTTAACCATGTAGAAATAGTAACAAGTAACTGGTAGTTAACCATGTAGAAATGGTAACACGAAACTGGTAGTTAAACATGTAGAAATAATGGCAAGAAACTGGTAGTTAAACATGTAGAAATAGTAACAAGTAACTGGTAGTTAAACATGTAGAAATAGTAACAAGAAACTGGTAGTTAACCATGTAGAAATAGTAACAAGTAACTGGTAGTTAAACATGTAGAAATAGTAACAAGTAACTGGTAGTTAAACATGTAGAAATAGTGGCAAGAAACTGGTAGTTAACCATGTAGAAATGTAACAAGTAACTGGTAGTTAACCATGTAGAAATGGTAACACGAAACTGGTGGTTAAACATGCAGAAATAGTAACAAGTAACTGGTAGTTAACCATGTAGAAATAGTAACAAGTAACTGGTAGTTAACCATGTAGAAATGGTAACACGAAACTGGTAGTTAAACATGCAGAAATAGTAACAAGTAACTGGTAGTTAACCATGTAGAAATAGTAACAAGTAACTGGTAGTTAACCATGTAGAAATGGTAACACGAAACTGGTAGTTAAACATGTAGAAATAGTGGCAAGAAACTGGTAGTTAAACATGTAGAAATAGTAACAAGTAACTGGTAGTTAAACATGTAGAAATAGTAACAAGAAACTGGTAGTTAACCATGTAGAAATAGTAACAAGTAACTGGTAGTTAAACATGTAGAAATAGTAACAAGTAACTGGTAGTTAAACATGTAGAAATAGTGGCAAGAAACTGGTAGTTAACCATGTAGAAATGTAACAAGTAACTGGTAGTTAACCATGTAGAAATGGTAACACGAAACTGGTAGTTAAACATGCAGAAATAGTAACAAGTAACTGGTAGTTAACCATGTAGAAATAGTAACAAGTAACTGGTAGTTAACCATGTAGAAATGGTAACAAGTAACTGGTAGTTAACCATGTAGAAATAGTGACAAGAAACTGGTAGTTAACCATGTAGAAATGTAACAAGTAACTGGTTATTAACCATGTAGAAATAGTAACAAGTAACTGGTAGTTAAACATGTAGAAATAGTAACATGAAACTGGTAGTTAAACATGAAGAAATAGTAACAAGTAACTGGTAGTTAACCATGTAGAAATAGTGGCAAGAAACTGGTAGTTAAACATGTAGAAATAGTAACAAGTAACTGGTAGTTAAACATGTAGAAATAGTAACAAGTAACTGGTAGTTAACCATGTAGAAATGGTAACACGAAACTGGTAGTTAAACATGCAGAAATAGTAACAAGTAACTGGTAGTTAACCATGTAGAAATAGTAACAAGTAACTGGTAGTTAACCATGTAGAAATGGTAACACGAAACTGGTAGTTAAACATGCAGAAATAGTAACAAGTAACTGGTAGTTAAACATGTAGAAATAGTAACATGAAACTGGTAGTTAAACATGAAGAAATAGTAACAAGTAACTGGTAGTTAACCATGTAGAAATAGTGGCAAGAAACTGGTAGTTAAACATGTAGAAATAGTAACAAGTAACTGGTAGTTAAACATGTAGAAATAGTAACAAGAAACTGGTAGTTAACCATGTAGAAATAGTAACAAGTAACTGGTAGTTAAACATGTAGAAATAGTAACAAGTAACTGGTAGTTAAACATGTAGAAATAGTGGCAAGAAACTGGTAGTTAACCATGTAGAAATGTAACAAGTAACTGGTAGTTAACCATGTAGAAATGGTAACACGAAACTGGTAGTTAAACATGCAGAAATAGTAACAAGTAACTGGTAGTTAACCATGTAGAAATAGTAACAAGTAACTGGTAGTTAACCATGTAGAAATGGTAACAAGTAACTGGTAGTTAACCATGTAGAAATAGTGACAAGAAACTGGTAGTTAACCATGTAGAAATGTAACAAGTAACTGGTTATTAACCATGTAGAAATAGTAACAAGTAACTGGTAGTTAAACATGTAGAAATAGTAACATGAAACTGGTAGTTAAACATGAAGAAATAGTAACAAGTAACTGGTAGTTAAACATGTAGAAATAGTAACAAGTAACTGGTAGTTAACCATGTAGAAATAGTGGCAAGAAACTGGTAGTTAACCATGTAGAAATAGTAACAAGTAACTGGTAGTTAAACATGTAGAAATAGTAACAAGAAACTGGTAGTTAACCATGTAGAAATGTAACAAGTAACTGGTAGTTAACCATGTAGAAATGGTAACAAGTAACTGGTAGTTAACCATGTAGAAATGGTAACACGAAACTGGTAGTTAAACATGCAGAAATAGTAACAAGTAACTGGTAGTTAACCATGTAGAAATAGTAACAAGTAACTGGTAGTTAACCATGTAGAAATGGTAACACGAAACTGGTAGTTAAACATGCAGAAATAGTAACAAGTAACTGGTAGTTAACCATGTATAAATAGTAACAAGTAACTGGTATTTAAACATGCAGAAATAGTAACAAGTAACTGGTAGTTAAACATGTAGAAATAGTAACAAGTAACTGGTAGTTAAACATGTAGAAATAGTAACAAGAAACTGGTAGTTAAACATGTAGAAATAGTAACAAGTAACTGGTAGTTAAACATGTAGAAATAGTAACAAGTAACTGGTAGTTAAACATGTAGAAATAGCAACAAGTAACTGGTAGTTAAACATGTAGAAATAGCAACAAGTAACTGGTATTTAAACATGCAGAAATAGTAACAAGTAACTGGTAGTTAAACATGTAGAAATAGTAACAAGTAACTGGTAGTTAAACATGCAGAAATAGTAACAAGTAACTGGTTATTAACCATGTAGAAATAGTAACAAGAAACTGGTAGTTAACCATGTAGAAATAGTAACAAGAAACTGGTAGTTAAACATGTAGAAATAGTAACAAGTAACTGGTAGTTAACCATGTAGAAATAGTAACAAGTAACTGGTAGTTAAACATGTAGAAATAGTAACAACAAACTGGTAGTTAACCATGTAGAAATAGTAACAAGTAACTGGTAGTTAAACATGCAGAAATAGTAACAAGTAACTGGTAGTTAAACATGTAGAAATAGTAACAAGTAACTGGTAGTTAAACATGAAGAAATAGTAACAAGTAACTGGAAGTTAAACATGTGAAAGTGGTAACAAGTAACTGGTAGTTAAACATGTGAAAATGGTAACAAGTAACTGGTAGTTAAACATGTAGAAATAGTAACAAGTAACTGGTAGTTAAACATGTGAAAATGGTGGTAAGAAAGTGGTAGTTACACATGTAGAAATGTGAAGGGTGATATAAATGTGAATCGTCGTGTGCTTGCACATCTCGCTCTTTTATTTTCTATTTCTCTTCCTCTGGTTATTTGATTATTTAATCATTATTCATGTGAGATTCAGTCTGATAGATGGTGTATCCCCATCTCAATGTGGTTGCTACTTCCACAGTCATCTTCCAAACTTATGGTTCATCTTTTATCTCACATTATAGCTAGTATCCTGCGGATCTTTTTTTATTAGTGCAGCGTTTTTCAGTTTTTTGGGGGGATAACAAAATATACATATTATGTTGCTTGACTGTTCATTATTAATATTACATATATTAAATTTGTGTATTTTTCAATGTCATCCATTTACACATATCTTCAATAACAATGAGTTGGTACACATCGTAAATCCTTACGTGTGCTAAGTTAGATGTCCGATTCCTGATTATTAGTTCCTATTGATGACGTAATTGGTCTTCAATCTTTAATGTGTGTTACTCTTGATGACGAGATACCAACTTGAAATAAACATGTATCTCAGAACGGCTGGTATGGATGTTAACACTTTTATTGATAAGGATAGAACAACGTCTCGACCTTCCTAGGTGACCCGGCATGACCAGGTGGTGAAGGTACCCGACCCGTAATCCAAATCCCCGTCACATCAAATATGCTCTCCCTTTCAGTCGTGGAGACGTTATAATGTGACAGTCAATCCCACTATTCGTTGGTAAAAGAGTAGCCCAAGAGTTGGCGGTTTGTGGTAATGACTAGCTGCCCTCTCTCTAGTCTTACACTGCTAAATTATGGGCAGCTAGCCCTCGTGTAGCTTTGCGCGAAATTGAAAACAAACCAAACCTCCTAGGTCATCTTCTTCATAGCCTGAAGATGACCTAGGAAGGTCAAAACGTTGTTCTCTCCTAATAAAAGTGTTACCACCCATACATACTGAAAGACGCTTCTAATGTGTGTTATTTTATTATCGAATATCTGGGGCAATTCGTCAACGCTGAAATGTTCAATACACATTACGTTGGTGCTATTTATTCCACTTCCTTCCAAAAACAATACAACTATCTAAGCACCTTTATGTGGGCATTAATTTAAAACAAGTATATCTACTTATTATTGATTGTAGCGCCATCTGTGAGGTTAAACAAAACATATCTAATATGAATTACTAAATCATAAACCATGCGCATAAATTACCAACAGCATCCAAATACAAGTTTGTTTCATTCAAATATCAGTTCTGTTTTCATTAAACTTCTTATAGAACCCTGGAAGAAAGCTATGGCTCCAAGAATTTCAACGAACCATAAATCTTCTTTCCCGCGAATCAAGCACTAAGATTTGTGTTCTGTCCAGTAACCTAATCACCATAATGATGAATCAGAAAGGATCGCAAAGCTTGTAAGTGAGTCTGTTTCAAACTTTCTCGAGGCTAGACCTGAGTTTAACTTTGGATGTTTTGTTTAAGCGCTCCGTGAACTGACTACAAAATTCAAGTTTTATAAAACTTGCCGAAGTGTAAATGGAACTCTGAGAAACCAAACAGCGGAAAATCAGATTTCAAAAGTAACACCAACACTTCAAACTTTCCTAAAATTAACCCCAAGAGAAATCGACGAAATTCTTATGCAAGTCAGAGACGCTTTTCGTTTTATACTCGTGAATTATCATTAATGTTTCGTTTTTCTTTAAATAGCTTAAGGCATCTCAACTTACAGTAGGGTGATCTTTACTAGTTTCTTAACCATCGGTCTGGTGAGGGTTAACTGATATAAGTCAACAGTAGGAAAAGTTTTACATCAATAAGTTTTCCATTGGAAATTTAGTTATATTATTGGACATGAAAATTAATTATTGTATTCAGTCGCTATCTGCTATCCTCTGATAAGAAAGAATAATTGCAAGTCTCTTTTGTTATTTCCTCATGAAGTTTCTTTTCGTACTAATCTCATAGAATAATAATGATAGAAATTACTTAGTCCAACATTCAACTGTTACAGCTTCGAACATTATCATACTTTGAAAACCACCTTTTTAAATTTCGACTTTTGTAAATACAAAATTAAAAAGCGACTAGTTATGAGAAACGAACCTACAAATTATATATTTTTTAAAGAGGAACCAAACGTACTCCAACAAATATAAAAAAATAAACTGTCTTAAAAACAGCTACATCAAATTTCGTCAAATATTCAGTAACGGTGTTTAAAAACAACTTTATCATTTCAGTAAATCTTAGGCCCGGCATGACCAGGTGGGTTAAGGCGTTCGACTCGTAATCTGAGGGTCGCGGATGCGAATCCAACATCGCACCTAACATGTTTGTGCTTTCAGCCGTAGGGGCGTTATGAGTGTCGGTCAATCCCACTATTCGTTGGTAAAATAGTAGCCCAAGTGTTGGCGGTGGATGGTGATGACGAACTGCCTTTCCTCTTGTCTCACACTGCTAAATTAGGGACGGCTAGCGCAGATAGCCCTTCAATAGCTTTATGCAAAACTCAAAACAAACCAAACCAGTAAATCTTAATTATAATATATAATAGGAAATGTACTTCAGTTTCAATAAATCCTAATAGTATTTAAATTTACATGCCTCAATCTTATTAAATATAAAGAACAATACTTCTACGTCTTCTAAAATGGCATCACAGATTCTATACAATGATCTCCAGCAACGTTAATACATTTAACCAATACTTTTTAAAACGTACAATCTGTCCTTCACTTATGTATTTATATCTAAGATACAGAATACAGAAGCTATGTTTTGGTTGAATTTCGCGCAAAGCTACACGAGGGCTATCTGTGTTAACCGTCCCTAATTTAGCAGTGTAAGACTAGAGGGAAGGCAGCTACTCATCACCACCCACCGCCAACTCTTAGGCTACTCTTTTACTAACGAATAGTAGGACTGACCGTCACATTATAACGTCCCTATGGCTGAAAGGGTGAGCATGTTTAGTGTGACGGGGATTCGAAGCCGCGACCCTCGGATTACGAGTCGAGTGCTTTAACCACCTGGCCATGCCAGGCCTTTTTAAAAACGTACAATCTTTCTTTCACTTATGTATGTGAAAAAAATGTAGTAACACTTTATGAAGTGTTTGTGTGTGTTTTTCTTGTAGCAAAGCCACATCGGGCAATCTGCTGAGTCCACCGAAAGGAATCGAACCACTAATTTTTAGCGATGTCATCTGTAGACATATCGCTGTACTTAGCGGGGACATTCTTGCTTCTGTGTGGGTGTGTGTGTTTTTATATAACAAAGCCACATCGGGCTATCTGCTGAGTCCACCGAAGGGAATCGAACCACTAATTTTAGCGATGTAAATCCGTAGACTTACCGTTGTACTAACGGGGGCGATCTATGAACTAAAGTTAGCCATGTGATCATAAAACAAAACTTGATAAAAAGGTTTGTTTTAAATTAAACAAAAAGCAACATGTATCGAAGCCCGGTTTTTAGTGGTAAGAGTCCGAAGACATAGCTCTGTGCTACCGGGTGCCTTAAATAAAGGATTAATGAATATTCATATTTCATAATTTTAAAATATCATTCATATCTAATACATACATATCAGGATTAAAACAATTTTTCTACATCATTATCCGTACTATGTCATACGGGAGTGTATTATTGATTACTGTCTCCATACTGTGAATCCTTTGATTCATGTTTCACAACCCGTTGCCAGGTGAACACGTTTCGAGGAAGAAACAAAGGTGAACATGAATAAACATTTCTTAAAGAAAATAGAATAAATAGAATAATTGGAATAAACATTTCTTAGAGAAAATAGAAAATAGAATAATTAGAATAAACATTTCTAAGAAAAAATAGAATGTATAAAATAATTAGAATAAACATTTCTTAGAGAAAATAGAATAAATAGAATAATTAGAATAAACATTTCTAAGAGAAAATAGAATAAATAGAATAATTAGAATAAACATTTCTTAGAGAAAATAGAATAAATAGAATAATTAGAATAAACATTTCTTAGATAAAATAGAATAAATAGAATAATTGGAATAAACATTTCTAAGAGAAAATAGAATAAATAGAATAAACATTTCTAAGAGAAAATAGAATGTATAAAATAATTAGAATAAACATTTCTAAGAGAAAATAGAATGTATAAAATAATTAGAATAAACATTTCTTAGAGAAAATAGAATAAATAGAATAATTAGAATAAACATTTCTTAGAGAAAATAGAATAAATAGTATAAACATTTCTTAGAGAAAATAGAATAATCAGAATAAACATTTTTAGAGAAAATAGAATAATCAGAATAAACATTTTTAGAGAAAATAGAATAATTAGAATAAACATTTCTTAGAGAGAATAGAATAAATAGAATAATTAGAATAAACATTTCTAAGAGAAAATAAAATAAATAGAATAAACATTTCTAAGAGAAAATAGAATGATTAGAATAAACATTTCTTAGAGAAAATAGAATAATTAGAATAAACATTTCTTAGAGAAAATAGAATAATTAGAATAAACATTTCTTAGAGAAAACTGAATAAATAGAATAATTAGAATAAACATTTCTTAGAGAAAATAGAATAAATAGAATAATTAGAATAAACATTTCTAAGAGAAAATAGAATGTATAGAATAATTAGAATAAACATTTCTTAGAGAAAATAGAATAAATACAATAATTAGAATAAACATTTCTTAGAGAAAATAGAATAAATAGAATAATTAGAATAAACATTTCTTAGAGAAAATAGAATAAACAGAATAATTAGAATAAATATTTCTTAGAGAAAATTAAATAAATAGAATAATTAGAATAAACATTTCTTAGAGAAATTATAATAATTAGAATAAACATTTCTCAGAGCGTCAGACAAGATTTTATTTTCCTCAACGCAGACGATTACCTAAGGATCATGAAGCAACCGGATAACAACCATCACTTTTATGATTATTCAAAGAATTCTTAGTCTGATGTCAGATGAAACGAGGTGGACATCTCAGTCTGTTGTTTAAAACAAAAAGGAAGTGTCATATCTCACTTTTCAATACAATAAGAGTACCCAAAAGTTGGCGGTGGGTGTCGTTCATTAGCTGCCTTCTCTCTAATCTATAAACTCAAATTTTGCGGACAGCCGTTGAAGTTTGTTTAGCGTAGGCGGAATTATTTTTAACCGCATATATACATTTTATTTTCAAATTGCTAAGATAGCTAAAATACAAGAATATATAACATATTTAATGAATATACGCTTGTTCATTCCAAGCTACAACTATTAATCAATAGAGTCCAAGGACATGAATAAATAGTAGGCCGTTGTGGCGCTAATAACGTTTCGTATGTATTCTCATCTTCTTCCTAGGACTTACCTACGTATTTTTTGTTTTTATAAGAAACCTTTCATCCAACCATCTTTAGTAATATTCTGCCCACGACAACTATAATCAGCACCCACACTGAGTTTGCTCATGCTGAAAGTCGTGGGCAGATTATTCAACACTTCAGGAGTTTGTTGGTGTTTTGTTTGTGTTTTCTGTTGTTGTTCGAAATAAGAGTAATCAAAAGAAACACTCCCTGGGAAAATATGAAAGATATTTCCATAGATAATTTTGGTTTAGTTTGATTTGAATTTTGCGCAAAGCCACACAGGGGCTATCTACACTAGTCGTCCCTATGTAAGACAGCTAACCATCACCGACCACCGCCAAATCTTGGGATACTATTTTACAAAAGAATAGTGGGACTGACCGTCACATTATAACGTCTTCACGGTTGAAAGGGAGAGCAGGTTTGGTGAGATGGGAATTCGAACCCGCAACCCTCGGATTTCCATAGACAATAGGTAACAGCTTTTAACAAAGTACATTATTGAGTCACGTTTAATAATGTTAATGCGTGTATTTATTTTAATTATGTTTGGAATCTTCAAACAACAAACAACTTTGTACAATATTCAAACACATGCCGGGACTTCTTGGTTTTAATAGCAACGTCCCTTCCTACTCGGATTAACAACGCTAAAATCAGGGGTTCGATTCCCCTCGGTGGGCTCAGCAGATAGCCTATGTGGCTTTGCTATAAGACAAACACACCCTTCCTACCAGTGGCATGCCTGTGGACTTACAACGCTAGAAACCGGGTTTAGATATCCGTGGTGGCTGGACCACACAGAACCCATTTTATAGCTTTGGGGTAATTACAAACAAACCTAACAATAACATAGTGGTAAAAAGCAAACACAGATTGCCACATCCGCTCGTTTATAACAACTCATTATTGTACATATTGAGAATATTTATGAACACCCGAAAATAAAATTAATAAAGATGAATTAATGCGATCTAATTAATATAAAGTTAAATCATTTGGCTGGCTTTATTATAAAGTCTGTTGTAATCAAAGTATAACTAATTCTTTTATGCGTTCCTTAGGGTTAATATTAACATTGTTAAGTGCAAAATTGAGTATATATCTGAATGCCGACTTATGTTTTATTAAGAACTATTTTTTTATGAGTTGGAAGGATTTTCAAGAAATTGTCTGTTCATAACAAAGGTTTTGCAATAAGAAAGAATGTTTAATTTCATTGTGACACACGAGATGGTTCTAGTAACAACGTTCAGAAATGAAATTTATACTCTATTCATAAAGTTCGCCCATAGACACCGGCGAAGGTATTTCAATCAACTTATTTTGTGATACATAATATATGTAAAAAGTTATTTCTAACTTACAGACAAACTTTAACTACTCGTAGTATAAGGAGAATATGTTACATTGGTATTCAAGTTTTTATCTTCAAAATTAAATTAGCGTATTCCATACGTTATATTGTGATATAGAAGTATTATAATAAACCGTGTGTTTATAGCACCAAATATGTTCGACTACATTAAACAAATTAGAATAAAAAATGTTATATCCATGAGTCACGTTAATTTTACTTAAGGCTTAACAGTAAGACTGGAAATGTTGCAAACGTATATTGCGTTTTATTCCCCTATTACTTGTGGAGTTTAAACATGTCTTGCAAATTTCGTATTTATGTTCGATCTGTAAATATATAAACATATATTACTGCATTCTACGTATTTCATTAGTTATACAGAGCATTGAGTACGTTGTATTAAAATTATTTATAATATATAAATCAGCAAGTCACGCGGCAGCCACAGCCGATGTAAAGTCTCCGAGGAACAGAATGTATCAGAACTACATTTTGATATTGGCACTTGTGTCATGCGATACCATCGAATTTTGATCGTTTTGGGAAAAAGTTCTTAACGACCCTTTCCGACGTAAAATATTCACGCAATGAAGTCTCAAAAACATGTTAAGGTCGGATATTCAGAATTTACAAAATTAGAATATTCCTTTAATTGGTGGAATTTAAAAACAGACGATTGGGGATTAACTGTTTGTTTTTTTAATTTCGCGCAAAGCTACACGAGAGCCACCTACACTATTCGTTCTTTATTATACAGTGCAAGAGTAGAGGGTTTGGTTTGTTTTGATTTTCGCGCAAAGCTACACGAGAGCCATCTACACTATCCGTCCCTTATTTAACAGTGTAAGAGTAGAGGGTTTGGTTTGTTTTGAATTTCGTGCAAAGCTACACGAGAGCCATCTGCGCTATCCGTCCCTAATATAGCAGTGTAAGACTATAGGGAAGGCAGCGAGTCATTTCCACCCACCATCAACTAGTGAGGTACTCTTTTACCAATGAATAGTTGAATTGACAGTGACATTATAACGTCCCTGCGGCTGAAAAGGTGAGCATATTTGATGCGACGTGGATTCAAACCCCATCAGCTCAGTACAGCAGAATCATTCAAAAATATGCCTGTAATAAGTAGATCTCAGTTGCGCTAAGAAAAATGTGGCGTCTTATAACAGATAAAGATCTATTAACACAAATGCCAGTAGTGAAAGGAGAAAATACGTATTATATATATATATATCCGTCTAAAAAGATGTCACAAATCACGTGTACACAGACGGCTACAAAATATCTGTTCAACCTTTGCATACCTGAAACACCTGGAGAATAAAATGGATATTTATGCGAAGACAGGTTGGTCAAAGTGCAGGACCATGAATTTGGGTGCGATCGGATTTTCGAAAGGGACATTTAAGAACCATCGTCGTGATAGATTATGGAAAGCAAGCGAGGAGATGTGGATTGCATTAGACAAGGCAATCTTATCAGGAAGCTTTTATCAATAGAAACTGCGCTGTAGGTCTATTGTCAATATATTCGGTCGTCTGTTAGAATATGGTCGGACGTGGCGACATGGACTGTAGCAACGTGGTAAAATCGTTTTAATGTAAAGTTTCAACTCTCGTATTAGCTTTGGGGGGCCTTATAATTATGACGTGTGTCTTGAATTTTGTAACTGTAAAATACAAACTATTGTAATCAAAATTTATTCATTCTGATTTTCTTATCTTCAAAAACATAATACACGATTTGTATTATTGTCTTCTTTGATAAAAAAAAGAAAAAACGACTCTAAAATACGATTGTACGTAAAAGTTTGCACCAGAAAAACATTTTAATACGTTAACACCAGGACTGTTTTATTATATTCCTGTTTAACTTATACCACGGCCCGGCACGGCCAAGCGTGTTAAGGCGTTCGACTCGTAATCTGAGGGTCGCGGTTTCGCATCCCCTTCGCTCCAAACATGCTCGCCCTTTCAGCCGTGGGGGCATTATAATGTGACGGTCAATCCCACTATTCGTTGGTAAAAGAATAGCCCAAAAGTTGGCGGTGGGTGGTGATTATTAGCTGCCTTCCCTCTAGCCTTACACTGCTAAATTAGGGACAGCTAGCACAGATAGCCCTCGAGAAGCTTTGTGCGAAATTCAAAAACAAACAAACATAAACTTATACAAAGGACAGCTCAGGATTAAGATGGTTTGAGAACTTTCTTGATAAGAAAACTATAGTAGTGGGAATTATTATTCTATAACAAAGAATATTAACAATATATTTATTGTAGTCCATGGTTTTTATGAAGTACACCAAATCCACTGATTCTGACACATCACTAGTCCTTTGGAATATCTTTTAAACACCCCAAGAGTTTCATAATATTCGTCATACGCATAACTACATTGAAAACAGGATAACTTTCATCAAGGATATGTAAGCCTATCGTATTTAGGCTAAGTTTACTTGAGATAAAAGTGGATAATTACCCATATTTCTTCTTTATGAATTTTAGGAATTAATTGTAGATGGATGTTAATGTTTATAAAACCTATGAAACCAGAATACATCAAGTTACATCCACTATGGATTAAATCAAACTCATAAATAGAATAGCATTTTGATTAAACATTTCATTTCACCAGTGTTCGAAGTTACACAAAAGAAGTTCCGTTTTTCTTTTTAAAAAGTTATATTTTGCACACAAAAATTAGACCAACAATATTTCTGAGGTCATGGTTATTGAAAACAAAAATATAATTGTGGTGAACGGGCGAAATATATGTAATAATAAAACTCGCAAAATTAGTTGTTTTTTTTATATAACACCCTTACTTACAACAACATTCCTACTTCACTACACGTCAACAAAATCTACTTGTGAAAAATATTTCGAAACGAAGGCCGAAAAACCAATATGACCACTGGAGACTCACGTAAACGAAAGCGAATAATCTTCTCTCTGACTGGTCAATGATTAGACACAGCCTGGTGCACTAAATCTACCGAATGCATTCTAACAAACGCGTTCGCGTTTCCATCTCTTTCACCCTTGACGCGTAAGTTCGCTAATGGTATCATTTGAAAGAAAGGAAATGGATAGGTAAGCCATTCCACGAACACTTGGTGATAAAGTGTTGTTGTTTTTTTCTGATCATCGAAATAGCCAGTTTAAGTTAAAAGGAGGAGAGGTTATTTCATCAAGACTGTTCTTCCTCAGCTCTGAAAGAACCTGAACATTCTGAGCAGTAAACCTGAACCTCCGAGGCAGAAAATATAATGCAGTAGCTCTGATTTCGTTTCACATCAGTTTGGTTTGTTTTGAAATTCGCGCGGAGGTACTCGAGTGCTATCTGCGCTAGCCGTTCCTAATTTAGCGCCACAATTTTAGAATAGTGGGATTGACCGTCACATTATAACGCCCTCACGACTGAAAGGACGTGTGTATTTGGTGAGACGAGGAATGAATCAAACCCACGACCCTCGGGTTACGAGTCGAGTGCCTTAACCACCTGACCATGCCAATCCCTACATGTTCCTAATTTATCAGTGTAAGACTAAATGGAAGGCAGATAGTCATCACCACCCACCGCCAATTCTTAGTCTACTATTTTACCAACGAATAATGGGATTGACCGTGAAATTATAACGCCCCCACGTCTGAGTGGCGAGCATATTTGGTATGAAGGAGATTCTAACTCTCGACCCTCAGATTACGAGTCGAGCGCCTCAACCACCTGGCCATGTCGGGTCATATGCGTATACATAGATAACAGAACATTCATTATTGAAATATTAGTAACAGTTGTTAGTATTTAAGAAAATACTAGTCCTTAACAGTATCTTATTTCATACTTCTGTTTATGTGAATCGGATGTGTCACGCATTAATATTAAGTTGAAATACTGTCATGGACAAAGAAGCCTGCAACTAAGAGTGTTCGTAGATCACCAAAATTTCGAAGAAACATTATTTCTCATTTGACAAATTCTTCAGCCCTAAAAATTACCAGTTGGAATACAGGAGACCCCATTGGTTTCTTAAGCCTATTTTCTCTAGCTGTTTCTGAGTCTAAAGTTTTGTTGGTTACAGGATTCCAACAAGTAAGCCTGCAACACAAAACTATCAATCAAAAATATGCCATCGATATTCACATAATCACTAATTACAGCTAAGATTCTCGTGTATTCCACATAGAAAATAAATGATTTCACCTACTGCTTTGAACAGTTATCTTTATTAAGTTTTATAGCAAAGAAAAACATGAAACTACTTAATATAATAAAACGGTCGCATCATACCTACAGTGAACGACATAAAACGTGTGGAAATTAATTAAGTCCCAACAAAATAACACAGATGTGCATAATAGGTCAAAAATAGTGGACAAGTTAATGATTTGGTGTGGCCTAATGGCTGGAATGTAAAGTATTTCATTAGAAGATTTAAGGCTTGAGTCGCGATATGTGGCTAAACATGCTCCACCACACTGTGAGGGGAGGTTAAATGTAAATGTCATATTTAGTCCCTGCATCTTCATAATGATAGAAGATGCTACTGACTTTTTTCCCCTTTTTCCAGTAAAGAGTTCCAAACTAAAAATTCATATAATGCTTAGAAAAACGACCACAACAGTTACCTGTCAAATGTGAAAGCCGTTGTTAAATGGGTCATAATTAACTTGTATGAAACTTGATCAAAGCTTCTACGTTTTTCAATATACGAACTTATTTACATATTACGTGATGGAAGCGATTATTTTTTAACGACTAGTTCATGAATATCTATGATTTGAATTTTTAATTCCACCTCCACAAAGCCACCGAAATTTTTATTAATATTAATAATTGTGAGAACCGTAAATTATACCACAGTAAGTTATTAGCATTAAAAATTAGATACCTTTCGCTATGCCTTCTTCGCTGATAAGTCCTAACAATCAGTCCTAACGTATTAAATTAGTTCGAAATCAAGACGGCGCGAAATATTTAGTTTCCAGGCAACCTCATGCCTATGGGCGACCTCTGGAAAAGCGTTACAAAAGAAAATTTTCATTTTTAAAACTGGCTATTCATTTTATTTTTTATTTTTTTATTGCTTTTTCTCTTGTCAGACATTTAATCCTCAGCTATATTTTCTAGTGTTTATCTAACGTTTCTACTCACGTCAAGCTTTGTTATCACTCATGTAAGCTTTTCTTCGTATAAGAAAAATATTTCTTTGTCATTGATGTGCTTCAACCAGGTTTGTTTTGTTTTGAATTTCGCACAAAGCTACACGAGAGCTATCTGCACTAGCCGCCACTAATTTAGCAGACTTACAACTGTGCCAGAGGGGACAAGTCTATGGGCTTACAACCCTAAAAATTAGATTTCAATACCCGCGGTGAATAGAGCACCGATGACCCTTCATGTATCTTTCTGCTTAACACGAAGCAAATAAAGAAAGTTACCGTTATCCATGATTACAACCAAGTTTGTAATATATTTTTGCTGAACAAAAAATGTTAAATCAAATGTTTACCTTTTCATATAAATTTGGAACTAAATCATACAATGGTTGCACTAAACGCTTATGTTAATTTACTGTGCTCTTATTACAGTATGTTTGAAATAAAATTTCAATAATTATTTAGCATTAAATGGTTCATTCATTTTTTCTTAAATCCATTTAACACTAAGTGAAATATACATATATGTATATATGTCCACTTTTCCAATATAAATGATTCATTTTAATTCATAGTTGTTGTTGTTTTGAAGTAAGCACAAAGCTACACAATGGGCTATCTGTGCTCTGCCCACCACGGGTATTGAAACCCGGTTTTTAGCGTTTTAAGTCCGCAGATATACCGCTGAGCCACTGGAGCCCTTTATTTCGAAGTTAAGCACAAAGCTACACAACGGGCTATCTGTGCTCTGCCCACCACGAGTATCGAAACCCGGTTTTTGGCGTTGTAAGTCCGCAGACATACTGCTGAGCCACTGGAGGGCTTAATTCATAGTTATCAGAAAAGTGTCAGGCGGAAGGAAATGTTTTATTTATTGTAAATATGCATTTATTTGTGACGTGTATACAGAATATTGTTTTATATTCCAAAATAAAAATATATCTATGAAATAGATTGGTTTTGCTTCGAATTCCGCGCAAAGCTTCTAGTAAGCTATCTGCGTTAATAGTCTCTAATGTGACATTTTAAGACTATAAAGAAGGCATGCAGCAAAAATCAACACCACCCACCACCGACACTTGGATTACTTCCAAGGAATAGCGGGATTGGCTCTTACATAATAACGTCCCCTCGACCTGAAAGTGCGAGCATATTTGGGGACGGGAATTCAAACTTATATATTTAAAAAACGGCTGGTATGGGTAGAGAAAGCACTAATAGAGAAGCGAACAACGTTTCAACCCTGACGATGACCGAAGAAGGTCGAAACGTTTTTCGCTCCTCTACATAGTGTTTTCTCTATCCATACCAGCCGTTTTATAAATATATAATGTTCTCTGCAAAGCGGATTTTCTCGTCATCACGGGGATTCAAACTCGCAACTCACAGGATTGCTTGTTGAGCAGCCTAACCAACAGTTCATATATGAATGATATACCAGCGATTCTCAATTTATTGTGGTAAACATGTATTTTAAAATTGATTCCCTAAGGCAAATGCTTACGAAACAAAATTACGTTTAACGTACTAACGTGATTTGAATAATCAGTTTTAATTTCTCACCTGCTACTAATTAAGTATGTAAAATTTTCTTAATATTCTTTATACATCATACAACATTTTAATCAGTCTATTTCAGCAACAACAGTCACACTATCGATACTAAACAACACAACAGTTGAATCTGTGTATTTAATTTGTTGATACCAGATCTTGTTACGTTAACTGTGGCAACACGTGGTAATTTATAACTCGATGCTTTGTTTGTTTGTTTGTTTTTGAATTTCGCACAAATCTAAACGAGGACTATCATCGCTAGTAGTCCCTAATTTAGCAGTGTAAGACTAAAGGGAAGGCAGCTAGTCCTCACCACCCACTGCCAACTCTTGGGCTACTCTTTTACCAACGAATAGTGGGGTTGACCATCACATTATAACGCCCTCACGGCTGAAGAGGCGAGCATGTTTGAAGTGACGAGGATTCGAACCCGCGATCCTCATATTAGGAGTCACCTTAACTCACCTGGCCATGCAAGGCCTCGATGATTTGTAAAGAAAATTAAAAAGGCCACACATACGTGACTGGTTTCATTACTTTATCTAAACAGGCCGCTCCAAGCTAGCTGAGGTTATGGGTGTTATTTATGTCGTTAAGATGTGGTAAACATAGGTTCGTTTGTTTCAAGTTAAGTGCAAGGCTACATAATAGGCTATTTGTGATCTGCCCACCACTTTTACAGAGTTTGCTTGTCCCACCAAAATAAAATACAAATATGAAATGTGGCTGCAAATCATCTAGGAATGTGAAAACTGTGAAATGCTCCTTGTAGAGCAAAATTCATAAAAACTGGTGGACCAGAATCCATGCGTCTTATTACAACTCACTACCTTGTCTATAGGAAGAACACGTTTCTTTTACTAAATCTTTCACTGAACTAGTTTTTGTACACATATCATGCAATGGTTGTGGGATATGAACACCCGACTCATGATAATAGGGCCCGGCATGGCCAAGCGTGTTAAGGCGTTCGCCTCGTAATCCGAGGGTCGCGGGTTCGAATCCCGGTCGCACCAAACATGCTCGCTCTTTCAACCGTGGGGGGCGTTATAATGTGACGGTCAATCCCACTATTCGTTGGTAAAAAGAGCAATTTAAGAGTTGGCGGTGTGTGGTGATGACTAGCTGCCTTCCCTCTAGTCTTACACTGCTAAATTAGGGACGGCTAGCGCAGATAGCCCCTGAGTAGCTTTGCGCGAAATTCAAAACAAGCTAGCATGATAATATTTATCGTTGTTGTTTTGGTAACCAAACGTTAGCGCACTTCACACACACAAAAAAAAGAAACTGATAAAATACTGACGAGATCGATACGTTAAGTTCAAACAATGAATCTTTCGTCGTTAAAAAACAAAACAAAAAAACAACAATCTTACGAATAAGTGGTCAGCTCTGTCACGTGACTAAGTCTTCCACGAGCATTGGCATTCGTTGTTTGTTTTTGTTTTCACGCTTTCTTGCTTCTGACAAAACAGTGTTGAAAAAGCCAGAGGGTTGAGAGTTTCCAGCCTGTAGCACAACTGGTGTTAACAGTCTCGTAATGAAAAATTTAGACCGATATATATGGTAAAAAGTTATATTCCAACAGGCTACATCTTTTTCAATGCAATGTATATGCTTCTACTGTATATTGCCCCTACTGGCAATGTCTGTGGACTCGCACCGTTAAAAAACCAGGTTTTGAGAGCACCGAGAGTCCATTGTGCAGCTTTGTGCTTAATTCAAACAAATCAAATATAACGTATGTAGACGTCTTTGTAACAAGTTGTCTGTTCTGCAAAGTTTCATCAAATTGTCTATTACTTCAAGAAAATATTAAGTTCGAATCCTCTGTAACGTTCATGGATTTAAGTGGTTTTTAACGACATTTTCTTAATTTATTCATGGGTCAAATTGCGTTTGGATCTACGAATTTGTTGTTTACATTACCTTTAATAACATATGAGTTTCTATAAAAATATTAAGCAAAAACACAATTAACATTGTTGTTAATACCATACAATACCAGTTGAAATTTCTACGCATTTTACGTGGAAAAACAGTGACTTCCATCAAAACCTCGCAGGTTCGAATCCGCATCACACCAAACATGATCGACCTTTCAGCCGTAAGGGCGTTATAATGTGATGGTCAATCCCACTATTCGTTGGCAAAAGAGTAGCCCAAGAGTTGGCGGTGGGTGGTGATGACCAGCTTACACTCTAATCTTACACTGCTAAATTAGGGACGGCTAGCGTAGATAGCCCTCGTGCTATTTGATAAATATTTTTGGTTAACTAGTTTGTTTGTTTGTTTCTTCTCTTCGAAAACACTACCCGAGGTTTCCATGCGTTAATTTACATTTGTCGTTGTAATTTCTTAAACTGGACACAGTTTCTTTTTTTTGTTTCCTAATCGACGATAGAATATTCTTAAATAAAGTTGTGAGTAGGAATACATAATTATTAACAGAGTATGACTTTTTTTTAATGAATGGTTATTACACTGTTTCGATTCTATGTCGCGTGTGAAAAATTAACCAACGTTTAATATTATTCAATTGTTTGTTTGTTTTGAATTTCGCGAAAAGCTACTCGAGGGCTATCTGCGCTAGCCACCCTAATTTATCAGTGTAAGACTAGAGGGAAGGCAGCTAGTCATCACCACCCACCGCCAACTCTTGGGCTACTCTTTTACCAACGAATAGTGGGATTGACCGTCATATTATAACGCTCCCACAGCTGGGAGAGCGAGCATTTTTGGTGCGACCAGGGATTCGAACCCGCGACAACGGGTTTCGAGTCGAACGCCTTAACAAGCTTGGCCATGACGGGTTTAATATTATTGAAATACCAGATATTATGTGAACCAAAGGAGAGCATTCCAAAAAAAAACTGTTCAAAGTATCATCAAATAGAGACAGTGGAAAAAAGAGAAGATGTTGAAGCTAAAATCTGGCATTCATTAAAACAAACACTACAGTATTGAACCTACGAAGGTTCTTAGCCTGTGCTTAAAGAATTTAACAACATACAGATCTAATGCTTTACAGAGAAACACGACTCTTTAACACGTACATTCGAGGAGTCTCCGAGTGTAAATGTGTCGTGACAAGAAGGTCAAGCAATCTCGTTAGCAGCTACTTTGCTCGACTTTGTCTTTATTAGTATCGGATATTATTTTACACAGAACTATGGGTTGAAGAAGAACAAAAGGCTGAACGTTCTTAAGCGGTACGAGTACACTCAGGCTTATCCAATGTGAAACTTAAAATAAAAATAGCTTATCCTGTGTGAAACTTAAAATAAAAATAGCTTATCCTGTGTGAAACTTAAACGAAAAAAAACAAACTCAATTTATAAGAAAGTTTTCAATTATCTAATTAATCTCATAAATACAGAATACGCCCTCTAGTGGCTCAGTGGTATGTCTGCGTACCTACAACGCTAAAAACCGGGTTTCGATACCCGTGGTGGGCAGAGCACAGATAGCCCATTGTGTATTGCTTAATTCAAAACAAACGAACAAAATCATCAAAACAGTTTGTCGTGATTTTAGTAACTAATTCCTTTGCTCGTAAAACTCGCGCGCAGAAAAGTCGAGCCATTCAGAAATAAATGTATTGTAGAACATAATTGTATCTTTTGATTTGTTGTGATTTTAATACAATACTTTTAAAACTGCGTGAAGAAAATAAAAGTAGGAATCTTTTAATGTAAATAATGTTATATATTTACAGTTTTACAATTCTGCCTGTAACTGAAGCCCTCGTGTTTACAATCCTGCCTAGAACTCAAGACGTCATTTACTTTTCATAATATTGAGTGACATAATAGTGTATTTTATAAAAATAATTTTTGTAGCAAGTTAAAAGGCGTCTTCTTCAAATGTTTGTTTCTTTGTTTTGAACTTTGCGCAAAGATACTCGAGGGCTATCTGTGCTAGCCGTCCCTAATTTAGCAGTGTAAGACTAGAGGGAAGGCAGCTAGTCATCATCACCCACCGCCAACTCAAAGGCTACTCTTTTATCAACGAATAGTGGGATTGAGTGTCACTTTATAACGCCCTCACGGCTGAAAGGGCGAGCATGTTTGGTGCGACCAGGATTCGAATCCTACACCCTCAAATTACGAGTTGAACGCCTTAACACGCTTGGCCATGCCGAGACCCTTCTTGAAATGATAATAAGATTGAAACAATCAACAGATTCCGCGAATTCAACATCCTGTTTGCTAATCCTTCTTGCAAACAGTAAACTAACTTTTAGAGATAGACCAGATAATTCACAGCAACGTAAACGATAGTACTTAGTTCTTATTCAGACTCAAACTACCTGAGTAGATCACACGTAAAACCAGATAGAAATAAAGAATTACTATCGAGTTCCCTGTTTCGTCTTTCACCAACATGCTTAACCTGTTGACTGCCAAGTATTTCAGCTGCTACAATACAACTCTAGTGTTTCTTCATTTTGTAACTTTTTTCGTGACGCCATTTTGGATCGAAAGTGAAACAACTTGTAAGTAGGTCAAATGCATGTATGGTACTGACATCTAGCGTTGAAGTTAGGTATTATTGAGAACGAATTAACTCGTCCGTGGCACTATGTTACCGACGGCTTGGACGAGTTATCTCGTCTACGGCACTAAACAGGTTAAATTATTGGGGCCCGGCATGGCCAAGCGTGTTAAGGCGTTCTACTCGTAATCCGAGGGTCGCGTGTTCAAATCCCGGTCGCACCATACGTGCTCGCCCTCCCATTCGTGGGGGCGTTATAAATTGACAGTTAATCCCACTATCCGTTGGTAAAAGAGTAGCCCAAGAGATGGCGGTGGGTGGTGATGACTAGCTGCCTTCCCTCTAGTCTTACACTGCTAAATTAGGGACGGATAGCGCAGATAGCCCTCGAGTAGCTTTGCGCGAAATAAAAAAACAACAAAAAACCCTTTTATTGAACGTAAAATAATTTTACAGGTTCATTTTCTTTATTTCTACATTTTCTAAATAAAAGAACAACAATATGACAAAATGAATTATTTTTATTATTCTGGACACAAACGAGGTGTTTCAATCAGTCCTTAAATAAGTTGTGTGTTTCTAAATCTTTATCCTACCGATAAAGAATTGCTCCGCCAGCGTATATGTGATAATTTTGTTCTTTTAATATTTCCATGTCACATCCGGTAAACTCAGACTACGTAACAATACGTGAACGAGAGAGTAGCTAGAAAGATAAACGACGTTGATTTCTGTTTTCTTTCTGGAGTGATTAACAGTTTTCGAACATAACAAAATCCAATTATCATATATTAAAATGCACACATAAGAAATGTGAACGTTAATTTAAACAACCGAACTGAAAGCAAAGAGCGATGCAAACATAGGATTCACGAGTAAACTTAAAGAACGGTGAAAATAAAAAAAAATGTGTCATGGTGAGAAAAGTAGTGCAGACACGCAGCGTAGAGATACGTCGTCCATCAGGTTTCTTCTCCGTTCTAAAGACTCCCACGTAGAATTAATTTAAAGTTAAAATTAAACTTCCAGAAGCAAAAGCTGCTGTTGCGCTCAACCCTGGACATTATTCATTGTCTGCAACTAATTATTGGAAGGTATTTGCTCTTAATGAAATAAAAATACATGACTGGGATCAATTGTTAAAGACAACCCATTCTGAGGAATAAGAAAACCGTCCCTCTAAGAATCAATATAATTGTTTCATTTGAAAACTTTCAGTTATGTAATAAATGACGTACAGTGTAATGCACAGAGGACCTTACGTCTTGGTGTTTTATAATTTAGAGAGAAGTTCTGTTTTTTCACGAGAGCTATCTGTGCTAGCCGCCCCTAATTTAGCAGTGTAAGATTAGAAGAAAGGCAGCTAGTAATCACCGCCCACCGACAACTCTTGGACTACTCTCTTACCAACGAATAGTGGCATCGATCATAACATTACAACTACCCCATGGCTGAAAAGACGAGCATGTTTGGTGTGACAATAATCCAAACCGCGTTCCTCGGATTACGAGTCGAGCACCTTAACCACCTGGCCATGCCAGGGGCCTAACCATTTAGAAATGGCAGAATCGCATAAGCAAGAAATATTCTGCGTTTGTTAAGAAACTATTTTATGGCTGAGGGTATTAAAACCCTTCGATCAAGTAAATCACGGGCTAATCTTTCTAACGCTCGTACGGTTTATCCCTTACACAGAGAACCTATATTAATATAGAAGTTGAAGGGTTCCACCTGTTCTTTTAATTTTCCCAACAACAAAGGGATAAGATATAAATAAATCTACTGAATCGATTACAGTAAGATTACAGTCTGGTAAACGCCAACTATCCAACAATATATGTTATGAGCGACGTATAATTTAAATAAATCTATAAGTCTATATTGTAAACAGAGGAATTCTCTGAATAGTTATAGACAAAACGTGTCACAGTTGTGAGTGGCGTTCCCGTGCACCCTAGGAATGCTTTGTTTACGTATATATATAATGCTTACCAGACTATGTTAGACACATGTGCTTAGAAAAAACATTTTTTTCTGATAGTTAGGTTCCTAACATGTCCTTGTAGGGCTGACTTTGGACTTCTTACTACTCAGAGCTTTCGAACAACGTTTCCACCTTCCTAGAACATCTCCAAACTAGCAGCTTGTGTGAAACATATCTCTTAAACCTTTCTGTAGAGTAGTTAACAACATAATAATTTATAACAGTTTACAGTTACAATAGTAAAAGAGAAAATTAATATAGTCGAAAAAAAAGCTTTAATATTTAACTTGTTTTAGTCATGTTTTAACACTTAGATCTAAGGTTTCTTTATTTTAACGAGAATTTCCTCTGGTGATCCTAGATTCTTCAGGAATTTTATTTGGAGTATCGTTCGAGATTCTATAGAAAACAAAACATAATATAGTTTTACATAGAGCTAAGCATGGCCAGGTAGTTGGGACGCTCAACTAGTAACATCAAAGTCGCGGGTTCGAATCTCCGTTACACCAACCATGCTCTCCCTTTCAACCGTGGGAGCGTTATAATCCACAATACTAAAAGAGTAGCCCAAGAGTTGGCGGTGGGTGAGGATGGCTAACTGTCTTCTTTCTTGTCTTACACTGCTAAATTAAGGACGGTTTTGCGCAAAATACAATTTTTCTCATGATTATTTCATATTCCAGTTGAAACTAAACCAAAAATAACATAGTGTCTAAAAAATAAGAACTGGATACCCATAATTATTTTCCATATGTTTTTACCGGCACATTGTATTTAACGTTATGTGCCGAAAATAAAAATCTATGATATGTGAGTTGGCAATGTCACAATATCATACTCCCAGTATATCTATAGATCACATAAATTAGTAATATGATGAAGGAAACGCGCATTATGTTAATTATTTTGCATTTATTATGTTAACTACATTATATTTATTTTACTACTACGTTATTAAAATATAAACACACAAGATGTTTAATTATATTGTGTTAATTGTACAATACTTAACATAATTACCTATTTTTATATATATATTTAACAAATTACTGGGCCCGGCATGGCCAAGCGTGTTAAGGCGTGCGACTCGTAATCTGAGGGTCGCGGGTTCGCATCCCGGTTGCGCCAAACATGCTCGCCCTTTCAGCCGTGGGGGCGTTATAATGTGAGGTCAGTTCCACTATTCGTTGGTAAAAGAGTAGCCCAAGAGTTGGCGGTGGGTGGTGATGACTAGCTGCCTTCCCTCTAGCCTTACACTGCTAAATTAGGGACGGCTAGCACAGATAGCTCTCGAGTAGCTTTGTGCGAAATTCCAAAACAAACAAATAAACAATAAATTACTGATTGTATAAGCATCGTAAAATTAACACAGTTATTACTAAGTTATTAAACACATACGTATGTAGATAATGGATAATCATATTATATTAGTTGTACGAGTAAGTTAGTAAGTTTATATATATATACAATGTTGACAACTATATTATTAATTCATTAAACGTACATACAAAGTGGAGAAAATTTTACATTAAGAACAATTCAACTGACTCCTAAATGAAATCACAGTTTCTGAATTAGCTTCAAAGAAATCTTTGAAAACAAAGCATTCTTTCAAATGCTGTGTGACTATTCTAACCACTTTGTGTACGTGCAGGGTATAAAGTATTATCGTATTTATACAATATAAATCAGTAAATATTTAGTGATGACGAGAAAACCCACTTGTAGAGAAAAATATATATGTAAAAACGGCTGGTTTGGGTAGAGAAAATTTTTATTTAGAGGAGCGAACAACGTTTCGACCTTCTTCGGTCATGGTCAAGTTCACAAAGAAAGAAAGAGGTAACTGACCGATAGCTGACCACATGTTTGAAAGGGGTTGTGTAACTGAGTGTAGGAATGTAGCGGACGTACTTCGATGCTTGACTATATTTATTAATATAGGCATAAACGTGTTCCTGTGTACTGGTTTATTTTGGGTAGTAAACATAAAAACAATTTAATACAATGATTGCTTTTGTAAAAAACGGACCGTACTCTGCGTTAATTACACGTAATTTGTTTAAATAGAGTTAAGTGTAACAATCCAAATTAATTGTTGGTTAATAGTTTGAATTGGCCTACATGTGTGGTATTTTGTTTTCGTTATCACCTTTCTGGTTCCAGAGTACAGAAGTGTTTTTTTTCTCAATCATTTTTATTGCTAATTCTTACTACTTTGTTTTTCACTGTGAGCAAAGTTGTGACTTTGTTTTGAAATAATTGGCATTAGCTTGAAAGTTGAAATTTCGCTTCTTGGCATCCAAACAATAATGTCTATCAATGCCAAAAGTCCATTAAATGTAAAGTGGAATACAGAAATTGTACTTCGAAATCGGGTTTCTCTTATCAGGCCGCGCAAAACAACTGATGGAAGACCAGCTGTGTGCTTGTACATGGAACCACACACGCAAACAACAGTCGCTGAAAGCACTTAAAGTCTTGCCTTTTGTAACAATCTTTCTTAAACCTCTCTACAATTAGTTTATAATCTTGAGCGAGATACTAAGGCATCACCTCTAATTTCCTTACAGCTGCTAGTTTCAATTGTTTTCGAAGAGCTCTGCCCTGTTTCCTTTTACGCGGCTATGAAGCATTCTTTGTTAATATCTGGCTTGTAATCTATTTAGCTCTGCACAACGACCTACTAAGTCGTACTGGGATAATGAAAGAAAAATCTAAACCAAATTACAGCAGTCGTGGATGTCATTCAAATATTATGAGTTCTGCTTAGCTCCTTTCCCAAATGTACAACAGAAACGACATGACACACGTTTCGGTTCTAATAGTTGCATTGGGTGCTCATTTCGTTGTGAACGGTTTTTCCTTCTTTCGTTTCGGCATGTTTATAGAAGTAGTAAATAACATTATAAGGTTTTAGTTTCTTTAATTATTATTACGTAATTTTGCCGGGAATATGACCTTTTATTTTGCCTACAAAAACATATTATTATGAGATAATGCGAAATTCAATACTTAAACTAAACTTGTGTGTACTTTGCACATAACGAATTTCAAATCGCGTAAACACAAAAGAGGCCCCGGCATGACCAGGTGGTTAAGGCGTTCGACTCGTAACGTGAGAGTCGCGAGTTCGAATCCCGGTCGCACCTAACATGTTTGCCCTTTCAGCTGTGGGGGCGTTATAATGTGACGAACAATCCCGCTATTGGTTGATAGAAGAGTAGCGCAATAGTTGGCGGTGGGTGGTGATGACTAGCTGCCTCCCCTCTTGTCTTACACTGCTAAATTATGGATGGCTAGCGCAGATAGCCCTCGTGTATCTCTGCGCAAAATTCAAAAACAAAACAAACTAAATAAACTTTCTTTAAATTAACCAGTTGGGCTCGGCATGGCCAGATGGGTTAAGGCGTTCGACTCGTAATCTGAGGGTCGAGGGTTTGAATCCCCGTTACACAAAACATGTTCGCTCTTTCAGCCTTGGGGGCGTTATAATATTACAGTCAATCTCACTATTCGTTGGTAAAAGAGTAGCCCATGAGTTGGCGGTGGGTGGTGATGACTAGCTCTGCCTTCCTTCTAGTCTTGCACTACAAAATTAGGGACGGCGAGCGTAGATAGCTCTCGTGCAGTTTTGCGAGAAATTCAAAAACAAACCCAAAAGAAATAAACTTTTCTTTAAATCAACCAGTTGTAATATCAACAAATGTAACTTTTCAAACCGTACACTTAAAAACCTTTAAATTCCCTAATATTTTAACCAAATTTATAAATCTCACGGACTAATAAATAGTAATTATTAAAATATGTATATATCCATATAAACAGTTATAAACCTATTTATAACAAGAATTAAAATAACGTGTTTTGTTGCGATATTAGAATCGTTGCACACTTTTCAAAAGTTATATTTACGTGAAATTAAAAATAATGAAGATCTTACGATTGATTTTTGGTTATCTTTACAATAGTGTAATTACGATAATCAAAAACACTCTTCAAAAACGTGAAAGTAATTGGTACAAGCGATCAATTTCATAGTAATTTGAAGCTACACCAATATCACACATAACATCTGTTTATGAGGCTTGAGATAATTTATCAAAATTCACGAGAAAGACTATTATGAAAAGACAACAATCATATCTCACGAGGTCATTAATGTCCAAAATTATCATAAACATATTTGTTAATACTTTTGTTTTACACTTCCAGAAAGAAAAAAGTGGTCTTTCTTTTTAGCATTACATCTGTAATTCGTAGTTATTTTAAAGTATACCGAACGAAATTTTCGATTTACAAAATGTGTAGTCACAAGAGCTGTAACAAATAAAAATTAAAATAATTAACAGTCTTGTACACGAGACGTTTGTAAACTCGGTGCTTTTAGACGAAACTCACAAATATTAGAAATTTGTTCAGTGATCCACTTTCAGTTAAGCTCTGTAAGTCATTGAATGTTTTATTGTTGTCTCCAAACCAATCTTTGCAATCATTCAAACCATCGTCAGAGGGGGTTTAAAACACTAAACAAATAAATCTCTGTGGCAGCAAGGTGTGTAGGGAAAACAAAATAAGAAGTTACCTTGGACTGATGAATGAATGCACGAGTTTGTGTAAGTTTGAGGTGAGCCATATTCGTGAAGTCGCAGTGACATGAGTCATTGTTCTTCAACTTGTTGTAATGCGTAACCAGACCACTTCAGCGAATTGAAAAGCCATCACACAACAATATTGACTGTTTCCTTGACTTCTTCTGACAGCTGATCAGTCATTATTTTTCTTGATGTTACAGAAAGTAGTGAGAATTGTTCTTGTTGTTGTTTTGTGCCTGCTGACTGGACTATCTGAAAATTATTCGTTTCACTGCTTTTTATCTCTTGGGTGAAAGATAAATCGAAGTCTAATCATATCAACAGATTATTGGTTTATTTTCTGTAGTGGAAATGTATTTCTTTACGACACTCTTTGGTCACTCATCACACACATTACAGTCAGTATAAATATGTACTATGTTAGTCAACATGACAATTAAACAAGTCATCTCACACATTACAGTAAGTATAAATGTGTAACATGTTAGTCAACATGACAATTAAACAAGTCATCTCACACATTACAGTCAGTATAAATGTGTAACATGTTAGTCACCATGACAAGTTAAACAAATCATCACACACATTACAGTCAGTATAAATGTGTAACATGTTAGTCACCATGACAAGTTAAACAACTCATCACACACATTACAGTCAGTATAAATATGTAACATGTTAGTCACCATGACAAGTTAAACAAGTCATCTCACACATTACAGTCAGTATAAATGTTATACTGTACCATCATATGTACCATGACAAGTTAAACAACTCATCTCACACATTACAGTCAGTATAAATGTGTAACATGTTAGTCAACATGACAAGTTAAACAACTCATCACACACATTACAGTCAGTATAAATATGTAACATGTTAATAACCATGACAAGTTAAACAAATTCATCACATACATTACAGTCAGTATAAATATGTAACATGTTAATCATCATGACAAGTTAAACAAGTCATCTCACACATTACAGTCAGTATAAATGTGTAACATGTTAGTCAACATGACAAGTTAAACAAGTCATCTCACACATTACAGTCAGTATAAATGTGTAACATGTTAATCATCATGACAAGTTAAACAAGTCATCTCACATATTACAGTCAGTATAAATATGTAACATGTTAATCATCATGACAAGTTAAACAACTCATCACACACATTACAGTCAGTATAAATATGTAACATGTTAGTCACCATGACAAGTTAAACAAGTCATCTCACACATTACAGTCAGTATAAATGTTATACTGTACCATCATATGTACCATGACAAGTTAAACAACTCATCTCACACATTACAGTCAGTATAAATGTGTAACATGTTAATCATCATGACAAGTTAAACAAGTCATCTCACATATTACAGTCAGTATAAATATGTAACATGTTAATCATCATGACAAGTTAAACAACTCATCACACACATTACAGTCAGTATAAATATGTAACATGTTAATCATCATGACAAGTTAAACAAGTCATCTCACATATTACAGTCAGTATAAATATGTAACATGTTAATAACCATGACAAGTTAAACAACTCATCACACACATTACAGTCAGTATAAATATGTAACATGTTAATCATCATGACAAGTTAAACAAGTCATCTCACATATTACAGTCAGTATAAATATGTAACATGTTAATAACCATGACAAGTTAAACAAATTCATCTCACACATTACAGTCAGTATAAATGTTATACTGTACCATCATATGTACCATGACAAGTTAAACAACTCATCTCACACATTACAGTCAGTATAAATGTGTAACATGTTAATCATCATGACAAGTTAAACAAGTCATCTCACATATTACAGTCAGTATAAATATGTAACATGTTAATCATCATGACAAGTTAAACAACTCATCACACACATTACAGTCAGTATAAATATGTAACATGTTAATCATCATGACAAGTTAAACAAGTCATCTCACATATTACAGTCAGTATAAATATGTAACATGTTAATAACCATGACAAGTTAAACAACTCATCACACACATTACAGTCAGTATAAATATGTAACATGTTAATCATCATGACAAGTTAAACAAGTCATCTCACATATTACAGTCAGTATAAATATGTAACATGTTAATAACCATGACAAGTTAAACAAATTCATCACACACATTACAGTCAGTATAAATATGTAACATGTTAATCATCATGACAAGTTAAACAACTCAGTCAAAAGCGACTTTCACATTATTATTCATTGTAACAAGTTAAACAGTTTGCCATATACATAATTATAACATATATATATTTACATGTATATACGATTAAAATCAACACACGAAATAAAGTTTCAAAATATTAAAGTATTGAATACAGAAAATTAACCTCAAACCAAAGAATAAAACCTAGAAGTGCTAAGAGCTAATGATAATCTAATTTTAATAAAACATAATAAGCGCTATTGTATGTGTTTTACGTTAATTTTATTTAAAGCCAGAGGGAACTACTATCGCAAACCTAGTTTATTTTATTGGTTGTATTTGAAACTTGAATGCAGTTATACCATTAGTGTTGTATGTCATCACGTGTCACTGTTAGAGAAAAATATCATACAAGAATATCTGTAATAAATTACGAAGCTACTAAAATCAGTGTATTTATATCAGTTAGATGGTGTTGTTACATAGTAATGATATACAAAATGCGACAGGGGATTAATAAATATTGCAGATTTCAAATGCTGAGATCATATGTACTAAAGATTGAAGTATAATTTTAATATTTTAGTACAAGTTATAACTTTTGTTCATTCATCACGTAAGGTCATTAGAAAATGTATTATTTCGGTTATATTTTAACGTCGTGGATGGTAAATATTGTAGACATGACATTTGAAGCCATCAAATTATGGTTTGTTTGTTTTGTTTTTCGAATTTCGCGCAAAGCTACTCGAGGGGTATCTGCGCTAGCCGTCCCTAATTTAGCAGTGTAAGACTAGAGGGAAGGCAGCTAGTCATCACCGCCAACTCTTGAGCTACTCTTCTACCAACGAATACTGGGATTGACCGTCACATTATAACGCCCCCACGGCTGAAAGTGCGAGCATGTTTGGTGCAACGGGGATTCGAACCCTCGACCCTCAGATTACGAGTCGAACGCCTCAACCTACCTGGCCATGCCGGGCTACTCAAACTATGGAGACAGTAAACTTTGAAAAAAAAAAAGGAAAGCGATCTCTAGTGTCTGAATAATAATTAAATATTTTTTTATTTAGTTAATGTTTCCTCATTGCGGTTTCATGGAGATTGGTGTTACATGAACTGCTTTAATAATGTAATCGTACAAAATCTGCACATAAAAATCTGTTTTATGAAAGTTACATATTTAAAATAACAAAGCAAAGTAACAACTAAAATAACAGCAAGTATTATAAATATTACCGAAACAAAAAATTAGAATTAATCCAAATCTGCCGAACGAAGTAAGGTCAAGCTGAGTATAAATATCGGGATGTAGACATTTTCACACGTGTTAAATATATTAATCCATACCACTGTGGTAACAATCCAATATCAAGGTAGACTTTCTGTCTTTCTGTCTTCTAAACGAGGTGACCGATCCAGCCCACCCTTGGCATATACTATAAACCAAATTCACATTAAGCTTTCTAATATTTATAAAAATAAAATATTTTATAGAATTTTCTCTGTATCATTAACACAAAATAAAAAAAATACTATTTTCAGTATTTTGTCTTGTTTTCCGTATTAAACAAAATATACAGTAATAAGCTATTCATATACAATGCGGATAATAAAGGTGTTGCTACTGTTTAAAAGTTTATCTCTTGTTGTTTTTTTGTAAATTGATTACATTTAACTTCCAGTAGCCTGAATTAGAGAATTATTTAATAATTCAAATATTTTAGAAAGTTTCTTACTTCTTCATGTAAATTGTAGTTTTTCGCAAAAGCAAAATGCAAGATCAGTATTAGATTCACATAGTATAAACATTAACCACGTCTCTACTGTAAAATGCGCTGCTTTTAACAAGAAGTGACGGAACTGTTTTACCATTTCTGCCACGTTTTTCGATTCAACTTTTACACCTCCTCATTTTCAATTCAATTTTCTGTCTAACAACAATTTTATTTGAGAATAAACGCTACTGAAAATACTATCAGAGATTTGCTCGTTTTTAGCATATATTTCCTTTTTTTCTCTGCTTTCAAGATGAAGAAGTGCAGTTCTCTTAAAACAACCTATAAAATGTTAAAGATAAGACATGTATTTTGCATTAAAAGAGCTTCTAAAAGAAATCCCATTATGAATTGAGTTCACGTTTACTTTGATCTGATCTGCCGAGCTTTCAACAAGTTTTGACTCTCAAAAAAAATTAATCATATTGACAATTTTGTACTCAGTTTTGTATGACCTTTTAGAGAATTTACGATGACCATTCAATTTGTTCATTTGGCCACACAGAAAGATTTAAGATAACAAGGGTAACCTTGTAAATAATTTCACCATCATATATTTGATTTTGTACCTTATTGAGAAGAAATGGGTGTTAATTGTTTTCGCTTTCTTTCTTCCTTTGCCCAATTACGCCTCTGTCACTGCAACTAGCTCGAAACTACGTTCCAATCGGAAGAAACCTTTACCTGCGTTTTGTAACTAATCAAACAGTAATGGAGTTCCTTAGGAGCAAGTCCGATAACAATTTGAATTACACTCTGAAATTAGGTTAAATGTCCAATCTTTCGTTTAGATAATAACACAGTTTTCTTTTTTGTACACAATTTAAGAACTCAGAATTGAAGTGAAGTGCATATGTAGGTCAGGATCCCTTTCTGGCCATCCTAAATAAAAAATAAAATTCACAAAAAGACGTAATGTGGTGGAGAACTTCGAGTGAAATTGAAGATTGTGCGATATGCTGAAAGATCAATTTCTCTTCCAATGTTTTTTTTTACAATCACGAGACATATCGTGTCGAAAGATCTCTTTATAAGTTAAGAGTGTGTGTGTGTTTTTTTTCTTATAGCAAAGCCACGTCGAGCTATCTGCTGAGTCCACCAAGGGGAATCAAACCCCTGATTTTAGGATTGTAAATTCGTAGACTTATCGCTTTACTAGCGGGGAACTGTAAGTGAAGAGACGTGTACCATCTAAATTTCTCTTATAACTGAATGGTCGTAACGTTGTAAAAATTATATAACGTAAATAATGCACGAGCGATTTCGACTTGAATAATTTATGCCTTTATGTGTATAATAATGCTGAATTGAAATAAAATATATTCATATATTATAGTGCATATTGATTTAATAGGTTTTGCTTCTGAATTATTATTCTTTCAAAGTCATCTGTTGGGCTTAGCAGATAGTTTTGTAATAAGTAAACACACGTCGTCTGTTTTAAGAAAACTCTTCAACACTATTATTGTTTAACTGTAGTCAGTTTACTAAAATCAATGGTGTAACACTGCTCCATACTTTTTAACAGCTACTCGAGGGCTATCTGCGCTAGCCGTCCCTAATTTAGTAGTGTAAGACTAGAGGGAAGGCAGCTAGTCATCACCACCCACCGCCAACTCTTGGGCTACTCTTTTATCAACGAATAGTTGGATTGACCGTCACATTATAACGCCCCTACGGCTGAAAGGACGAGCATGTTTGGCGCGACGGGGATGCAAACCCGCGACCCTCAGATTACGAATCGCACGCCTTAACCCACCTGACCATCCGGATCTAACTCTTAAAGTATTTTACAAACACTTTTACTGTCTTGATAAACGAGAAATTTGTTTCAGATATTTCTTATTCTCCAGGCAGAAAGTTTGACAATTACAGATGTTTCGTAAATTTAAACTAGTTCTCTTTATTCGATCAGAACAGAATACGGTTCGATAAATATCAGACTACTACTTATCGATATCACTAAACGAAAAAAACAACAACATATTTCGTCAGCGTATTTTACATTTCAATTATTCAGTCGCAAAAGCTACATGCAAGTAATATTACCTTTTGAACTGCTCATAATATCTGCCAGACATAGAGACAAATCCATTAACGACAACCAATACCTATAATACGAATTATTACCCTGTTATATGTGGTACTTAAATTGCATGTCTTTATAAGAAACTTTATAATATTCACGTGGTCAGTGCAGAATCTTCCATATTGTTGAAATGAACTCTAACACAAAATAATATATATAAATGTAGTAAAGATATAGGAGACACCTGTACTACTTTCTATTGTATTGAACATGTGATATATAGGTTAACACACATTTCTTATATTTTTGCCTACCTATGATACAAAAAACACCAGAACTTTTGCTCGTTCAACCTGATACGTTAAAGTAGTTTATCTTAACACTCTGTGGTGTTTTATCTTGTGTCTCTTTTCTGCCTATCATCGTGAAATAAAATATAATTATATAAGCGTACCTTTGGAATAATATATGAATTTCAATGTCTGTGAAATAGGACATAATAGGTTATCCAATTTCTCGTATACAAATAATTAGAGAACTAATAACTGACGTCACGTAATACAGTGACGAAACATTTGAAAGACAGCGGCGTGGTTTGTTTCGCTCAAAGCTACACGAGAACTATCTGCACTAGCAATCCCTAATTTAGCAGTACAAGCCTAGAGGGAAGGCAGCTAATCATCACCACCCACTCTTTTACCAACGAATAGTGGGATTGACCGTCACATTAGAACGCCCCCACGGCTGAAAGAGGCGAGCATGTTTGATGTGACGGGGATTCGAACCCGCGACCCTCAGATTCCAAGTCGAGTGCGTTAACCACCTGGTCATGCCGGGCTGAAAGATAGCGTTAATTTGAACTAAAGCATATTGGATGCCCTTGTTGAAAGCGATATACTTACATTTTATTTACGTCTGAAAACATAAGTTTGCTTAAGACAGTTGTTACCTGAGTTGGTAAGTTCAAAATCACGTGAACTTTTAAGTCAGTTACAAGAAGAACTAGAAACAGCCTTAAATCAAAATAACACAACACTTAGTAAAAGGGATAAAAGTGCTTTTGGAAACTGATCATTAAATAGTTGAAACTTTTTGTGCTCAACAACAAAAGTTGAAGCTTGGAGAACAATATCGTGTTGTGTAATGATTATTCGAACGAAAACGCACGAGAAGAGATCTTGTTCTGAGAATATAGGCGTTCATTCCTATCTGCACATCTAACAATAATTATTACGTAACTAAAATAGTCGTAAACAATTCAGGCAAGACTGAGAAAACTTTGCCAGGTAAATTTCCCCAACAGCAATTAGTTCTCTGAATGCGTAATACACATGTAAATAGGTAAGTTTAGGAACAGAAATTCTCACGAGAGTTTTGTGAGTTAGAATAAATAGACTGCTTGTTAAAAACGAATTCTGATGCATAACAGCCGCTAAAATTATATAGAAACATTTGTTACAATTCACTTAGCAACTGAAAACTGAGACGTTTCTACCTTTCTCATAATGGAAAGTATTATGTCTGAAATTTAAACTGGCCATAATAATGTGACGTTTGTGGGTGCTGTGTAGAACTGTCGGTGTGGTTGTCTTGTAGTAGAAAACCGTATCGTAAAACGATGCACACCAAGCCTTGTTCTCTTAGCCTATCTTAAACAAAGGCGCAGAGTCACGCAACCAACATTGATTTTCCAATTTCTTCCTCATGACGGTGTGATCCACGTAGCAAGTTCTGAGCTGCTTGTGTTTCTTTTTTGATCAGTGGAGATTTCTCTCCAAACTAGGACTTGCATTGGAGCTGTCTTCTTTGGAAAACAACAACATCAACATCTTCTACTTGAAGACTAATCAAGTTTATCTCATTATGGACTTCTCTCAAAATTTTAAAGATGGCTCTCATTTTATTGACAGCTAGGGTCTAAAAGTACAAAGTGTCAGATAGCATCAATAAATCGAGTTTCTCACTCTAAAACATTGTTTTAATTTCACATTATATACATATAAGGTTTTTAATTTAAATCTGAAATTAGCCCCTCTGTTCTACAATATTTGTTTGTTTCTTTTCCAAATCATTATTTGTCAATCTTTATAAGTAATAATAACATACTATCGTTTATTTTATTATTTTTGTTTCTATTTGGCTGCAAAATAAAACACACAGAGAGGTTAAAGTAACCTCCCAATAAAGATAGTATGTGTGTTTGTTTTTTTAGAATTTCGCACAAAGCTACCCGAGGACTATCTGCGCTAGCCGTTTCTTATTTAGCAGTTTAAGACTGCAGGGAAGGCAGCTAGTCATCACCACCCACCGCCAACAATTGGGCTATTCTTTTACCAACGAATAGTGGGATTAACCGACACATTATAACGCCCTCACGGCTGAAAGGTCGAGCATGTTTGGTGTGACAGAGATTCGAAGCCGTGACCCTCGGATTACGAGTCAGGTGCCTTAACAACCTGGCCATGCCGGGCCGTAATTATAGTAAATAATAAGCAGTGAATTTTAAGACTTACAAAAACCGATGCCTGAGGTTCGATTTCCGACAGTATAAAGAGCATAGGTAGGCAAACAGAATAAACTGCTCCGTTTCACAGACGATTTTCACGTGGTGATATTCACGTGACAAAGTGTACAGACGTAAAGAAAGACTTGCTATATTTATATATTCGTCTCTTCCGTCATCGCTATAGCCTATCCTATATTCACGTACGTGTGAGTCACGTGCTACAGTGTTCTCTACAAATTCTGTTTCTGAACTATACGTATTGATCTCCAACTGAGGAATGTTTGATAACGTCAAAACTATTTCTATATTTTATTAAATGTTTTTGTACAATACGCTCGTTAAAAAATATGATTTCGAAAAAAATGTGATACATTACAATTATTTTAGCTTTTAAAACCCTTCACTTTTGTTTATATTTCGCTTACAAGTTAGTAATTTCCTTTTCTTTGCTTATTTCTGAATTTCGCACAAAGCTACACGAGGGCCATCTGCGCTAGTCGTCCCTAATTTAGCAGGGAAGGCAGCTAGTCATCATCACCCACCGCCAACTCTTGGGCTACTCTTTTACCAACGAATAGCAGGATTGACCACACATTATAACGCCCCAACGGCTGAAAAGACGAGCGTTTCTGCTGTGACAGGGACTCGAACCCGCAGTTCTCAGATTACGAGTCGATCGCCCTAACCAGCTGGCCATGTCGGGCCAAATTTTGTTTTATCGTGATTTTAATAATTAATTACTAGCGAAGCCTATAACATTTTCAATATAAGAATGTTAACACATCATGATTTTTTAGGCTTAAAATTGGGGAACTTGGAATGGCTGAAAGTAACACATTTCAATTTTAATTAAATCAGTTAAAACGCTAATCAAAATTAAACTACAATAAATTAATATTTTTACACTAAGAAGTAGGTAAACCTTACAAATTACGAAGCTGGTAGCACCCCAGTGGCACAGCGTTATGTCGACGGACTCACACCGCTAGAAACCGGGTTTGATACCCGTGATCGATAGAGCACAGATTGCCTATTGTGTATCTTTATGCTTAATTTTAAAAGGAACAACAACAAAAAATGAGGATGGTATTATTAAAATAAGGCAAAACTTAAACAAAGAAATAATAATACGCTGCTGTTGATTAATCATAAGTTACTCTATATCTACAGCCTTATATAGTTAAGCCTTAACACGCTTGGCCATGCCGGGCCTAGAATCTTTGGTGTGACAGGGATTTGAATCAGCGACCTTCATATTACTAGTCAAGCGCCTTAACCACCTAGCCATACCGGATCGATTTGATACATAAGTTAACTCTTTAACAGTTTCTATTGTTTATCAAGACATTGATTAACCTAAAATCTATAAGAACGTAAATCAAAATTTTATCTATATAGTATAGATAATGATATATTTTAACTACGGTACGAATTTTCTGTGTACTGAAGAATACTGGGTGACCCTAACGTAAGATACGCCTACTTCAAACCTTGTTACAAGGGGGTCTGAATTTCCAGCCGTGTATCTTACAAAAGTTTGACTTAACTCGGTAAACTCGTATTATTTAAATGGTTTTGATCGAAAATATATAAAATTCGTCTTCATCCACCTAGATTATTTACAACATAAATAACACATCGTAATATCTTTATTAGCCTTAATTAAGCCTTCTGGACAGTGAATATAGTTTTTGAAGGCCGTATTGAGGTAGGTTTTGTTTTTCTTTTTGTCATATTTAAGAAATATATAAACGCTACGCGAAATAACAACTGTTATAGATATTCACCGTTACAAATGTCCTTTCGATTATCTGTGTTATGGTGTGGGAGACGATTGGTACTCTGCTCAGTTATTGTTGTTCTTGGCGGCCACTGATTTGCAGTAAAGTCTGCTTCGTTTTCTCAGCGAGAATGAATATATTAGATCGTTTCAAAATCAGAGAGCAAAAGTGTTAACTAAGTGTAAAAAAGGCACATGAAAAGAACGCTGACACAAAATGGTTTTGAAGTGTCCTCAACTCAGTAAACGAACAACTGTCATACCTGATAAACGTGAATGGTGAATAAGTACAAAAGTTTAAATGCATTATATTAAAACGATTTTGAAGATGCAATTCAGTAGTCACGTGACAATCAAATCCAATATGATGTGACGATGTGACGTCATACATTTTGAACTTCTTTAGTGATACGTAGATAATGCGATACCACTAAAGACTGATGGATTTTTGGGCTTGCAATGCAACAACCCTTTCAGACGTGAAATATTTCCCTACATGTGTTTTTAGTTCAGGGATTTAAAGTGGCATTATACGACAAAGATATATAGATCAGTATGGGGTACCAAGACTATCCAGAAACAAACTTGCAACAAATATTACGCCAGCTATGGTTAAGATATTTTGGTATATCAGCTCAACTGTCCATACCACAAACAACTTTATAAAAAACGATATCCATCTAGTCCATAGGAAGATGTGCTAATCATGTCGCTGAAACTAACGATTGGACTGTTGAAACTTTATACTAAATGGATGATGGGAAGTCAGTGGTGAGATTGATCTCTGAAACTAAGCACAAAGCTACATAAAGGACTACCTGTGCTCTGCCCACTACGGATATCGACACCCAGTTTCTGGCGTTCTAAGTTCGCAGACATTCCGCTGGGCAACGGTAGGGTTCTGCAGAAAGAACTGATGAGGGTTAATTTAGACACGATAGCATTAGAACCTACACAACAGAGCTATTGTAAAGATGCAAAGTCGTTATACATTGAATGAATGGGCGTGGAGACACGAGCTGTAACGACGTATTGGCGCTCCAAAAACATTTGATTCGGCGTGACTCGTAATCTTTCAGCCATGGGGGCGTTATAATTTAACGATCAATCCCATTATTCGTTATTAAAATAGTAACCCAACTACTAGTGGGATTGACCGTAACTTTATAACGCCCCCACGGCTGAAAGAGAGAGCATAAACATGCGAGGGGGATTCAAACCCTCGGCCCTTGGATTACTAACCGATCGCCTTAACCGCCTGGCCATGCTGAGTCTCGTTATTTTGTGTATCTGTACATGTGTAAGTCAAAGGCATAACATTAAAATATCAGATGTGGTTCTTTCAATCATTTTAAGCAAGTACCGCAAGGTCTCTTCGACTTCAATCCTTTTGAAGGCTTATTTTGGTTCTAATAGTAACGGAGTTTGTCTATTGGCCAGCATAGGATTGACGTGTATCCTTCTTCAACAAGGGGTATAACCAATCGAATAACCTCACTGAGTTCCTTACAGTCAAAAATGAATAGGGCTGCTTAAAAATGATTAATAACTTCTGGGGAGCTACATTGGTAGACAAAATTTGTTTCCGTCAGAAAACTGACTTCTTGTATTCTGACCTTCATAATTTTCTGAAGACTTTGAAAATGGGAAGAAATATGTTGGCTAAGTCATTAACTGCCACAGTCTTCCATCGCAAAAAAAAAAAAAAAGTAAAATCACTATGAATCTTCCAGAGCGCCATCTACCCACCAGTGGCTCAGCGGTATGTCTGCGGACTTACAACGCTAAAATCCGGATTTCGATACCCGTGGTGGGCAGAGCACAGATAGCCCATTGTGTAACTTTGTGCTTAATTCAAAACAACAACAACAATAATTTGCCCCCCAGTGGCTCAGCGGTATGTCTGCGGACTTACAACGCTAAAATCCGGGTTTCGATATCCGTGGTGGGCAGAGCACAGATAGCCCATTGTGTAGCGTTGTGCTTAACACTTCTACGAAAAGTGGGGCCTAATAGGCCCCAGAGCAACTTGAAAGGTTATTAATATTAGGCTAATAATTTTGTAGTTAAATGAAATTACCATTTCATTTAATGAATTGCAACTTGAAAGGTTATTAATATTAGGCTAATAATTTTGTATTTAAATGAAATTGCCATTTCATTTAATGAATTGAAATCAAATGAAATGGAAATTTTATTTAAATACAAATTTATTAGTCTAATATTAATAACCTTTCAAGTTGCTCTGGGGCCTATTAGGCCCCACTTTTCGTAGGAGTGTTAATTCAAAACAATATCTTCACACTCCATAACATTATAATATACAAGACTAAACTATTGAATGTTTCTTTTTTTATTAAATAAAAGTGTACAATATTTAAGATTCGCTATTATTCGTCATTTCAAGTGTTAAATCAAACAGAATATTACGTAAACTTACATTCTGGGAAAAATGTTCTTGCTGTCTTTCGAATATTCGCACAAATTTCCGTCGGGACTAACTGCGCCGACTGTCCTTAATTTTAAACTGATAGAGATATAAAGAAGGCAGGTGATCAACATCGCCCACCGCCAACTCGAACTATTCTAATCGAATAATGGGTTTGACTGTTACAAATGTTGTTTCGCATCGACGATCCCAAAGTGTGGTCATAGTTTTGAGAGAAAGGGCATGCTAATTACGGATTCTCGAATCCACTGTCTGACTTGCTTGACGGATTCTCGGATCCACTGTCTGACTTGCTTGACCGATAAGCCACGTCGGGCTGTATTTGAGAAATACATGAAATATTAAATTAAAAATTTAGATTTTATATAATTTCATTTTGATGATCACTCAATCGAATGTGTTCGAAAGTCATGAAATATTAACACATTCGCTATTGAATCGTACATGTTGAGAAGTTTACTGCTGAGTTAGCCCTTTCTTGTAGCTTACCCACCCCCCAGTGGTACAGCAGTACGTCTATGGACTTACAACACTAAAATCCGGGTTTCGATACCGTGGTGGTAAGAGAACGGATGGACTATTGTGTTGCTTTATACTTGACTTCTAGCAAACAAACAAACAAACTTGCTGCTTTACAGAAATTTATTTTTACGACGTGTACATCGAAAAGGAAAAAAAAAAAACTTACGAAAGAAAATTTCAATATATAAAACCATTGATGTTTTTGTTGGTAATTAAGGTGCACACTTGTAAATGTTTTAATGAACGTTGTTCTACAAAACGTAAGAAGTAACATTTTTTGATAAAGACAACAGAGAATGAATTGACGCAACAAAATGTATTTTTTTTTCTAGTTTATTTACTGCGACGTTTCGAGCAGAAGTCCTTTGCCAGGCTGTAAAGAATGTGTTACAATTGGATTAGGTTCATAAATAGTCGTTAGAAGGTAAAATGATACAAAGGTTCCAACTACATACATTTAACGTGGAGCACGGTGACTAAAATACGCTCCACACACTTAAAATACTTAAGGATATTTTCGCGAGAGACGATCAAAGGAACTCAAAATCATGGGAAAAAATATGAAATGTCTCAATTGATTTTGTTGTAATTTCACAGAGTAAACGTTGCTGTTAAGAACTACTTGGAACTTCGCGCGTATAATGGTAATTTGTTCATATTTTGATATTGTTATTTAGATGTATATATCGCATTAATAACAACTTATTCTTTCAAAGTTATATAAGTATGTTTGTTTGTTTTCTAAATTTTGCGCCAAGCTACACGAGGACTATCTGCGCTAGCCTTCCCTAATTTAGTAGTGTAAGACTAAAAGGAAGGCAGCTAGTCGTCACCACCCACCGCCAACTTTTGGACTACTCTTTTCCCAATGAATAGTGGGATTGACCGTCACATTATAACGCCCTCACGCCTGAAAGGGCAAGCATGCTTGGTGCGACGGGGATTCGAACCCGCGACCCTCAGATTACGAGTCGAACGCTTAACCCACCTGACCATGCCGGGCCGAATAATTTCAACATGATAGGTACTGCGAAACAATGGATAAGCGGCCTGATAAGTGACCACTGTGGTTCAAATATATTAGTTCTTAATTTTGAGGTATTAACCGTCGTATGGGCTTCGTCCAAGTCTTTTAACAAATTAAAAGAGTAATAAAAGCGGAAACTGGAAGGTGTTTTTCAGCAACATTACCTCTCGAACCTTGACCCTTCGCTCTGGATACCAGCACGTTAATCATTAGACGACGTCGGCCTTCAAAGCCATCAGACATGAAACTTTTCTCTCCATAATCACTTTTGAGACATTATCAGGTATGGGAAATAAAAACATCTTTGAAATGCCGGTGTATAATAACTGAATCGTATGTCGGAACATTTTATTTTTCCAAAAACTGAAAAAAAAGAGTACAATTAAATTACCTTTTACTTTTTACTATTAAAGAAAAAAGTATACAGTAGGCTACATTTGCTGTGCCTACCGCAGGTATCAAACTCCGAATTTTAGCTTTGTAAGCTGCAAAACTTTCTCCTGAGTCACCAGTAGAGGCTTTTAACGTAAAGACGCGATTCTGTATAAATATGCAAAATTATAAAACAGATATCTTATATCTAACTTTACATTTATATTTACAAATGTATTTATCTTGTTTCGTTGGAAACTAAGAGGTTGTTATTCTTTGAACTCCTTAAACAAACTACATGAACTTTATTACACTTGTCGATACAATCTGCTATTACATAAAGTAGCAGGTATCTTATTTTAAGTTTGTTTGTTTTTGAATTTCGCGCAAAGCTACACGAGGGCTATCTGCGCTAGCCATCCCTAATTTAGTAGTGTAAGACTAGAGGGAAGGTAGCTAGTCATCACCACCCACCGCCAACAATTGGGCTACTCTTTTACCAAGAAATAGTGGGATTGATAGTAACTTGTAACGCCCCCATGGCTGAAAGGGCGAGCATGTTTGGTGTGACGGGGATTCGAATCTTTGACCTCTGATTACGAGTCGAGCGCCCTAACCACCTGGCCATGACAGGCCAAAGATTTAAGATGCATTATGGGAATAACTATCCAGTCAACCTTTTAAACTTGTTACACACGAGTTGTTTGCTTCTGAGATGATTTTATATACATAGAAGTAATAGGTTGACACTATTTACTTGTTAGCGACCAAAGATGGCGGCTTAAAATGTAAAATGGTTTCATTTTTAGCCAGCTTAAGTTCAATGGAAATATGCTTCTGTGATCTCTTTATAAACAAAGTAGAAGTAAATTTGAAATAAATAAGGGCATATTTTTATTTTATTTGTAGTTAAACACAAAGCTACATAATGGGCTATCAGTGATCTGCCCACAACGGGTATCGAAGTATGATTTCTAGTCCGCAGAATTCTGCTGTGTCACTGGGGGCTAAATAAAGGTAAAAAGTTTCACTTAGAAACGTAAAACGCTTTCTTTTTCCTTGGCGTGAGAGTTAGCCATTAAGGTATTTGACTTTCAATCTGAGAGTTGCGCGATCGAAACCATTTGCCGAACATGCTCGCACTTTCAGCAGTGGAGGAGTTATAATGTGACGGTCAGATTCATTATTATTCACTACGAAAGAGTTGCCCAGTTTAGGATCCGTTAGCACGCGCAGCCTTCGAGCACCTTTGCAACAACAAAAACAGCAACTGACGTTGAAAATGTTATAATGTATTTTGTTTGCGTTACTGACTTAACTTGGGTTCTAGACTCTTCTGATTCCCACCAGTGGCTCAGCGGTATGTCTGCGGACTTACAACGGCTAAAACCGGGTTTCGATACCCGTGGTGGGCAGAGCACAACATTGTGTAACTTTGTGCTTAATTAAAAAACAATATCAACTGCGTATGTTTTAAAGACCCCAATGACACAGTTGTATGTCTGCGGACTTACACCCTAAAAACCGGGTTTCGATACCCGTGGTGGGCAGAGCACAGATAGCCCATTCTGTAGCTTTGTGCTTAATTCTGAACGAACAAATCTTCTGATTCAGTCATTACGGAACAGTTTGAGTCATTTTTGTACAGTAACTGTCATAAATGATCGGTGTACATGCAGAGAGAGAGAGACAGCAATACGAACGGAACAATGTTAAATTATTTTGACAGATAAATCAGACAAACAATGCCACGTTGTTTTGGTAGGCAGATCAAACTAACAGTAGTACATTGTTTGGATAGGTAAATTAAACAATACTGAATAAGTGTATTTGTTTAGAGTACGTTATTGTTACGTGATGTTTTAAGAATACGCATCTTTTTTTTGGCCCAGCATGGCCAGGTGGGTTAAGGCGTTCGACTCGTAATATGAGGGTCGCGGGTTCGGACCCCGGTCGTACCAAACATGCTCGCCCTCTCAGCCGTGGGGGCGTTATAATGTGACTGTCAATCCCACTATTCGTTGGTAAAAGAGTAGCCCAAGAGTTGGCGGTGGGTGGTGATGACAAGCTGCCTTTCCTCTAGTCTTACACTACTAAAATAGGGACGGTTAGCGCAGATAGCCCTCGAGTAGCTTTGCGCGAAATTCAAAAACAAAACAAACAAACTCTTTTTATTTCTGGTGTCTCAAACTTCACAAAATGTCCTCTGTTTGCTAGTTGCCAAGATATAAGAGAGGCTTAGACCTATTGCACGATTAACAAGATATATATATAAAAAAAAACTTTTAAAATAACTGTTTGAAAGAACTTTTAAGTTCGCGGGTTCACGATCCACAGAAGTAAAGCAGCTTAAGGATATCTGACAAGAGTGAAGCGAATGCAAAATGAAGACCAGGTAACACTAATTAGATTAGCCAAATACGAAGTTTATTTCAGTTACTGTAGATGATAAAACATTGAGCATTGAAATACTTCGTAGAATATCACAAAATAAGACAAATAAATTAAATATTTTCACAAATCTCCGATATTTGTATGCACAAGGTTTTATTTGCGCTTAGGAACAAATGAAACGTGTTAATTCGAATAAAATCATTACGCGTTACACAAGTACCCAATCTTATTACGTATGTGCTTATCAAATAACCAGTAACGCTTCAAACGTCTGACATGGTTGCGTACAGCTGTTGACAAATTAAATCAAAGAAGAACGTCCATTCAAAATCCTCGGTTATTACGACACATACTATACCACTAAATTAAGCTCACGAACCTTGAAACAGTGTGAAACGTGTGCAACTGTTAAAACAAAATATGAATAACCATGTTGCAGTCTATTAGACATGTGGTTATTTCCGATGTATGTGAAACTTCTGTTCCAATCGATGACAGCCATACATATCTAAACCGTGATAATATACCCTCTGACGTGAGGACTCCACGTGATAAAAATCCAAAACAAATGCCACGTAGTCGAATTTTGAGCACTTTTCTATCTGTCTGTACTCATGTTTTTCATTTGAAATTAATTATGGTTTAAACTGTCTCGGCTTCTTTCATGAAACAACAAGTAAGATTCAATGACAAAAATGTCATCGATTCCATGACGTTAAAAAATCGAATTATCGGTACTGTTTTGTCCCCTACTTTCTTTTACAAGTTACTGACTAGAACATCGATTTTTATCATTTTCTGTACCTTCATAGTGTCCTATAATAGCAGAGCAACCTTATATGTTTTATCTATATATTCTGTGTCTTTAAATCATCGGTTATCAATAATGACTTTGCTATAAGCTCTTTATCTGTACTGCAAAATGCTCATTAAAAAGAAAAATAATTAATTTTCAAACTCCTAGTAACTTTCATAGTTTCGTACATATATTCATTCCCCCCACCATCACTACCACCGATGAGACAGCGGTACTTCTACGGATTTTCAACCTTAAACTTAGGGGTTAGATTTCCCTCGGTGGACATAATAGATAGTGTGACGTAACTTTGCTATAAGAGCAAACACAAAGAAACGTAATGTTCTTAACTGATCGGATTTATATAAAGCCGAAGGGCTAATAATGGCATATACAATGATCATTCCTGCAAACAGCCACAAACATTATGGATATAACACAGGATGTTCGAAAAGTCACTGTGCAGTTTTGTAATCATATGTCTTTTCAGTCTATTTCAAGCCAGCAACTGATAGCGGTGTTTAGAAACAAAATAAGAAGAATCCAGGCCTGTATTGATGCCAACAGGGGTCGCTTTGAAGCATTGTTTATAATTGTCATTCATATTTACCTCCTGTATTCTATATTGAAACATGTCTGTTAATAAATATATAATTGCACAGTGACTTTCCCAACACCCTGTATAACGTGAACATTCGATTTAACTTTGTTTACTTTTTGTTATTTCACATTCAACTGTCATAGAAACTGATAACTCTGTTCCAGAAGGTAATATTTCCATGTAACTTGAAAGACATGAGATAAAATTTAATTTGTTAGTGTTAAGTCGCATACGGCTTGAGGACCATACTAGATTCGAAACTATTATATTCACAGATCTCCTTGTCTTTAATGTAAAACCATGTATTTACTATAATCAAAGTATGTGACACTCAATTGCTTAAATAAGATTTGGAGACGGCTTGGATAGGTAATAAAAGAAACGTTAATGCATATGTACAACGTTTCACCGTCGTTATCATGACATCTTATCGCAACGTTGTACATTTGTTTCCACTAACTATTCAAGTCCTCCCCAAACTTTAGTTTCTAAAGGTGAGTGCCTCGTCATCAAATTTGAATTGCATAATACCTCCAGTTTCTGTGAGGAATTATATTTATAGTATTAATGATCATTTGAATAGGTCCGTTTACAGAGTTTGTTACCTATGTTGTTTTTTTTTTAATATGCTCATGTATACGTATTTACTTGAAAAACACTATGGCTTTTGTACTTATTTTACTGTTAGCTAAAATCCTGTTAAAAATTTCAACGGCTCGTGCAGCCATAGAAAACACTGAAACTGTTCACTGATAAGGCTTCTTTCTGCTATCAATAACTTCTGACCAAATGTAAACTAATTTCGTACACCAGGAATAGAAAAAAAGAAACGATTCATAGATTTGAAAAAGGTAATAAAATTGTGTAAGAACTCAATGCTAAAGAAAACTAATTAAAATGCATTGAATATTGCTTGCTATTCTAGTGATACTAACATTCATGTTCTTCCGACATATAATATAGTCCATCATACTACAGTCACTAATAATATAAAAACATTCTTAAATGGTGGGGGAATGGTGTAACAGTTTAACAGCTATTCAGCTCAACTATGTCCACGTGAGAATTTCTCTAATTTTATTCGCATTTAGTGAGACGTACACAGATGGAACTTACACATTCTTTCATTCAGTTAGCCATCACTTTAGTAACAAAATCTCCTAACCTAATGCATATCCAACGGTTTACATTAAAACTTGTTTATTAATTGAAAATGAAATCGATTTCTTGGCTGACAATGCATATCTTCTCAATATTATGTGTAATTCTGAATCTAATTCCAAAACCTAAAATTTCTACGCAGATACTTCCATTCGTCAATTCGATAAACAAAATTAAAAGTGAAATTTTTCTACAATTTTCATTATACAATAATCAAATTGTTTGCGTTGTACAACAATGAACAAGAAACCTTCTTCGAAACTGTCATTTTTATCCCATCTACCCTTCAGATACGTAATTAAACGTTCCGTCTACAGACCAATGATGTCAAGAGTACCATTTCTGTTCGATTTTGTAATTAAAACATAAATGTATCGCAAAAATTTTTTTCTCTCTTCTCATTTCATTTATTTCGGAGGGGAGGATTTTTAAAATGCAAAAAGCAAAATTTTTAGTAACTTGAAATATCTATAAACATGTTTGCCATCACACAGACATTATAACAATAATAATGAACTCGTGTTTGTCTAAACTATGTACAGTTAGACAAGTATGTTCATTACGTATATTTGATAGACAAAGAAGCAGCTTCCAAAGCTTCGAGTTTGAATTACAATAAAAGTAGTACATTGGCACGTTAGGAGGCTGCGAAGTAGTCAGGAAACTGTAGGATATTTTGTTTTTGTCTCCACGGACACTTTCTGAAGAAAAATATGATCGGGTCACCTTTCGAATCGAATGCTGTTTAGAGTAACAGTCCATCACATTATGGTCTAAAATAAGGTAGCCACTGGTTTAGCATCGTGACCCGTGGTGAGGAATTGACGTAAATGTTTTTTCTCAGCAGTAAAGGTATGTCAGGACTGTACTCATAAGAAAACTCAACCAGCACACAGTGGTGTAGGGTAGATAGAATTTCGTAGCACCTAAAAGTAAAAACATACTGAATTAGTGTAATAGTTAGATCTTGCAGCGTAAACTTCCAAATATGTTTTAAAATAAAAGCAACGAAAAAAACCTACGAACCAGCAGCCCGCGATGTCGTACATAAGGTAATATAACTACATCCAAAGTATACAAAGTAACACTAGAACAATTTCGTTAATATATCTATTTCTGAATAAAAATCAAACGTGGATAACTACAGTCAGATAATCTAAGCTGATATTATGTAATCAAATTTTAAGTGCAGTTAAAAAACTAAAAAAAAATCGATTTCTGAAGACTTTATAGTGATATATAATTTAGAACTTTCTAGATTTTTCTATTTAATGAAGTAACAATACAATCGCAATGCTGAATCATTTCTACAGGGCTTTGATATGTTATATTTATTGTGATAAAGTATTTGATAAACAGATCATCTCTGTCGTTTCATATTCACTTGACCCCACTGGCACAGCACCATTTCAATACCAGCGGTGGGCATTGTGTAACTTTGTGCTTAACTATAAACAAAACATTTATTTTCATTACCTAACTGAAACTAAGAGAAGTAAAAGATATAAAGGCCCCGGCATGGCCAGGTGGTTATGGCACTCGATTCGTAATCTTAGGGTCGCGGGTTCGAATCCCCGTCACACCAAACATGCTCGCCCCTTTAACCGTGGGGTGTTATAATGTGACAATCAATCCCACTATTCGTTGTTAAAGAGTAGCCCAATAGTTAACGGTGGGTGGTGATGACTAGCTGCCTTCCTTCTAGTCTTACACTGATAAATTTGGGGCGGCTAACGCAGATCGCCCTCGTGTAGCTTTGCGCGAAATTAAAAAAAAACAAAAAGTAGAAGATATAAAATAGTCTGATTTCATTTGAAAAATTACACTATGTAACAAATTTTTTACTTTTTCTTGTTTCTGGGCAGAAAGTGTTATTTCCCGATTGCTTATGCCTAAATTTAATTGAAAATATATATTTTTCTCTTGAAACTTTTCTTTTGTGACCTGGGAGCGTATAACGAAAACACTATGGGAGACTATATTTGTGGACCGATACGTGAAAGTGATTTACATTACTGTCGCAAATCTCGAAAAACTACTCACTTCTAAACATTTTCGTATAACTTTAGTATAAATACATGTAAATCTTGATTCATATGTTGTTTTATTCAGACCTTATGTAAATGAAAATGTGCAAATTTGCCCGTTTTTACATAGAAAATAGGTTAATTTCTAAATTTCATTATCCAGGTCACAAAAGCAAAGTTTCAAGGGAATAATGGCCATTTTCTGTACTTTTACAACATAAACAATTACGAAATAACACATATTCTCTAGAAACAAATTTATGTTATCACAGAATAAGTTGAAAACTCAGAGTAATTGTGTAAATATAATTAAAATACTGTATTGATCGGCGTTTGTAGTGAACAGTTAACATTTTGAACAGTTATAGAATAAATTTTAATTGCCTACTAAAAACGTGATTGCTTAAGTCTTTCAATAACCACAGAAATCGTGTAACATTTATTATAGTAAATCATAGCGTTAAACTCTTGTATGTTTTATATGACATCTCATCTAATAGAGCTGACTTGATTCGTCAATAATTTAGAACTTGTTAAGCGACAGCAATCATCACTGATTAGTTCTGTTCTGGCCCGGTAGGGCCAGGTGGGTTAAGGCGTTCGACTTGTCGCGAGTTCGAATCCCGGTCGCACCAAACATGCTCGCCCTTTCACCCGTGGGGGCGTTATAATGTGACTGTCAATCCCACTATTCGTTGATAAAAGTGTAGCCCAAGAGTTGGCGGTTGGTGGTGATGACTAGCTGCCTTTCCTCTAGTCTTACACTGCTAAATTAGAGACGGCTAGCGCAGATAGCCCTCGAGTAGCTTTGCGGGAAATTCAAAAAACAAACAAACAGTTCTGTGCGTTATTTTTCCCAGACTTATCAAAACGAGGACCTATCCACCTTTGTTTTAAAAACAAAACATATGATGTTTGTAACGAATCTAAATTACCTTGATTCTCGATAATGTAGTTTTATATTGTGACTTTCTTATTTGTTGAGAGATGGTCCAATGACAACGTACACATGCCATTCACATATAATAATTTCAAGAATTCGGAACATGAATGTCTACCAAGAAACATGCTAGTGTGCAATGTTAATTTGATAAAACCAACTTTAAGCTTTTCAGAAACATTTGTTAACTGATTTAGAGGCTCTAACTGCCAACGAAACGTTACGTTTCGTATTTTGTGATGCTGTTAAACTCTTTACATGAAATTCACCAACCATTTTATGGTAAAAACAACTCCAAAACGCTAACTTATTTGCTGCTCTATCTAATAAATCAACTACTTGAGCTATTATGCCTTATCATATGAATAGTTCTATTCCTATCAATGGATGTTTATATCAACAACTAATATTTCCCCGAATATGCCATCTTTTGTATAATCACTACTTTAAAGGCATAGTCAAAAATATTCGTTTAGAATATTACGTTAGAAATTGTACAGTCACAAAACCATATTTATTTACAATAATACCGTAAATGCCACACATAACCAACCACACATAACAAAACAGGATTAATGACCCATTACCATTATTCAAAAGGTGTACTGATATTTTTGTTAAACTTTGGTTTGTTTTGTGAAAGACTCAAAATCATTTTATTTACATACAAGAAGTATTATTTGAGTTAGATCTGTGAAGAAGCATTTCCTCGGTTCGACCATCTTGACCCTTCTGAGATCCTTTAGCTTCAAGCTGGGTATGTTCTATATAGATTATAAAAAAATGGTTTCAGTATAAACTATATTAGAACACGAAAATTGTTTCAGTTTCAGTGTAAACTAAATTAGAACACGAAACTTGTTTCAGTTTCAGTACAAACTAAACTATAGTACAAACTATATTAGAACACGAAAATTGTTTCAGTTTCAGTAGTAAAAACTAAATTAGAACACGAAAATTGTCTCAGTTTCAGTACAAACTAAATTAGAACACGAAAATTGTTTCAGTTTCAGTATAAACTATATTAGAACGTAAAAATTGTTTCAGTTTCAGTATAAACTATATTAGAACACGAAAATTGTTTCAGTTTCAGTATAAACTAAATTAGAACACGAAAATTGTTTCAGTTTCAGTATAAACTAAATTAGAACACGAAAATTGTTTCAGTTTCAGTATAAACTATATTAGAACACGAAAATTGTTTCAGTTTCAGTATAAACTATATTAGAACACGAAAATTGTTTCAGTTTCAGTACAAACTAAATTAGAACACGAAAATTGTTTCAGTTTCAGTATAAACTAAATTAGAACGTAAAAATTGTTTCAGTTTCAGTATAAACTATATTAGAACATGAAAATTGTTTCAGTTTCAGTACAAACTAAATTAGAACACGAAAATTGTTTCAGTTTCAGTATAAACTATATTAGAACATGAAAATTGTTTCAGTTTCAGTACAAACTAAATTAGAACACGAAAATTGTTTCAGTTTCAGTATAAACTAAATTAGAACACGAAAATTGTTTCAGTTTCAGTATAAACTAAATTAGAACACGAAAATTGTTTCAGTTTCAGTATAAACTATATTAGAACACGAAAATTGTTTCAGTTTCAGTATAAACTAAATTAGAACACGAAAATTGTTTCAGTTTCAGTACAAACTAAATTAGAACACGAAAATTGTTTCAGTTTTAGTACAAACTAAATTAGAACACGAAAATTGTTTCAGTTTCAGTATAAACTATACTAGAACACGAAAATTGTTTCAGTTTCAGTATAAACTAAATTAGAACGTAAAAATTGTTTCAGTTTCAGTATAAACTAAATTAGAACACGAAAATTGTTTCAATTTCAGTATAAACTAAATTAAAACACGAAAATTGTTTCAGTTTCAGTATAAACTAAATTAGAACACGAAAATTGTTTCAGTTTCAGTATAAACTATATTAGAACGTAAAAATTGTTTCAGTTTCAGTACAAACTAAATTAGAACACGAAAATTGTTTCAGTTTCAGTATAAACTATATTAAAACATTGAAATTGTTTCAGTATAAACTAAATTAGAACATAAAAATTGTTTCATCATAAGCTCAGTTAGGTCGTAACACTGTTTTCAATAGCTAATGTAAAAAGCTTAGTTTCTGTCTTTCTTTAGTGAGCTTTCAGCCATCTGTTTCTAAGACGTTTCCACATTTCTTAACCAATCACTACCGAAATTGACACAGTGATACAGGATGACAAGAGGGAGATGGACCTTAATCTAATTTCGTAAGGATTGGATTTATTAAAACCAGTATGTCTTTATTTTCAGTATGGTACGCTTATTTATTTTTATTTAACTTTTAAAGGTTATTATGTTAAGGGAGAAATCGAACCACAACTTCTTATCCTTTGTTACAAACGGGTTTAAATTTCACCAGTCCAACAATACACTATATTAAATTATAAAAATGACTTCGACATACGCTGTGTTTGCCATAAAAATGGATTCAAGATACACTATACAAGATCGTAACAGTCGTTTCAATATATAATATATTAGACTGTAAAAGTTACTGCAACATACACTATCACTACGTTTTCCTTTAGCACTCACATTAGGTCATAAAAAAATATTTCAGTATATATACATTATATTGACGAGTAACATATATTTCGTTGGTATCAAGTAATGTTTATCCACAATATTACAACAAAAGCCCGTACGTTTGCGGTAAGATAAATTAATAAATTTCTTACCACGAATACTGGCTGTAACTCAAATACAAATTATTACACTTCTTAACACAATACCTTTTTCCTTGTTTATCTACTTAATCAACAACACTATAAACAGCAAGTTAAGCTATTGATTATCTATATTTATCTATTTTGTCAACAACCATATTAGCGTTGTTAGAGCTAATAGTTACTCGGTAAAAATTTGTCCTTGTAACATATAACTAAGGTAATGCCATAGGCAAATCCTGTTAAGTTCTATCTCGAATGGAATATGGAAATAGGAAAGACGTGGAATCGTTTAGGATATGTTAAAATTAAGTTGAATAGACAGTAGCTGTCCGTTGTAGAAATTGTAGAAACACAAGTACAGAGGAAAACGTTTCGAAAGCCTTCCGCCTTTCGTCTTCACGTCCTTACAACATGTTCCCCGCTAGTACAACTCTTAAATCTACGGATTTACAACGCTAAAATCAAGGATTCGATTCTCTTCGTTGGACTCAGTTTATAGTCCGATGTGGCTTTGCTGTAAGAAAACACACACACACGATGCACTTACAAGATGCATTGCAGTCGCCCCACAGTGGCTCAGCGGTATGTCTGCGGACTTCCAACGCTAAAAGCCCGGTTTCGATATCCGTGGTGGGCAGTGCATTGTGTAGCTTTGTGCTTAGTTCAAAACAACACTGCAGTCCGTTCAACTAAATTTTGTCATGAATTCTTACTCTACTTAAACGATTCATCAAATAAAATTAGCACAAATAATTAATCTGAAAAAATATATTTCAAAGGTTTAAATGAAATAGTTGCGTCAGATATATCGTAAAATTAAAAAATATGTGGAACTCATTAGAGTTTGTTCATAGACGTAACGTTTCTGAAATTTCTGGAATACAACTAAATATAATTAATTAATTTTATTATAGGATCTGTGAGAAACAAATTGTCAACATCTGATTGTAGCTTATAGGAAGTACCCTTATAAATATTCTAAGTTGTTATGGTAAAATCGAAAAGTTTGGTTATGAAAGCAAACTGCCAAGATAACATACGTAGACAAGTTTTTATTATAAGTGAATGAAATGACAAAGTTTAGTTTCTTACTGGGGACACTGTCAAAAGGCCTTTTGTAAAAGCGAAATTTATAAAACAGTATATTATTATAATAAAAAAATTTAACGAGCTGAAATTTCCTCACAAAGGCTGTTCCCTCGGTGGACTCAGGAGATAGCCTAATGTGGGTTTGCTATAAGAAAAACGTACACATATACAAGGTCTGATACAATATATATATATATATAAATAATTTAGTTCTTACATGAAGGGGTTTAGTTCTGTATTGTGAAGAATGAATACTGGAACACATAGTTAAGGGAACATATAATCTTAGCCAGCTTGATATAGACTTTTTATGGAGACACATTTTTATATTACTTATTTGCAAACGTTTATTTGTTGTTACTCGCAAAACTATGGCCCGGCATGGCCAAGCGTGTTAAGGCGTGCGACTCGTAATCTGAGGGTCGCGGGTTCGCATCCCCGTCGCGCCAAACATGCTCGCCCTTTCAGCCGTGGGGGCGTTATAATGTGGCGGTCAATCCCAACGTATAAGAGTAGCCCAAGAATTGGCGGTGGGTGGTGATGACTAGGTGCCTTCCCTCTAGTATTACACTGCTAAATTAGGGACGGCTAGCGCAGATATCCCTCGAAACTTTGTGCGAAATTCAAAAACAAACAAATACAAAACTATACAATGGGTTATCTGTGCTTTGGCCAGTGCGGGTATCGAAACCTGGTTTCTAGTGTTAAAACCCTCGGATTTACCATTAAGTTCATTGCGAAAGAGGCTTTACAGTATAACAAGATGGTCACAATGTGAAGAAATTTGCTTCGTATTTCAATAAATTGTAATAAATTATGAATGAAAGCAAACAATGCAATAATTTGTCTAACACACCGTGTCTGTCGTGTCAAGTGCTAACCAGGCCTTTCGCCCAGTACCACGAGCATTAACCGCGCGGTGAATCTCAAGTGCTGATGTAAAATTAGTGGCTCAGTGATATGTATTAACGCTAAAAATCGGGTTTCAATACCAGCAGTGGGAAGATCGCAGATATCATAATGTGTAGCTTCGTGTTTAACAATAAACGAACGTTTCTTTGCAATGAAACAGTATAAATATTTATGTGTCTAGTTAATATCTACATCACTGTATAAAGCTTCCTTAAAGCTGACACTTCGTTCTAAATTATTATATGACTGTATTCATTTACTGTCTTTGCTGAAGTCTCAGATCTGCAAAGCCCAAGGTTCGATTCCCCCAGTAGACTGAGTGTACATAGCTTAAAAACCTAAACCACTCACCTTCTCTCTATATGTTTACCAGTCAATCAGTTTAATGAAAACAAGCTTTGCCTCACATTTCTGTTGACAGCCGGAAGCCAATCGAACAATTGCATGATCACAGACAGCTAGGTATCGATAAACAATGTTTGTCTTCGTAAACACTTGTTATTACCAATGCAAGACCTATAAATGTAATACAAGAAATGTAGTTACCTGCTCGGGAATCTTTATAATCGTCCATTAGGGAGCCTGTAGTTGGAGGTCCATGATGGACTCTAGAACTGAGGGTGCTACTGTTTTCAACGTGGTGGAGCTCTATTCTCGCGTAAATAAATAAATATAGATGTACATATGATAACACACCATCACCTATTTATATATTAGTGCTATACGGTTTCCAACTGAGCAAAACGATGCATTAATTATCACAGAAAAGTTTCTGATACAAAAATGTATGTAATATATGATAATAGAAAAAAAAATATATTAAATTACATTATAACATTATAATTTCACTGTTCTTTGTATTAGTAGCTGGTAAGCCTATTCAATTTATAGAACGTTTATGAAACTGACATTTTATGTGTTAAATTAAAGCCGATGTGTGAAAGTAATGAATTTTCAAACAGGAATCAAATTCGAATATTTACATAATACACACGACTTATTTATAGCTTTTCAACTTTTGATTCATAGAGAGAATAGTCTTACGAAACAAAATATTATTTAGATATTCATAAGTACGTAACGTATTTCATTAATAAAAATATTATTATAAACTCTGATGCAAAAATTAAGTTTTAAGTTATTAGAGCTGAATGTGTGTGTGTTTTTGTCTGGCATCACTAACATATCGAGACTTTCTTTTACGATAAAACACTTATTATATGAAGTTCTAGTCTGCAAAGTTTAAGAAACAGTTCTGATAGAGGGTTAAAAAAATATAAATTAATTTAGAAATATAATGCTGTTTCTCAAGAAACCAGCAGCATAGGAACGTGTTTCAAAAATGTTAAATTTTAGATGAAAAACTACAATGGTAGATCTTTAACGGAAGAAAGTGAGCTGCAAACTGACGTAACAGTTTGATACTTGTTTTACGAAATTCACTAAAATCACCAATTAATTAAAAGCATGGTTATAAAAATGAACCTTGTCGCCTCTATCGAGTAAACCTTCCATTTGGATAGACAGTCTCCGGCCCCGCATGGCCAGGTGTTTAAGATACTCGACTCTTAATCTGAGGGCCGCGGGTTCGAATCCTCCTCGCACCAAACATGCTCGCCCTTTCAGCCGTGGGTGCGTTATAATGTTACGGTCAATCCCACTATTCGTTGGTAAAAGATTAGCTCAAGTGTTGGCGATGGGTGATGATGACTAGCAACCTTCCCTCCAGTCTTACTCTGCTAAATTAGGGACGGCTAGCGCAGATGGCCCTCGTGCGGCTTTGCGCGAAATCCAAAAACAAACAATAAGTTATTATTTAGATATTTTATCTTAACAAAATCTCTAATAACCGTAGGATATTTAAAATGCAGTCAAACGATTTTAACGATTAATAGCTTTCAGAACAACTTTATTATATTTCACTTCAACACTTATTTTTATAACAAAAGCTTTCTTTTTTCTTACCTTTGGGTACTAGGATGGGGGAAAGGAATGTTGAACTGGATACAAAAGGTTTGGTGGTCGATGGTATTTCCTCTAGATACAGATAGCAGAGAATACTTAATTATCACAAGTTGTATCTTCACGTGGCAGATGTATTTTGGTCAACGACTGTATTATTTCATATAAATGTAAAAATGTTACTCATTGGTTAATCTACAGGGTGTTCGGAAAGTCATGAGCAGTTTTGGAATCATATGTCTATTCAGTCTATTTTAAACCAGCAACTGATAGCGGTGTTTAGAAACAAAATAAGAAGGATCCAGGCCTGTATTGATGCCAACGGCGATCACTTTCAGCATTGTTTATAATTGTCATTCATATTTACCTCCTGTATTCTATATTGAAACATGTCTGTTAATAAATATAAAAGTGCACAGTGACTTTCCGAACACCCTGTAGTTAAAGAGAATAGACAACTTCTAACTTAATATATTTTCTGTGACAGCTATAATAAACTTCTTTAAGCCTTCATAGTCTGCAATAATGAAGAGTAAAAGTCGTAACCCAAAAAAAATCCATTCTACTTCAGGTGGAAACAAATCACCATATATTTGTATAAATCACAACTTCTATTTTATTTCCCAATGTTTCTGATTTTCGTGACCTTTTAAATGTGAGAGAATTAATTAATATTAATATTGATTAATTAATAAAGTTTTCGTGTTATATTTAAGTTTCAAATAAAACACTTTATTACTATTACTTTAGCCACAATTCACTTTTAATTTTTAAAGTGCAGGTTAATCAGCTATGTGAACATCAATATAATGATTTAGTAGTTACCTGAATTTTAACGATTATTTCATTTACTTTTGATAATAGTTTTCATCCCAAAAGTAATGACAGCACTTCAAAGTCACGATAATCTATGGTGTTGAATCGGCATTAACTTTCACTGTAATCTGAGGCAGCATAATACACAGAAAATACTATCTCTTATCTAATTTGTTAGGCCTGATATGGCTAGGTGGTTAAGGCGTTCGACTTATAGTCGCAGGTTCGAATCCCCGTCACGCCAAACATGCTCGCTCTTTCAGCCGTGTGTGTGTGTTGAGGTTATAATGTATGGTCAATCCCACTATTCGTTGGTAAAAGAGTAGCTCAAAGAATTGGCGGTAGGTGGTGATGACTACTTGCTTTCCTTCTAGTCATGCACTGCTAAATTAGGGACGGATAGCGCAAATAGCCCTCCTATAGCTTTGTGCGAAATTCAAAAACCAACTTTTCTCTAGTATTATACCGTAAATTATGGACAGCTAGCGCAGGTAGCCCTTGTGTAGCTTTGCGCGAAATTCGAAAACAAATAACCAAACACTCTTTGAATGCAAAAGATCTCTAAAAACACGTTCTCGTTTGAAGTGAAATCACAGCTGAAGTGCAAAAATAAATATACGAGCGTGACAATTTTTTATTAGAATTCTTTGTTTGTTTGTTTTTGAATTTTGCGCAAAGCTACACAAAGGCTATCTACGCTAGCCGTCCGTAATTCAGCAGTGCAAGACTAGAAGGAAGGCATCTAGCCATCACCACCCACCGTCAACTCTTGAGCTACTCCCTTACCAACGAATAGTGGGATTGACCGTCACATTATAACGCCCTCAGGGCTGAAAAGGCGAGCATGTTTGGTGCAAGGAGATTTCGACCCCGCGACCCTCATGTTACGAGTCCAGCGCCCTAATCTCTTGGTCATGTTTTCTTGTAAAATCTTGAAGAAAAATCTAGTGGTACTTAGTACCCTATATCAGGGCTCTTGACTTTAAAAAAAATGAAGTTTTTATTTCAAATGTAAACATAATCTAGAATTGTCTTCATACTCCGTGCCTCTTAAGTGTTACTTATAACAAATTCTATATAAAATAAACAAATACTGGGTGTGAGAGTAAACGAACCGTAGATCCTGATAAAGCCTTCTTTTTCTCCAAAACTGTTTCTGGCAACACATTTGTAAGAGCCAAAGTCATCTTTAGTCACGTGCTTTATTTCTAAACTCATGTACGTATTGTAAGAATCATTTTCCTCACTCAGAAAGTGCACGTTGTTACTGATCATGATCACCCCCTTATGTCTGACCCACGACGTAAGCGGGCGGGGCCAAGCTTCCACGTTACACTCCAGAAGAACCTGGCTGCCAAGAGTTGCTCCAATTAGCTGCTTTGGAACCCGTATTTTCGGACGAACTTTCGTGAATAGACAGAAAAAAGAAAGTTAATAAAAAACTGGATACATGTAGATAGTACACTACTATAACTGCTTTAAGACATTGGTGGTTAAGGATTTTAAAACGATTAATTTTGGCAGATGATGAAAAGGCATCGAGTAAGATAAAAGAAATGGACTGCAGTAGATTCTTACCTTACCAGAGTTTCTCAATAAAATTACCAGATATTAATCCCCCGCTAGTACAGCGGTAAGTCTACGTATTTACAATGCAATGATGAGGGGTTCGATTCCCCTCCGTGGGCTCAGCAGATAGCCCGATGTGTCTTCGCTATAAGAAAGACACACACACGCCAGATATTAAAAAATACAAGAGAATTCTCAAAATCAGTTTCTGGCTTTATTATGATCTGTTTCTCTTTGTTGGTTACTTATTATTCTTGTTATTACAACTTGTTAATATTTATTGTCGCAACTTATTTCTACATCGTTCCTAAAAAAATACAATTTAAATATTTTTCTGTTTAAGTTACAAAAGTATGTTGCTTAAGAGATTCGCTCGGTTACTGACAAACGAGTTTCACACTTATCACGTAAGAATAACAGTAATCAAACGAATTCATTTAAAAATGGTTGCGGTATAGGCCTTACTAATCACCATATGTTCTACTCCTTTCGGAAGAAAAAGGAAGCCAAAGCAACTAATAAATTAATTCTACATTGCAATAACACTAAAAACTGGAAAACGCTTAGCAATTCCTTGATAAAAGACGAATATATATATATATATACATTAGTTTTTTATAACTTAAAAAACAAGCCGAAACAAAAAAACACTGCATTAATTGAAAATATTCAAGGGTACAAACTATAATGTGGAATTATAAGATGTATCCTAGGTTTTAGAGGTGACTGAGAAAGTAGGACCCACATTGCGGTGGGGATACACCATCTCTCAGTCTTAACCTCTATTCGCCAGTCTCACATGAGAAATAAAAGAGTAGCAGTAGATATTGAAATAGAAATCAGGAGAGTGAGATGTGGGTGCTCAAACCCACAATCTCCCACATCTATATCACTCTTTACTACCTGCAGACAGTTGTGGGAAGGTGAGTGCTACTCTTTTATTTCTTATGTAAGACTGGAGAATGAAGGTTAAGACTGATAGACGGTGTATCCACACCGCAATGTGGGTCATACGTCTACAGTCACCTCCTAAACCTAGGATACAACTTATAATCCCACATTATAGCTTATAACAAAATAAGTTAAGCTATAACGCTCTCTAAGCTGTAGTTTAAAAAAAATTTAAATTTAATATTCAAACATTGATTAAATGGTTCTCCAAGTTTAATCAAAGTAATTAAACGAAAGTTCCTTACAGTTCACCTCTAGCATAATCCTTTTGCTCACAGAAGGAGGAATACCATTTGAAGCTATACATAAGTACGCACCCATTTCTTCTCTGGTAACCTGGCTGATGTTCAGGTATTCGCCCTCTACCCGGGAGACTTCAAAATAAAAAAAATATTTTTAAATGAATTGAAAATATTTCCATTTTTTTATATTTATTTAACTGAGTTCTAACATCTTGTGAATGGTTTAGTGGACTGATTTCTGTTACTAATACTTTCGTTATGCTTAAGTACTTGAAACGAAAGACACCTGTGAAGTGTCCTTCTCCTTTGTTTGTTTGTTTGTTTTGAATTTCTCACAAAGCTACTCGAGGGCTATCTGCGCTAGCCGTCCCTAATTTAGCAGTGTAAGACTAGAGGGAAGGCGGCTAGTCATCACCACCTACCGCCAACTCTTGGGCTACTCTTTTACCAACGAATAATGGGATTGACCGTCACATTATAACGCCCCCACGGCTGAAAGGGCGAGCATGTTTGATGTGACGGGGATTCGAACTCGCGACCCTCAGATTACGAGTCGAGTGTCTTAACCACCTCGCCATGCCAGCTAGTCACCACCAACCACCGCCAACTCTTGGGCTACTCTTTTACCAATGAATAGTGGGATTGACCGTCACATTATAACGTCCCAACGGCTGAAAGGGCGAGCATGTTTAGAGTGACCGGTCCTTCTCGTAAAACCGTGAATCAAACTGTAAATACTCAGCAAATCATCCGTTACTTTTTTCGTAGAACTGAACGCTGACTTAAAGAAATATATTGTAACATAAAGTTCAGCACGAAGCACTTAAAGAAAATTCCTTCAGTTCTGAGCACTTAGTTTTTATGATTTCATAGTGAAATCATATACTTAAACCCAAGAAAATTCATTCAGTTCTGAGCACTTAGTTTTTATGATTTCATAGTGAAATCATATACTTAAACCCAAGAAAATTCATTCAGTTCTGAGCACTTAGTTTTTATGATTTCATAGTGAAATCATATACTTAAACCCAAGAAAATTCATTCAGTTCTGAGCACTTAGTTTTTATGATTTCATAGTGAAATCATATACTTAAACAAGAAAATTCATTCAGTTCTGAGCACTTAGTTTTATGATTTCATAGTGAAATCATATACTTAAACAAGAAAATTCCTTCAGTTCTGAGCACTTAGTTTTTATGATTTCATAGTGAAATCATATACTTAAACCTAAGAAAATTCATTCAGTTCTGAGCACTTAGTTTTTATGATTTCACAGTGAAATCATATACTTAAACCTAAGAAAATTCATTCAGTTCTGAGCACTTAGTTTTTATGATTTCACAGTGAAATCATATACTTAAACCTAAGAAAATTCATTCAGTTCTGAGCACTTAGTTTTGATTTCACAGTGAAATCATATACTTAAACCTAAGAAAATTCCTTCAGTTCTGAACACTTAGTTTTTATGATTTCATAGTGAAATCATATACTTAAACCTAAGAAAATTCCTTCAGTTCTGAGCACTTAGTTTTTATGATTTCATAGTGAAATCACACAACAATCTCCACACAGGACGCAATCAAATATTTGAACATGAGCAAATTGCTCTTTCCAGAAGTCATTTCTGTCGAGTTCCTAGGCATCATACAATCTGATTCAAACTCTTAAATATCTTCTAGTTTTGTTCCAAAATATTTCAACGGATTTCATATAGTGACGCGTTTTACTGTTATGCTTATAACTTAATATCAACTTTCGTTACACAGTACATTAAAATTGCATAGTTTAGTAGCTTATTCAACTTAAATCATTGCTATAAACACCATTTTTTATTATATACGAGACATACATTCGATAATAAAAGTGTTTCACGATATATAACTTTCACGTGTTATGCTATTGTTGCTTTAGTTTCATGAACAATGAAATTGCTTATGATAAATATTCAAACTCAATAGGAGATAAGATTTATGCAGTTTTACACGCATTTTGAATGCATCACGTAATAGTAACCTAAGTTAACGTATACGTGTGAATAATATTATGACATTATGGTATTATACGTATGTTACATATAGAATCAATAAAAAAATAATTATGGCGCTGCTTGTTGTGTTTGCATTCGAAAGATTTGTTTTGAATTTCGCGCAAAGCTACTCGAGGGCTATCTGCGCTAGCCGTCCCTAATTTAGCAGTGTAAGACTAGAGGGAAGGCAGCTAGTCATCACCACCCATCACCAACTCTTGGACTACTCTTTTACCAACGAATAGTGGGATTGACCGTCACACTATAACGCCCCCATGGCTGAAAGGGCGAGCATATTTGGTGCGACCGGGATTCGAACCCGCGACCCTCGGATTACCAGTCGAACGCCTTAACACACTTGGCCATGCCGGGCCAAACCGACACTGAATGCTCAATAAAGATCGTACAGAAAATAGTTCCAAACATTGACTCGTACCTGAGAACCTGCGACCTGTGTACGACACTGCACTGATGTCTTTGTAGTCTTCCCTCCTCCAGAATATTTTAGGTGTTGGGTAGCCAGTTGCTTGGCAACGAAGACTTACTCGAGACATCTCGTCCGCAATAGTATCTGAGCTCGTGCCGTCTTCGATAATAGCGGGAGGAACTACAAATTAAAAAGTAGTGATTTTTTATTTTAGAAATTTCAGAGAAATAAAGTTCAAATCTTATTGGATTAATTTTCTTTTATTTATAAATCATCTTTTTTAAATGACACAACCATTTCTAACATTAAATGCACTTTTAACAATGAAATAGGATCAGAAGACTCTCTGGCGATTGTATTTGTTATATAGATGGATATAAACTTATGTACAAAAACTATAATAAAGTTTAAATGTACCTTTAACTGTTTTATCGTAATTCTGATGAACAGTTGCAGACTGAGAGTTTCTTTTCGCGACGTAACTTGTTTATCAAACCTCTTTTTTTTGTTTCGAATTTCGCGTAAAGCTACACGATGGCTATCTGCGCTAGCCGTCCGTAGTTTGGCATGTAATTAAAGGGAAGCCAGCTAGTCTTCACTCTCATATAGTGAGTCAAACGCTTGACCACCAGCCCAACCCGTTCTTTGAACAACTGACGTAATCAAACTGAACGGGATATTTGCATATATTTTTTTATATAAAACTTAATATCTTACGTTTTAAACATCTGCGTATTTTAGTAATAAATACGGTTTTTTAATATTGTATTGTTGATTTTATAACAAAGACATATCGGGCTATCTGCTAAGTCTACCGAGGGGAATCGAACCTCTGACTTTAGCATTGTAAATCCGAAGACTTACTGCTATCCCAGTGGAGGACATCTAATAATACGATCAAATCTTATTCCAAAAAGTATTTAGTAGCATTTATCAAGATGGTTTATTTTAATTGTTAAATCACTGATTTTCTTAATTTGATTCTAGAATTAATTGTCTGTTTAGTCGAAAGCTAAACCTATTCTAATTATCAGCGTTTCGTGTTGCGGATAGGAAGTCCCATAATTTGTGATCTCAATACGCTGCTAAGCATGCTCTATACTTTCAGCGTTATAAAAATGACAGACAATCCCACTATTTGTTTAAGAATAACAGCGTAGGTGATTAGTTTTCAACCTCTAATCAACAGTTAGCCAACATTTCTATATTAGAGAAGGCTATGGTTGAGTCTTATGGTATCTGACTCGGTCATTAAGCCCGAGTGACGCATAAGACGTAGTTTAGGTTGAAAGTATTAAATAGTGTTTAATTGTTATGTAAGAATAAGCTGAATATAATAGTTAATTCAAAATAAATCTTAAAATTGTGTTGTTAAATGTGTTGTATGTTCACTTTTCTTAACTGTTGTTTCCTGATTTGGAATGTAAATAGAAAAAGAAAACTTGTAAGTTCAATTATTTTATGAGATTCCTGAATTAATACTTAAAATAAACATAAATCTAAAGATTGTCGATTATATATGAGAACTCACACTTAAAGCATGCATTAGCAACAACATATCTATGAAACGTTTTAAACACAGACAATTGCATGGCCAACAGCATTTCCATAATTTTTTATGAAATATGAAATAAAAAGACTTTTTTTAAAAATTGCAGCAAATCACAGCTATGCGATTAACCTTTGACCTTTCTGAATGCAACACAGAATACAGCCAAATCATAAGAAAGTTAATCCTGGTAACACGTGTAAGAATCTTTAATAAATTACATAAATAGACAGAATTTGGATTGTAACAAACTTACTCATAATGTCCAGGTAGCCAGTAATACTGACCATAGGTTCGGTGTTAATTTGACACATGTAATAACCTTTGTCCTCTTCCTCTACTTTCTTGATGTGTAAAAACCACTGGCGAAAGTTATTGTTGCTGACTTTTATTCTGGTGTCCCGAGTAATCACATTCATGTCTATGGACAGTAGGGTTTGCGTGTCCATTTTTATCCAGGCCACCTACACAAGTTGTAACATAAGCGTCTTTCACTATGGTGTTCTTTCAATTAGATTCTACTAATAGTGCATTCAAATACCTTATTAAGATGAAAGTCATTAAACTCGCTCAATTGGATAATCGAATCTTATTGAATTGTGATTATTAAAAGCGAACCAAATAGCTGCTGTTGTTTCTTTTTCTAGATTCTTCTCTCTTCGTTTGGTTTCGTTTGTATTTCGCGCAAAGCATCACGAGGACTATCTGAACTCGCTCTCCCTAATTTCACAGTCAAAAGACTAGAGAGAAGGCAGCTAGTCATCATCACACACCGCCAACGACTGGGCTACTCTTAAACCAACGAATAGTGGGATTACGAGTCGAACGTCTTAACCCACCTGGCCATGCCGGGCCTAGGGTGGTGATGACTAGTCTTACACTGCTAAATTAGGGACGGCTAGCGCAGATAGCCCTCGAGTAGCTTTGCGCGAAATTCAAAAACAAACAAACATCACCACCAATCGTCAACTCTTGGATTAACCACAACATTATAATGCCCTCACGGTTAAAAGGGTCAGCATGTTTGGTGGGACAGGGATTCGAACCCGCTACCCTTTGTATAATGACTCTTTAACGTTACGACTATAATAAATAAATCTGAAATCCATAACATAAATAAAACACTATTTGGAGAAGGTCTAACTGATACAGCAACGTTTTCTATTTCTATTAATATCGTATTATTTAAATTGTGTTTGTTTATTTACTATAAATTTGGCACTTTAAGATTTTCTTCCAATTGTGATTTTCTTTGCAAACTCCAAAATTTCAGAACCATGCATTTGTTACGTTCTACCATCACCCTAATTCCTAAGAAAGAAAATTGGATAAAATTGCGGGTCAAATAATTTAACCGTAGTTTGGTTGAGAGATTACGAGTTATTTTTTTAGTGAGTTTCCTTCAATCAACTGTTAATGTGTGGTTTAATATATTGCTTTGGAAATTATTTTCTAGAAAAACAAATCTCCAAAGATATGAAAACTGACCTGAGTATTTGGTTATTTTTAGTTAAAAGTATGTGTTCGATTTTATGTAGAAAATTTTTGCAGTGTATGGCAAGAGGGAGAAAACCTTCTCTGATTGTTTATTTTTTTGTTTTGAATTTCGCGTAAAAGCCACTCGAGGGCTATCTGCGCTAGCCGTCCCTAATTTAGCAATGCAAGACTAGAAGGAAGGCAGCTAGTCATCACCACCCATCTCCAACTCTTGGGCTACTCTTTTACCAACGAATTGTGGGATTGACCGTCACATTATAACGCCCCCAGGGCTGATTAGGGCGATCATGTTTGGTGGAAGGGGGTTTGAACCCGCGACCCTCGGATTACGAGTCGAACGTCCCAACCCACCTGGCCATGCCAGGCCACCTTCTCTGGTCTTATTTCTTTTACTACGCATTGTTATTTCATCTTTTCATTTAATTTTTTTCAGGTTAATTCACTAATATAACAATTTTAAAACTTTTTCAACTACTAAAGAATAAATTCAAAACTCTCGGTACGAACTTTTATACTGTTCAGTGTTCTTACATATATCCAATGGGATCATCCATGGACTTGATCGGCACTGGAACTTCATCGAATAAACAAACAATAAAACTTGCGTCATTAGCAAAACAAAGAAATTTATAAAACGATAATTTGAATTTTTATGATGTATTGCAAAGGACTGGCAAGGATCTAATAATAGTTACAGTATTAGAAAGTTTATAATGCGTTTTCTAAATAAATTGTTACTGTAACGTGAAGAATAAGACAATATTATTTCTCTGACGTTCAGGTTATTTCTTCTCTTCCAGGAACGACAACCATGTACCTTTCATTTATTAAGTTTTTTTGTGTTTTTTTGCTTATAGTTGTTATTTTTTAATTCGAAATTACTTTCGAACAGACTATTATATGTTCTATTTAATTATTGAAAACTAAGGTTTTGAAATGCGTTCATTTCTTCTTAGCCCTACCTGTATGAGCTGTATTATGGATTGCCTGTCATCCATTTAGATTAGTTTTATGTCGATCTTAAGAGATGTATTTCATAAACGTGGTATACAATAAAAATCATAGTTCATAAGCTGGTTCGTGGCATCAATTCATCAATACCCGGAAAAGTGACATGAATGTAGAGAACTTTGGAAATAGAAGTTTAAAAATGAGAAAAGAATGGATAGTCCTAATGTTAATAAGCGATGCCTCTAAACACAGTTCAAAATTTAATCAGTTAGTACAATATCACATAGTGTTTCTCATTGTGCAACACATCCACTGGTATAGGTTTTAGTACTCTATCTATTGTGTAGTTGTTGTAAACATCAAAGTAAAGGAGTTACAGTGGGTTAAATAAAAAGTGTTAAAACAAGTGTCATAGCCACTATATGTTAAAGCATCCACAAGGAATGGCATAGTTAATTTGAGGTTAACGGTTAGCACCTGACTTGTTTGCGTTGACGACAACGTAATAAGTTTATTTAAATAAATGAAATAGCTTTAAAGTTGTATACCAAAGCTGGATATAATAACTGTGAAAAAAAAATCGAACCTACGGAGTTTTAAAGAACATATCACTATTCTGTCTCAAGTGCCTCTCATTGGAAACGTTCACCCTTGTGTTCCATACTTTTGTTCTCCCTAATACTAATAATACCCTGAAATGTTTGTTCTCCTATCAGTTTACCAATAAATTAACAACACAGGCCGATTAATATGGGTGCATTCAGACTTTGTCTTTCTTACAACTATTTGATGAAAGGATTTTTAAGATACAAATAAGGCAAATATGTCTCACTAGAATACTCCTGCATTACATTAGATGTCATAAAGAGATAAATAACCTTGAAAATTTGTGTGTATTTTTTGTAATATTTGGAAACATGATGTGATGAATAGATGTCAAAAGTTTTTAAATATTCCTTATTTGTTAATGGAATAATTTTTGTGAGATTTCGTTTGAATATTTTAAATTTTAACGATTACAAAGGCAAACAAAAGATCGTTTTTAAGCTAAACCATAAGATGCGATGTTTTCAATATTAACGTTCCATCAAAGACGAGTAATTGAAACAGATAAACTAAAGTAACAAATAAAGTGTACTTTGAAAAACTCAGGGGCTTTTCTTTTATATCTGTTCAGTATAGGTCCGGCATGGCCAAGCGTGTTAAGGCGTGCGACTCGTAATCTGAGGGTCGCGAGTTCGCATCCCGGTCGCACCAAACATGCTCGCCCTTTCAGCCCTGAGGGCGTTATAATGTGACGGTCAATCCTACTATTCGTTGGTAAAAGAGTATCCCAAGTATTGGCGGTGGGTGGTGATGACTAATTGCCTTCCTACTAGTTTTATCATGCTAAATTAGGGACGGCTAGCACAGATAGCCCTCGAATAGCTTTCTGCGAAATTCAAAAACCAAACAAACAAACTGTTCAGTATAACTAAATTTCGACTGACCAATAATCATGTTAATAAATCAATATCTTTCTGTTGCTAGTATCTATCGTGTTTGTATTATAGGTGTATAAGAAAAATAGCAGGAACAACAGTAAGACTGTCTTTACTTTAATGAACAATAGTAAGAGTTCCATTATTTGGGGGAACAATAGAAGAGTGTTATTATTTTGGGGAACAATAGTAAGAGTATCGTTAATTTGGGAAACAATAATAAGAGTGCCATTATTTGGGGGAACAATAGTAAGAGTTCCATTATTTTGGGGAACAATAGTAAGAGTGTCATTATTTTGGGAAACAATAGTAGGAGTGTTATTATTTTGGAGAACAATAGTAAGAGTATCGTTTTTTGGAGAACAATAATAGGAGTGTTATTATTTTGGGGAACAATAATAGGAGTGTTATTATTTTTGGGAACAATAATAGGAGTATTATTATTTTCGGCAAGAATAGTAAGAGTGTCATTATTTTGGGGAACAATAGTAAGAGTATCATTTCTTTGGAGAACAATAATAAGAGTTCCATTATTTTGGGGAACAACAATAAGAGTATCATTAGTTTGGAGAACAATAGTAAGAGTTCCATTATTTTGGGGAACAATAGCAAGAGTGTTATTATTTTTAAACAATGTTACTTCTATATATTTTGGTCACTTTTAAATCACTCACCATGAGTGACATTTCCAGAGAGAAATATTATTAAAGCAGTTCAGTAAAATTCTGATATAATGAATCTCATATTAACAACGGCGGATATACGTCATTTTTAATGAAGGTCGTTTTTCCAACTGATATTTTGAAATTAGAGACGCTCAATCGACCGCAGAAAATGATGAGGTAAAAACATTTAATGATGGTATATTACTACATGTTGTAGACACGGATAAGTAAATCAGACAGTCTCACATACTGTTACATCAAGAAAAATATGTATAGCTGGAACGTTCCATTTCGCCAACAAGGATATCAAAATATAAACACAAAAGAGAGTTTGTTTGTTTTTCAATTACGAGCAAAATTAACGAGAGCTATCTGCGCTAGCCGTCCCTAATTTAGCAGTGTAAGACTAGAATCAAAGCAGCTAGTCATCACCACTTCCCGCCAACAACGGCTAGTAAAGAGGTCTCGAGACACAACGTATATGATTATGCCCAAATATAAGTTTAATAGACACCTCTTAAAAAATAATACGATGGTTTCATAAAGCAGCATTTTACAAATATAAAGAAATAAGATTAAGATATATTAACTTACTTATCCTGTAGCACCGGGTTTTTAGTGCTCCAATCCATTCCAATTTAATTTCAAACATTCTTCATTACTCTGCAAATCAAACTTGCTTCTTTCAAAGGATCTTTCCTTTATTAAACGTTGCAGACGTTCGTTTAAGATCCAATTCTTTCATCCTTCCTGAAGCTACGAACTCAACAACATAATGAATTCGTTCGAAACTGGAGTTTAAGTGTAGAGCCTGGTCGTATACGTATAATAGTATAGTTGTTTAGTGTTTTTGTTTTACTTTTTCCTTTGCGAGAAAGGTTAGTGTTTTCAATTCACTGTGTGACAAGAAAAATTTACTATTCTTTTCAATGTATCTAAGTGCTACCCTGTAGGATAAACATTATCCTGTCCCTTTTTGTTTTATTTCTTTATCCTGAGTTCTAGTTTCAAGCATACAAAATGGTTATATGAAAATAACATTATAATAAAATCTAAATTTTTTTAAAATAAACCAGTTAGATTATTGTACTGGAAAATATGTTTAGTTAATCAGAGTTATTGTAGAAAATTAAATAGAATATTTCTTTGTTTTCTATTGGACTACGGCCATCCACAATAATATATACAAGTGTAGACCACTGGTTGGATTGTAAATATAATAACAGGGTATTTTGCTACGAATGACGAGCATTTGTGGTGACGGGAGTCGAGCCCAAAACCTACAGATGGCAAGTCGAGCGTCTATTCCAGGTCTAGTTAATAAAAAGGAAAATTAGTTCTCATCGGTTATTTAACTCTAATCCTGCCAGCCCAGCATGGTCAGGTGGTTAAGGAACTCGACCTGATTGTTGATAGACTGAATTGATTTATGTTATTTTTGTGGACCCACTTTAAAAAAAAAATGCTTTTCTTCACAATAGATAGTTTTACTACACCTGTTCTTTTCTTCCCTATATAGTAAAACCAGCGGCACAGCGGTATATCTGCGGACTTACAACGCTAGAAACCGGGTTTCAATACCTGTCATGGGCAGAACACAGACAGCAAGTTGTGCAGCTTTGTTCTTAACTACATACAAACAAGCAAACAGTAAACCCATATAAAGATAAAATTCTAAAAAAAGAACTACTTTACCTCACAAAACACATTTCGAAATTGGTGAAGTTATATGTCCACTGAAATACACTTAGAAACACATTCAGTCTAATGTGTTTCAAATACGTAGAGTAATATTTAATACATATGAATTATTACAGTTTTATTAATTATTTTGCAAGTAATATATTTTGTTGCTGTTTAAGAGTGTGGGTTACAGATTTATATCTTTGTCTTATTTAATCGTAAGTTATATTTTAGCTAAATAAGCACCTCAGTCACTTTTTTTATTTCTTAATTACAGTGGGGCGTACGTTACATATTTGTGGAGACACTTTTCCTTCGAGCTGTCCACTTCTGAGTATATTAAATACGAAATCGTTTGACATTAATTACACTAATAAGATGCTTACATGTCATGAAACAGAATAAGATGTCATCATTAGTAGAGACTTTCTACTGACGTTAGCAGCAATTTTTAAAAACAACGTTCCGGGTTCCACGAAAGTATCACATATTTTACCGACCATCCAGCTCGTTCTGATGACCAAGATTACGCACTATTGGCCGGCACTGCAATTTTAGTTGTAACAAGCTCATTTGAAGGACGGGAAAATCAATTTCAGAGCTTGACAAACTTTTTTCCAGATTCTCCAGAGTCGTCTTCCAAGGCACATTAAGCAAGTCAATGGTCTAAGCTACCGTCAGAGTTATACAGAAGGATGTGTCAGATGTGTGTGTAGTCAAGATGCATTGCTGTGATCCAACGTTCTTGTACCATCTCAAGAAAACAACGGTATAGCTTAAAGCTTGCGATATTTCAACAAATATTTGTTCGTTGTTTTTTTTAACGACATCAGGATCGTGGTCAGATGCATTGCAATTTATTTCCGGTTCTTGAAATGGGTCTTCGGATTTACAACGCTAAAATCACGGGTTAGATTCCCCCTCGGTGGACACAGCAGAGAGTCTCACGTGGCTTTGAAAAAGGAAAAACACAGACACACTCTTGAAATGGATAAATTATTCTCGTTTACAATCACAACCTTCATGTATGGATGAGAGGATTACTCCTAGACGGTTTGGTTGTTTGCTCCAAAGACTGTTGTTGTCATAAGACATAAGGTCTTCGCTGTGAAGAGCATTGAATATTCCATTCCTCGAAATGTTATGTCTTTGCTCGTATATCATTTAAAAGTCTCGCTCTATTAATGTTGTTTTTGAAAGTGATTTTTTTTTAATAGTCTAACCATAAATTCATCTGTAGTAGAACTGAATTATCGAACGTTTGGTATTTCAGAAGAAACAACCGCTTTATCTTTGCCTAAGCATATCGTTCAAATAAGTTCCAATTTGCCAATCATTTCAACTGGACATCTGATGTCATCTTTCTTTCTAGACTCATTGTTTGGGTTACATCTTCCTCATTACCTCTTTCTCTTTGATTTGTTTGAGTTGTGATGAATAAACTAGAAGGTTTATTCATAGGAAGGGCAGGGTTACTCTGGTGACGTTCGTCCTTATTTAGAAACAAATTAAGTAATATTTATATTCGAAATAAAATATGTTTATTTCATCATCACAGTACAGCTAAGTCACTAATGAAGTTCGTTTAGTAACCTTGTCTCAGCTTATCTGGTGCTTTCAATTCTTTAAGGTACGAATCGCGTTATATTGAAGTAAGGTATTTGCTGCCATCTTACCTTATAGATTCCCAGGTTTTCCACGTGACATTCTAAAACTGCATCTCGTCCGATGGCAATACTAATGTTAGGTACAGGTCCGGCGAAGTCGGGAGATAGAATCAGTCCTGTTAAAACAGTTATCAACTCATCAGTTATTTTTATTTATTATATTAGTGGATAGTAAAAGTACAGTCAAACCACATGTGGTTTTTGAGTGTGTTTTTTATTATAGTTTCCTTCATAAACTACAGTGGGGGTTGAGAAAATTTCTTAAAAACTTATAATTTATATAGTTTTTATTTTATTTCGAGTAAAGCCACACGAGGGCTCTCTGCGCTAACGGTCCCTAATTTAGCATGGTAAGACTAGTGGGAAGGCAACTAGTCATCACCAATCATCGCCAACTCTTGGGCTACTCTTTCACCAACGAATAGTGGGATTGACCGTCACATTATGACGCCCCCACGGCTGAAAGGGCGAGCATGTTTGGTGTGACGAGGATTCGAACCCGCGACCCTCGGATTACGAGTCGAGTACCTTACCCACCTGGCCATGCCGAGGCCTGTGTATATAATATATGCTATTTTCAAGACTTGATAAACGCTTACCATAAACGATATCTCAGCGACAGGGTATAGATTTTAAAAATAAGTCTGATACAACAATTCGAAATGTATTAGAGTTTCTCAAAGACGTAACAAATATCATAATACGAAGGAGGTGAGACAAACAAACAATTCCGTAAGCTGATAACCACTCAGAATAATTATTTTTTCTTTGTTAAATTTCGAGCAAAGTTATTCAAGAGCCATCTGCCGTTCCTAATTTTGAAATAATAAACTAAATGAAAAACAGAACCTACCACCACCATTTACCGCCAAATTTTGAACTATTTTAATCGAATATTGAGGCTGATCGCCACATTATAACGCTCCCAAGGCTTAACTACTACGCCATGTTAGGCAGAGAAAAATTATAAGGACAAAAAAAATATATTTCCGCGGTAAAAATCTGAGTTCGAAGCCTACGATGAGTACAGTGCAGTTAGCCCATTATTTAGATTTGCAGTTGTACAAAAAATTTATTTATAAAATCCACGAATTATTTATAAATAGAAGGATGAAATTGTGTATAAGAAGTATTCTATGTGGCTTGGAAGGGAACTATTTACAGCGGACGGATACCAGTTGAAAACTTCTACTCGCTATGTGTAGACTACTGTAGGTTAGTAGATGCTGCTAATGAAAGTAAAAACTGATAACAAAAGGCTTCTGATAATGTTTAGAGAGTGAATTTATTCTTTTACTTCCAATAAACTATGTGGAAGACAAGTATTTGTTATCCTAAAGAAAAAAAAGAATAATTGCTTTGAATCATTAATACTTCAGGACTCATGTTAAATTTCTCACAAAATGTATGAATACCACTGAACTAACTTCGTTTCATATTTTGTTCACGCGATGGCAGTCATCTGGAAAATAGTTTTGTTTTGTTTCTATAATTTCACCAATTTAAAAAAGTAATAAGTTGTTTACGTGAAATTTCTCACAAGGTGTCTGAACATTGTTTAACCAATCTCAGTTCATGTCTAGAAAGGAAATCACGGTTATTTGAAAAAGTCCCTTAAATTTTCAACCACTTAAAAAAGTAATAAATCGTTTAGAAATAATTGGTAATACAGTAAAAAAAATTCTTGTTTATTAGAAAGTGTATTAGTAACTATCTATCTCATACGTATATAGTTTTTGTTTTTGGTTTTTCCTTACAATAAATGCTTCTTGGTGACTCACCGGTAAGGTTGGAGACTTATAATGTTAATAGCCAGATTTCAATCCCTGCTGTGAGGATAGATTTGCGTTTAAACAAAAACAGGGTTTTAATAATCTTTAGGTTTGATGTTTTGATTCAGAAATGTATGTAGATTGTAGGTTACTTTAGCTGTATTTGCTGTTAACAACATGTTACAAAATGGGGCTCAGCCATACAAATGTTGTATTTAAAGTATCTAAAAGTGCTGCACATTTTAGTTTTATTTCACACATGCGATAAAATTCAATAGTAACATTTATGCATAGAACATGGAAACTATATAATTGTTAAATGATGTGAGGTAAAACATATGAAGGACGTTATATTCAATATCCAGTAAACCAGTTTAACGGCAATTTTAACATATTTACACATTAATCAAAATATGTATTTGTAGGTAAAATACCACGTGGACTTTCATAAGTTCGATTTATTCTGTAGAGGAAATACTTTGATTTTTAAATATATACATACCTTGAAATTGATTTTATGACTCAGAACGTTTTTATTTATTTTAACGAATTTTATTAATTATTTCACAGTAACGTATATTACAGGGTGTCATTACAATCACCTGACAATAATTAACATACCATAGAACTAAAGGACAGTACCGTTGTTGTACCACCTGACAATAATTCACGTACTGTAGAACTCGAGGACAGTACCGCTGTTGTATCACATGACAATAATTCACGTACCATAGAACTCAAGGACAAGAGCGCTGTTGTAACACTTAATATATCTCCTGAAACTCACAGCAAAATTACACATAACTTCAACTTACTGTTGTTGCTGGTTTTGTGTTGTAGCAACTACTAAATTAAACATATCAAGAGGTTGTCGCAAGGAGTCTGGGGGGATATGTCATTGTTTGCCTTGTAAATTCACTTGTGTAAAAAGCATTATATCTCATAACTTAAACATATAGCTCTTTTATAAACATGCTGCGTGCACAGTAAACCATATTATTTCTCTCTTTCTTTCTTCTCACATCTAATCTACTGGTAACATATTATACGTCACAGTATTTGTAATTCATTTTCGTCAGCTACTCCATATTTAATACGATACCGAATCCCATGGCTATAGTTAAAAAGCAAAAGTTATGTGCGATAGTCCATCCTCAAGGGAAAAACGATATATTGTCATCCTTTCACAGACACCTAGCTAAATAGACACTTCTTGCAATACTGCAGAAAATGTATCCCGCCAGAAACACCTGGAAAACCACAGATGTGCAGTTAGTTCAAGGTTTACCTGTTGGACGTGATTTGATATGGATCCGTCAACCAAGAACTTTAAGACAAACATTTTTATTATCAGTTATTGAGGGGCTCTCGAGAAACAGAGAAGGAAATGTTTTAGATTTGACGTGAAAAGAATTTTATTGAAAACAAGTTGGTCTCTATAGACGTCATTTTAATATTTTTACTGTTAATGTTAATTGTAATTAGGTCTTGTATTATGAATGTGGTAAAAATGTAAGGATAGATAAATCTATCAAGGGAATTCATATATATGTATATAAAATAAGAACTTTCTTCGTTCTAGTCCACTTTATGTTACAAACAACCGTTATCGGAGCAGGACATTTCTCCATAAAGATATGTTTAGTTAATTATTTGTAAGCTTCGTTTCGTATAACCAGATGCACCAGCGATTAGGAGCCTTTACCACGGTTACAAACGTTTCTCTGTAGAAATCTGTTTAGTCAGTTCTTTGTAAGCGAGGCCCGGCATGGCCAAGCGTGTTAAGGCGTGGGACTCGTAATTTGAGGGTCGCTGGTTCGCATCCCCGTCGCGCCAAACATGCTCGCCCTTTCAGCCGTGGGGGGGTTATAATGTGACGGTCAATCCCACTATTCGTTGGTAAAAAAGTACCCCAAGAGTTGGTGGTGGGTGGTGATGAGTAGCTGCCTTCCCTCTAGTCTTACACTGCTAAATTAGGGACGGCTAACACAGATAGCTCTCGAGTAGCTTTGTGCGAAATTCCAAAAACAAACAAACAAACAATCTTTATAAGCGACAAGGAGGATTGGGAGTCATTAGCGTGGTAATATAAGGTTGGACATCATTAGCGTCGTAATATAAGGTTGGACATCATTAGCATGGTAATACAAAGTTGGACATCATTAGCGTGGTAATATAAGGTTGGACAAATATATTCTGAGAGCAAGATCACACACACATAAGGTGCAATGAATTCCAAGAAAAAAAGACCCCAAAACTCGAGCGCTTTGACTAATTGTTTATTTTTCGTTAGGAGAATAAACGGTGAGGATTAGTGAGTGTATTTGATATATAGGTGCAGATGTGATTAATGAATGCAGTGAAATATATAGGTACAGATGTAATTAGTGAGTGTAATTTGATATATAGGTGTAGATGTGATTAATGAGTGCAGTGTAATATATAGGTACCGATGTAATTAGTGAGTGTAATTTGATATATAGGTGTAGATGTGATTAATGAATGCAGTGAAATATATAGGTACAGATGTAATTAGTGAGTGTAATTTGATATATAGGTGTAGATGTGATTAATGAGTGCAGTGTAATATATAGGTACCGATGTAATTAGTGAGTGTAATTTGATATATAGGTGTAGATGTGATTAATGAGTGCAGTGTAATATATAGGTACCGATGTAATTAGTGAGTGTAATTTGATATATAGGTGTAGATGTGATTAATGAGTGCAGTGTAATATATAGGTACCGATGTAATTAGTGAGTGTAATTTAATATGTAGGTGTAATTGATGAGTGCAATGTAATTTGATATATGGGTGTAAATGTGTAACCAGGGAACAAAGGTCGTAATACACAAGGGGCGATCTGTGCTTTGCCCACCACTAGCGATATATGTTCGCAGACATACCGTGGTGCCATTTGAGGAATGGAGATGAATAAGAAATAAGTTTACGGATTTTTAACGCGAAAATTCGGGGTTCGACTCCCGGAAATTAAAAAATAGGTCAGACAGCATATTGTGTAGTTTGAGCTTGCGATGTAAAACTCAATAATTATTCAAAAGTTTATTTTCAACTTCCTGTAAAAGTACAATATCTTGTATTACATAAACTGTAAGGAAGAAAAAATATGAAAATGAAATGGTCGACAGATCACAACAATAAATCTTATGTGGAAAAACATTGAAACCCCATAATACGTTTCAGAGTATGAGGAATTATTTACAGTTATCAAATAATAATCCATAACGCATAATTGATCTTATTTATTATGAACATAAAGAACCCCTTATTATTTATTACATCAACGTTTTCTACATGTATTGGCTCAAGGGCGTTTACTTATGGCTTAAGTATATAATCTGTAAGTTTTTAGCGTGTAAAAAACAACATGATTTAAGAAAATATTTCTTTAACATATCATTTTTGTAAGAATCTTTTAACAAACATAAATTAACAACAAAATGCCGTGTTTACATTTTGTGAAGTAATTCCTCTAGGCTTAGCTTCGCCACTCAATTTACTTTAAATAGTAGAGATTCCAGTCCAGATTATGGTAGATATGAAAAGTGAGCATGGTGGAACTGAGAAACAAAGAAAAACTTTAATTTTTGAATGCATAATTGGATCATTAACATATCAAATATGTATCATAATGAGATTAAATATCAGGTACACAGAAGTTGGTTATTTGCTGTTAGCCGACGACAGGGACCAGCATGGCGTAGTATGTTAAATCGTTCGACTAGTAATTCGAGGGTCACGGGTTCGAATCCCAGTTGCACCAAACATGCTCGCCCTTTCAGACGTGGTGGCGTTATAATGTGACGGTCAATCACACTATTCGTTGATAAAAGAGTAGCTCAAGAGTTGGCGGTGGGTGGGGATAACTAGCAGCCTTCCCTCTAGTCTTACACTGCTAAATTAGGGACGACTAGAACAGATAGCCCTCGAGTAGCTTTGCGCGAAATTCAAAACAAATCTTTCGAATGCAAACACAACAAGCAGTGCCATAATTATTTTTTTATTTATTCTATATGTAACATACGTATAATACCATAATGTCATGATATTATTCACACGTATGCGTTAACTTAGGTTACTATTACGTGATGCATTCAAAATGCGTGTAAAACTGCATAAATCTTATCTCCTATTGTGTTTGAATATTTATCATAAGCAATTTCATTGTTCATGAAACTAAAGCAACAATAGCATAACACGTGCAAGTTATATATCGTAACCCAATGGTCGCGAGTTTGAATCCTCATCACACCAAACATACTCACCTTTTCAGCCGTGAGGGCGTTATAATATGACAGTATTTTTCTGTATATTTTTAGATATTACAAAGCTTGCTCTGCATAGCCAAGTGATTAAGAGACTCGACCCGTAATCCGAAGGTCAAGGGTTTTAATTGCTGTCACACCAAGCATGCTCGCCCTTTCAGCCATGAGGGCGTAATAAAGTTACGATAAATCCCAGTATTCGTTGGTAAAAAAGTAGCTCAAGAGTTGGCGGTGGGTGGTGATGACTAGTTGCTTTCCCTCTAGTCTTACGCTGCTAAATTATGGACAGCTAGCACAGATAGCCCTGGTGTAGCTTTAGGCGAAATTGAAAAAAACAACAAGTTTACGACAACTTTGCATTTGACTACCTGCGAGTGTTTCTCGTGTCTAGTTTATTATAGTTATCAATTTAATTAATGCTTTCCAAAACTATGGAAAGACATAGCAACAGAAAAAACTAACATGCATTATGATAAGGAGCAGCTTTAACAAGTCTGTAATACACAACACTACAGATGGTCTGTCATGAGATAAATGTTTCTCAAAATCCATTAACGTTTCATTTTTTAAAGGAAGTTCACGGTAACAATACTGCATTACAGCACAGCATGCTAGAAAATTATGAACTCTTAACCTGTTCAGTGCCGTAAACGAGATAACTCGTCCAAGCCGATTGCTAACACAGTGCCATGGACGAGTTAATTCGTTCTCAACAATACCTAACTTCAACGCTAGATGTCAGCACCATACATGCATTTGACCTACTTACAAATTGTTTCACTTTCGATCCAAAATGGCGTCACGAAAAAAGTTACAAAATGAAGAAGCATTAGAGTTGTATTGTAGCAGCTGAAACACTTAGCAGTCAACATGTTAATAATATTATAATACCTCATAGCAGTATGTCAATATTCGTATTATATTGAGTATAAATCATTAAATCACATGAGAATTTACTTTTAACAATAAAAAAATTTACTATGTTCTCGTTTGTGGGAGAAAAAAAGAAACATTTCCTTCCAAGACAACTGATGTAGCTCCTTTAGTCCAAGTTAACCAATGCAGTCCATTATTTTTTAAACGTCAACAAAGTTAAATTATTCGAAACCAGCCCAGCCATATCACGTGTTTCAGGGAAAATTTGTTTGTTCCAAAACTTCTGCTCAAAACTACACAAAGATTTATCTTTAAAAATCCGTTCTGATGTTTGATTACAGGCTATGTCGAAATAATTTAAATTAAAATACTCGCCGCCAACCCTTTTGTTACTTCTGTCTGACCGTAATAGTGGGATTTGGTCATAAGTCTGTTAAGATGCCCAAGGTCCTTAGTGCAAAGTGCGTTTTTAGGGCTACGAACTGCGTACCACAAATCCTCCAACACAACACTAACATCCCTCTAGACTAAACATATGAGGTGAAGTTTTAAATAATTATCGATCTTATGAAATAAAAAAAAAAACGTGCTTCGTTTAATTGTCTTGATAAATGTGAAAAATAAATGAATGTGTATTTTGTCCACAAGTTACAAAGACCACTGACATTTGAGGTAAGTTTGTTTATTTTTTTTTAATTTCGCACAAAGCTGCTCGAGGACTCTCTGCTTTAGCCTTTCCTAATTTAGCAGTGTAAGTTTTTGTTTGTTTGTTTTGCAATTTTGCAAAAAGCTACTCGAGGGCTATCTTTGCTAGCCGTCCCTAATTTAGCAGTGTAAGACTAGAGGGAAGGCAGCTAGTCATCACCACCCACCGCCAACTCTTGGGCTACTCTTTTACCAACAAATAGTGGGATTGACCGTCACATTATACGCCCCCACGGCTGGGAGGGCGAGCATGTTTAGCGCGACGCGGGCACGAACCCGTGACCCTTGGATTACGAGTCGCACGCCTTACGCGCTTAACCATGCCAGACCTAGCAGTGTAAGACTAGAGAGGTTGATTGAATTTGAAAGTCGCGAAAAAACTACACGAGGGCTATCTGTGCTAGCCGTACCTAATTTAGCAGTGTAAGACTAGAGGGAAGGCGGCTAGTCATCACCACCCACCGCCAACTATTGGGCTATTCTTTTACCAACGAATAGCGGGATTGAGTGTTACATTATAACGCCCCCACGGCTGAAAGGGCGAGCATGTTTGGTGCGATCGGGATTCGAACCCGCAACCCTCGAATTACGAGTCGGGGGCCTTAACCACCTGGCCATGCCGAGGCCTTTGAGATATGTAATAAGGCGTTATCTATCATAAACTGTCATTATGTGTTTTTCAAAGAAAAAAGCAGAAGTGAAGTGATAGTTTTTCAAGTAAGTGAACTTATATTATTCTTAACGACTTTAATTATATTGTGATTGAGAAATTACATATTTTATAAGCTTTCACTGCATATCTAACGTACTAGACACGTGGTCTTTTGGGACATGTTTTAGAATATTCTGAACCATTATTTCTTATGAAAAATGTACCACAAACACCAGTTTCTGGGTTGGTGAGATAAGACACTTTTTCCCGACTATAAACTGTGGAAAACCGAGATAAAACACAACGTTTAACGTGTCTACAATGTCACAACAAAAATATTGAATTTCTTGGTGAAATACAATTATTTTTTTGCGTTTCCAAAAACGTGGATATAAAAGATATTGATAAATAGTGAATCAAAGTTTTTAGCTTTTACAGTTCGAGTTTAATTTTATCTTTAGAAATATTTTATTTTGAAGGATAATTTCAGATTGTATTTTATATTGAAACAAGTTTTAAACGCTACTCAAAATTATCACATTGTATGCCTTTAACGGCCTCTTTCTTCATTAACCGTAAGTTTCGTAATTATTTTTATTCGTGTGAACACAACCACATCCTGAAAGGTGCTTTTCACAATAATTTGGGTAATTGTTTATAAGAAGAGTTCCAATGTTGCATTATTTTTTTTTTACATCGCTTATTACGTTTATCCTTCGAAGTGAGGACGGCAGTTCACACGTGCCCGAATTATTCTGCGGTAGAATATGTCAGATGTGCGAAAGTCGATTTTAAGAAATTCTTGGGGAAGTTAAAAGTTGGGATTGTACTTGCAGTTAACGATTATTAGCGGGTGTTTCATCCGTTTCTTTCTTTGTAGTTAGCACAAAGCTTCACAATGGGCTATCTGTGCTCTGCGTACCTCAGGTATCGAAACCCGGTTTTTAGCGTTGTACGTCAACAGAAATACAGCTGTGCTACTAGAGAGCGAAAGTTTTTTTTTCAAAATTGACGAATATAAAAAAATGTTAAACTTTCCTTCCTGTTTAAGGTTTTGTTTCCTTTTTTCGAGCTGGGCGTAATCTTATGGTTAGCATTGTGGATTTATTACTCGTAATCTTATGGTTAGCATTGTGGATTTATTACTCGCGTCCTATTTGTTTGTTTTTAAATTTCGCGCAAAGCTACACGAGGGCTATCTGCGCTAACCGTCCCTAATTTAGCAGTGTAAGACTAGAGGGAAGGCAGCCAGTCATCACCACCAACCGCCAACTCTTGGGCTACACTTTTACCAACGAATAGTGAGATTGATCGTCACATTATAACGCCCTAACGGCTGAAAGGGCAAACATGTTTGGTGCGACATGGATTCAAACCCGCGACCCTCAGATTAGGAGTCGAACGCCTTTAACCCACTTGGCCATGCTGGGCCGACCCGCGTTCTTTTTCTGTAAAAGTAAATATTAAATCCAACTATTCGATTAAAATACTTCAACGTTTGGCGGCAGATGACGTTGAGTAACTTCCTTCACTTTTGCTCAAATATTTGACACAAACCTAATTTTTTCTTTTTTGAAATCTTTCTGTTTGTAGTTTTTTTTTGTGAAGATTATATGCGATGTTATTTGCACTAAGAGTTAGGTTCAGTACTATCCAGATGTTTTTCTAGTTCTTAACTTAATTAACCATAAATGTTTAATGACTTAAAATAAACTATTTCGTTAAAAAAATAAAAAAAAACATGATAATGAACTGTTTTTGATAAATTAGTTTCAATACGGCACATTTAACTCTCTTTCTTAGTTTGTTACATGTTCAACTTTTCTCTTATATCTTAGTTTCTTAACAGTAGGCGCAGTAGGTTTAGCAGACGAAAAAATGTTTTACGCATAGCCCATAGTATTACACCCAACCAACAACACTTTAAGCACGTTGGTGTTTAGCGCCATCTATTGTAAAGTAAATATAATTTCAGGAAAATAACTGGTTATACAGGTGGAACCGAGTTTTAAAAAACAGAATCTTTAGCTGCCAACACTATTTTACGTGCAAAACATAATGAAATTCTTAATAGTTTATTACGTGGTTTTGCATTTTTCAAGGAATGAAATTAATTATGAAAAGCGTAACGTTGAGATACAGTTTAAAGCGTATTCCATTGTTCAATGGTATTCATATATATATGGAAAATAGCATAGATCCTTTTTATCGTATACTATGCTTGCGTTTCTTTGGAGACTAATTAGAGTAAATGGAACATTTCCATGTCTCAACCGAATGATTCACTTGACAAGCTTGAAATCACAAGTTTGTTTTACTTGTTTATAAATTAATAAGAGCAAATTCAATGTTTTCATTTCTCAACCGCTTGTTTCACTTCATACTCTGAAAATGTCAAACTAGTTTAGTTTCTTCGGAAACTAATAATAGCAAACGCAACGTTTCCACTTCTCAACAGCCTATTTTACTTTATAAGCTGAAAATGTCAAACAAGTTTTGTTTCGGGCAAAGCTGAACTGAAACAAACATTAAGCACAAACTCTGAATTACTAATGCAAATATATTCACTGTAGTGACAAAAACGGTAAGTCTCTTAAATTGGTACAACCATGATACTAAGCATATACAAGTTACCTTAAATTAAACATTTTTTTTTAAATTAATGTTTTTCTTTGGTGCTCAAATCTGTTTAATTCAAAGAAGTGTTTGATATTACAGACAGCAAGCTACACTGCCACGTGTGTGTGTTTACAACATTGGATCAATCATTAAAAAACAAAACACTTGAATTGTTTAATAGAAGGGTCTTATTTTCAAAATAATCACTGCTATTCTATACATTCTTTCTGTAGCCCTACGATAAGGGACTTTTATTTTTTTATGAAGATGGGTAGCATTTCGAAAACTAACAATAGGATTGTAAATAATGCAAAACCAGAATCATTCCAACAACGAACCGTTTATGTGTTGTTCGTGATTAAATTTAAAGATGATATGAATATTTTATAAGTAAAACAGCTATAACAGTCGTTGCAGTGTATTGAAACCAACCACTTAGAAATACGAGCTAGATAACACAGACTTTGACATTCTCTGCCCCTGGTGTGCCAAGTGATTGCTACATCTGCACGCGCAGTTAAAACATAGATTTCGAATCACTTTTTTTCTGAGAATAAAACAGGTTTAGGCGTGTGCATTGATTCCGTAGAGAAATGGTATGAGTTATGTACACGTAAAGTAACAGGGGTACTAAGAAATAAACCCAGTGTGTGGAAAGGCGTGATATTGTACTTGGCGTTGCGAACTTTGTGTGGTCTAAAGTTTGAGTTCGCTATATGCCACTAGACATTTTACTCTTTTAGGTGTACTCACGTTATAAAACTGGCAATCAATGCTGCTATACAGATTAATTCAGCTGCCATTTAGACAGCAAGTGCTGCTTCACAAGATGTATATTTCTTTTTATCAACAGTCCCCACTTAAACTACCGAACAGGAAGTTTAGCTCGGGTGACGTGTAAAGTACCGTTAGGACTAAATATACCGTAATATACCAAACCTAAAGTGTTCTGATTGTAACTTAAATCCATGTGAGTTTTCTTTAAGTTACTACGCAACTACTATCACAGCTACCATCATTTTCCAAATTGCACTAATTATTGAGTTTTCAACTTGATTCGTTTTTATGTTGACATAGTTGTTCATAAGATAGTTATATACGTAACTTATGCATTTCTACGCCAGGTTAATGGATAACAAGTGAATTATTTCGTACAAAATCGTCAATACCGAAAACAAATCAAAAGAGTTTTAGTATATGTACCATTTCACTTGTTTTTCGTGACCAACATATAAGGCATTATTCTTCGACATCAGTAACTAATACTGAACATTGAGGGCTTCTGTGCATGAATATTGTATACTGTTTGTTTGTTTTGGAGTTTCGCGCAGAGCTACACGAGGGCTATCTGCGCTAGCCGTCCCTAATTTAGCTGTGTAAGACTAGAGGGAAGGCAGCTAGTCATCACCACCCACCACCAACGCTTGGGCTAATCTTTTACCTACGAATAATGGGATTGACCGTAACATATAACGCCCCCACGGCTGAAAGGGCGAGCATGTTTGGTGCGACGGATATTCGAACCCACGGCCCTCGGATCACGAGTCGAACACCTTAACCCAATTGGCCATACATGACCCGAATATAGTTTATAATTTTACTACCATACACTGATAATTAGTCATTATAATCACGGATTTTGTTCACGTGCGTGGCATATGGCATTACCACTTTTCGTCAATAACTTCTTTTTAGTTACTCGCAAAGCTACACAACAGACTATTTGCCCACCACGAGCATCGAAACCCGATTTATAGCGTTGTAACTCTGCAGACATGCCGCTGTACTACTGAAGGTCTCATCAATAATTAGAAATTATCTTCTTTTGTCTTAACATTACGGATGTTATTAGTTTTTTTCATTAATTAATAATTAATTTTAAAAAATAATTAATTAATTTTCCATCAACTTTTTGTGTGTGTTTGTGTGTACACTGGAACGTTGCATTAGGGTCCTTCCTTTTTTTGGTCGAAAGCTAATCGTTACATAGAAGCGCGTTATTATAGAATATGATTCTATATAACATTACATGACCAATACTAGCGATAATACGTAATCAGTGCATAATCGATTGATGAACAAAAATGAATAAACTTGAAATAGTGATAATATAAGGAAATTGGACAGGAAAACTTCAAGTCAATTATAATTTATAATTAAGGGCGCTCAAACTTTGTCCTATAAAAAGTGCTTTGGTTTATATAATTATTTGCCATATATTTCAGTCTGTTTTCTTTTTGCTATTACGTGTTTTATCCCAATGAAACATTGTGAAATGTCTGGTGTTTGCAGAAAAATCTCACTTGGTTTAAGTTCATCCATGTTCATAGAAATATATTCTGTAATAAAATATATTAAATTGTCATAATAATTTGCTGAACTCACAGTGTTCTTTTCTCCTTGTACGTCGGAAGTATTTTTCAAACAGATGCAATGACCATTGGGCCCGGCATAGCCAAGAGTAGCCCAAGAATTGGCGGTGAGTGGTGATGACTAGCTTGCCTTCCCTGTAGTCTTACACTGCTAAATTAGGGACGGCTAGCACAGATAGCCCTCGAGTAGCTTTGTGCGAAATTCAAAAACAAACAAGCAATGAATATCAGTCAAATACATTTAAAATGTGGTTGTCAAAGTATTGTCTAGACAAACGTACTGGGCCCGGCATGGCCAGATGGTTAAGGCTCTCGACTCGTTATCTGAGGATCGCGAGTTCGAATTCCCGTCCCACCAAACTTGGTCGCCCTTTCAGCTGTGGGGGCATTATAATGTAACGGTCAATCTCATTATTCTTTGGTAAAAGAGTAGCCCAAGAGTTGCAGTGGGGGCGTTATAATATTACGGTCAATCCCACTATTCGTTGGTAAAAAGAGTAGCCCAAGAGTTAACGGTGGGTGGTGAGGACTAGCTGCCTTCCCTCTAGTCTTACACTGCTAAATTAGGGACGGCTAGCGCAGATAGCCCTCGTGTGGCTTTGCGCGACATTAAAAAGTCATTTCTTTTTATAACTTTTCACTTTTGTTTCTTACGTGAGGCAAGGAGGCTCGGCATGGCCCGGTGGGTTAAGGCGTTCGACTTCTTAGCCCTCGTGTAGCTTTATATGAAATTCCGAAAAAAAACCAAACCAAACAAATGTACTAAAATATCCGAATACGTGTTGCTTTAATTAAATGTTATGGTATGTTTTGGTTTTTTCAGGTCACATATTTATTCGAAAATTAAATTCGATTTTTTTTGAGACACTAAATGAATGTACCATATTTGAAATTCATGACATCTTGAAAAAAAGGATAATAATATCTGTTATTTTGTTTTCAAAATAAACGGAAGCCAAAAAAATGATTCTGACAATTCAGTCACAAAAAAATAACATATTGTTAGTATGCATTACTGAGCTTACTAAACATCCAAACTGGATAAACAGACATTAAGTTTCTATATTCATTCCTATCCTTTGTTATATAAAACCTGAAATTGGAAGTAGCAGTTTTATATAGAATAGAGTAAATTTCCATAACATTAACTGGTTTACTAATGAACCATTTTCCGTGATCCGCAAAAATCAGTGTTATTTTTTCCCAGATATTTTCTCCTTTAAATATTAAAATTTTGATTACGTACGAAAACACGAAGCAAATTCTGATAAAGTTCCGGATACCAGTTTCACAGCTTCTGGTCTGCACTTTAGCTTTAATAAAAATCACACTGAAACGTCTGTTAAACAGTTTTAGCAGGGAAACGTATACGGTACCAGTTTATTATATAAATAGATCGCTATAAACTTAAAAGGAATACTGAATAATAAATGGTAAAGAAACATAATTTTTCTAAATAGACTTTACTGAAGAAGACTCATGTAATATCCATGTGTTTTCACACTTAATAAAGGGTAAATAAACTTTTATTTTTCTAAATAGACTTATGTCATATTATATGTGTTTCCAATAAGACAGCTTCAAGGTAACTCAAGGATAAACGTGAAGCCTCAGAAGTCCATTATTGAGGACTCGATTCTTGCGACGAACATAGTGCAATAGCTCATTGAGCGAGAAGCTTTAAGCTAAATAAAAGACAAAGAAACTAAGTAATTTATTTAACAATTAAAGAAAATAGAGAACATATTCGTTTGGTTTAATTTAATCTGCATTTTCATTTTGTATTTATGGTAAAATTTCGAAGGCTATTGGCTACCGTCACTAATTCTACGACCTATCATTCAACCATGCTAAGTGATTGACTGTCATTCTTATTACATTCCCGTAGCTCAATACGTGAGAAGTATTTTGTTACATCTTATGAGCTTGAATCGTCAGCTCCAAAATTTCGAGATCTACCATAGGATCAACCTGCACCTAATCTAATCTACAGGTAAATAACGTTCACCATTCAAATATGATTTGTTTACAAAATATTTATGTACTGACTTGTTAGAGTAAATTACACTTTTTCACTGTTTCTACTCAGTTGTGTGCATGTAAGTAATTTCAAATAGTGCAAGCCAAGACTCTTTTGTTCTTATAAATGATAATTTCGTAACCCTAAAACACAGAATCTTTCTACAATGTTGGACTGTTAGGACAGAAGATTTAGTTTCACATCATTCACAGAAAGTCAGAATATCAATACAGCTTTCCTTGCTTCGAAGTTTCCTTCAATAATCATCCGAGTATAACCGTCCATATTTTGGACTGATAGAATGGAAGGACGGCAACTGGTTATCAACACGCACCGCCAATTCTTGGACTACATTTTTATACTCAAGTAGTGGGATTTACCCATCTTGTAAACCAATCACTGCCTCAGTGGGCGGAGCACGAATTTGTAGTAGCGAGTCGCGAACCAGGAATCCTCGGTTTCCAATCTGATAACGTTAACCATTTGGTCAAATTCAGCTATATTACTATTAGCAGTGTTACGCGTTGATGAGTTCGGTTCGATTATAATTCAATCTCGTGCTAAAATGTTCATTAATAAATATACAAATAATATTATTAACAATGTAAACCCTTACATATATCATTTTCTTAAGACTCAAAGTCATAAATAAATAATAGGTGATTGAATGGTTTTAATAATAGTAAAATCCCAGAGATACTTCAGTTCTTTTATGACTCAACATCACACTTAAATAATATATAGTTGTGCAGTTCTAATGATAATACAATCTCTTAGATTTTGTTTAATTCATTTACGACTCAGATCATATGTAATAATGTATGACTGAACAGTTTTAATCACAGAAGAATCTCTTAGATACTTCAGTTCCTTTATAACTCAAAGCTATACCTAAACCTTTGAATAATAATAATACTGAGTTATATACCTTTTACCTGTTTCGTTAGGTATCATAACCAAAGACTCAAGTCTACAAATAGTATGGCCAGGTGGTTAAGGCACTCGTCTCGTAATTTGAGGGTCGAGAATTCGAATCCTTGTCCAATCAAACATGCTCGCCCTTTCAGCCGTGGAGGCGTTATAATGCTACGATCAATCCCACTATTCGTTGGTAAAAGAGTAGCCCAAGAGTTGGCGGTGGATGGTGATGACTAGCTGCCTTCTTTCTAGTCTTACACTGCTAAATTAGGGACGGTTAGCGTGTAGCTTTGCGCGAAATTCAAAACAAACTGAATTATAACGCCACATTATAACGCCCTCACGGCTGAAATGGTGAGCATGTTTGGAGCAATGGGGATTCAAACCGCGAATCTTAGATTACGAGTCGAGCGCCCTAACTATCTAGGCATACCAGAAGACTGAGAAATAATCAGGCTTACTCTTTTCACCCCTTTAAACATTTGTTTTTATTGTACAAGGGAGGAAAAGAAAAAGAACCCATAGTTTCTTCTCACTGTGAAAGTAATAAATGAACTGGAAAAAACAAAGTTAATTGATCCTCAACGATAACAAGCATAGAATTAATCAATACGATTTGTTTTGTTATTTCTTCAACGTGTAACGATGATTGGACGAAAGCAGGAGTCCTATTAATCAATAGAGCCAAGCATCAGAAAACACATATGTTTGTTATAGAATCCAAAGAGACTCCCATAAACACGTGAGAAAAGACTCATTACATCTTTCAGACCCTACTCCTTTGAAAAAATCATATTTACAGAGTCATATTTGGAAGTACAGATTACCAATAAGATCTATCGATAAAGAAAACGGACCAAATAATAAGAAAATGATATGAAAATGTTGCTTTCATTTGCTTATGTACGTTTGAGACACTTCAAAATTAATATTTTATAATTTTTATAAGTACTTATCACCAATATGAGTTACTTTTCTAGTGATACTGTGTAATGTTATAATTCTGAATTCGCTTGTTTGAAGCTAAGCACAAAGCTGCGCAATGGGCTAACTGTATTTTGCCCACCACGAGTATCAAAACCCGGTTTCTAGCGTTTTAAGTCAGCAGACACTGGCCATGCCGGGTGGGGTGGGGATACACTTCTGATATTATTAGGCCAGGCATGGCCAGATGGGTTAAGGCATTCGACTCGTAATCTGAGGGTCGCGGATTCGAATCCCGGTCGCACCAAACATGCTCGCCCTTTCAGGTTTAACGCCTTTGGGGCGTTATAATGTGGCGGTCAATCCCACTATTCGTTGGTAAAAGAGTAGCCCAAGAGTTGGCAATGGGTGGTGATGACTAGCTGCCTTCCCTCTAGTCTTACACTGCTAAATTATGGACGACTAGTGCAGATAGACCACGAGTAGCTTTGCGCGAAATTAAAAAAAAAACAAACAACTTTAATACTTGTGATAAATGTGTAATACAGCATCAAACGTGTAGATTGTTCCCATTAAACTTTTTTCAAAGTTGTGATTTCTGGAAGCAACGAATATAAAATTAATTCTAACCATAAACTGAATAATGCGTTAACCCAACACACGAAACGCTAAATCTAAAAGAAACGTTAATCCTAAAAATAATTACGGTCAAGTGGGGTGCCTTGCTGTATACATTTCAGCCACTTTAAACTGTATTTTAGGGACGTTCTTGTATCACTGTACTTATCGAATTCAGCGACAATTAACAACTTTGTGGTGATAACTTATTGTCCCCACGATTCACAAGACATTAAAGACTTAAAATTGATTTTAGTTATCTATGTTTCCCTTTCAGGTGATTCGTAGGAATTCTTTGTTGTTTTATAGTAAATGTAGATGGCCCGGCATGGCCTAGCGCGTTAAGGCGTAATCTGAGGGTCGCGGGTTCGCGCCCGAGTCGCGCCAAACATGCTCGCCCTCCCAGCCGTAGGGGCGTTATAATGTGACGGTCAATCCCACTTTTCGTTGGTACAAGAGTGGCCCAAAAGTTGGCGGTGGGTAGTGATGACTAGCTGCCTTCCTTCTAGTCTTACACTACTGAATTAGGAACGGCTCGGTGCAGTGAGTTAACAACCTACTCACTTAGATACCTGTTCATGAAACCGCAAGAGACTGCGGCCCTATGTTCCTTGACGGAATCGAATGGTAGATGAATGAATGAATGATGAATGGTAAATGCAGAATTAAAAATTTAATAAGAAACTTTAAAGAAATCCTTAACAACAGAAGTTATTTTTATATTGTATTATCTTTAGGGAAGCCTGTTTTCTCATCTCACCGTTTGGCAGTTAGAAATTAGGACAAAGATAATGAATCTTTACAGGACCAACTTTCACCAACCATGTAGACTGACGGTATATTTTTCCTCATTTAGAAGACAGAGCAATTTATCTGTGTTACATAAAATACATGTTCCCCAAAAACGCAGAATATATCATTTAACAAAATGTCCTTTGTAATTAAGGGTACCCAATTTAAACAATTATTGGACAGAACTTTGCGTGTTATTTTATAACCTGAGTGGCCCCCAGTGAATTAGCGGTGTGTCTGCGAACTTCCAACGCTACAAACCAGGTTTTGATACCCCTGATGGGCAGAGCACAGATATCCCATTGCGTAGCTTTGTGCTTAATTCAAAACAAGAACAACAACATTATAACCAAGGAATCACTGGACCAATTTTCTTCAAACCGCACACGTCCCCTCGATACCTCCGAAGACCCTAAAAATCGTCCCTCAGAAATTCCTATATCGTCATCGTGACTTGTGCTTCCTCTAACTAGCGAACAGCCGAACCGATTATTACAAAACGTGGCATGTGCTTTATGTTACTCAGAAAACAGCATAGGCATCATCATTCCGATATGACCCACGAAAAACTCAACATTTGTCTATCCATGCTTTTAACAAGTACGTCAGCTAGTACGATAGTGATTGAACCAATTAAATCCATTTCTACGTACTACGTCACACGTGTTACGCAGCAAATAGCGTCCTTTATTTCACAAGTGGTCATATTAGTTTAGTGACATAAAACCAAATATAATTTCGTTATCTTCCTTGCTAGTTCTTTCATCTGTATTAACAACTGTCAAGATTCGAGTTACATCTGACCTTCTTGGATGAGAGGAGATATTAACTTTTTTTGTTCCAATGATCGACAGCTTGCTTAGAACATTTTTACATTCGCAGATAACTACATGAATGTGAAACTAAATTCGTATAATTGCTAAAATTGTTATGTTTTTCATTCAGTAACTTCCAATCCTTATCCGTATTTATTTTTCCAACCCTCGGAATGGTCACTCATTTTATTCTTCAATAAATAATTTAAAAGAAAAGCATCACTTTCCAGTTTCTCTCGCCCTTCAGCAACTTTTGTACGTACCAATTGCAAAGAAATAGAGAAAATAAATCCATGAAGAGGTCGTGACAGTTGCGGCATTGGTAATGGTTTGGTTTGTGGTGAATTTCGTGCAAAGCTACACGAGGCTATCTGCGCTAGCCGTCTCAGATTTAGCAGTGTAAGACAAGAGGAAAGGCAGCTAGTCATCATCACCCACCGCCAGCTCTTTGGCTACTCTTTTACCAACGAATAGTGGGATTGATCATCACATTATAATGCCTCCACGACTGAAAGAGGGAGCAGTTTTGGTTGGAGCGAGAGCAAGACTTGAAACAAATAAATTGCGAATCGAGCACTCTAACGATTTAACAAAGCAGCACACATCCTTGAGACTAGTTTTGTTTTAAAGTACAAATAGCAACATTATGCCTGGCATGGCCAGGTGGGTTAAAGCGTTCGACTCGTAATCTGAGGACCGCGGGTTCGAATCCCCGACGCACCAAACATGCTCGCTCTTTTGGCCGTAGGGGCGTTATAATGTGACGATCAATCCCACTATTCGTTGGCAAAGAATAGCCCAAGAGTTGGCGGTGGGTGGTGATGACTAGCTGCCTTCCCTCTAGTTTTACACTGCTAAATTAGGGACGGCTAGCGCAGATAGCCCTTATGTAGCTTCGCGCGAAATTAAAACAACAAACGAAAAAAAAGCAACATCATATTAAGCTTCGAATAAAATGTTCGTTGTCGCTAGAGGTCGTGATAATATCTGTTCCCGGCAGAGGCTACGCGAATTTATTTAAGAGCCTTTCGACTCTATAAAACTTGGTGTGTATTAAAAACCCTTTTCTTTAAGCCTACTTGTTTTTAGCGATCGCATCAGAAGATAGAATAACGTTAAACAGACTTGGTATTCTACAGTAGAGAAACACAATCTGGTCTCTCTACTTTCTGTTGATATAGTTTAACTCTTCGGGTGAGGAAAATATATTTACCTCTACACTAATAGAAGACCATAAACTAGCTCTGAAGAGAAAACGTGATACAATTTACCAAGCATTGCCTGTAATTGTCGGAAGCTTCTAATCAAACTTAACTCGTTACATAAATAAGAATTAAAAAAATAGTAAGTAATGTAGATAATTTAATTTAGTGATTTTACTTGTAGGAAACAGAACATAAAAAGAGTTTAGTTATTAGAATACAGTTATTCACTAATTGTATACCGTTCCTGTTATTGATAGTTTCGACCGTAATCCTAACAGTATATCACAAACTTTTCCTCATTTATTTGAGTAAAGCTTCGAAAGATGAAAATAAGAAAAGGAAAAAAAAAACTTTTTTAGTATTTAATAGAAAAAAATGTGAACATTATGAAATTAGCCAAAAACTAGCTGGTCAAAAGTTTAAGACCATACCAAAAAGAAGTCCTAAACAGGGTAGGATATGCCCAACAAGAGGTCTCAGTAGTGAGTTGCACGGCCGTCATTGCAAATAACTGCAAACATTCGCTTTGGCATGGTCGATATAAGTGTTTGCAGAAGGCTGGCTGGAATGTTATTCGGAGTGGTGAAGATGGCTTCACGAAGATCATGCACTGTTTGGAATTGACGTCCATTTCTATAGACTTCCCTTGCCATCCACACCCAAACATTTTCAGTGGGGTTTAGTTCGGGCGAACACACTGGATGGTCCAAAAGAATCACGTTATTTGCCATGAGAAAGTCCTTTGTCCTGCGGACATTGTGGACTGCATCGTTGTCCTGCTGAAAGATCCAGTCATTTCCACACAAGCAAGGGCCTTCAGTCAATATGGATGCTCTCTCCAACATGCCAGTGTAACCAGCTGCTGTTTGACGCCCCTGTATAACCTAAAGCTCCATTGTTCCATGGAAGGAGAAAGCACCCCAGATCATGATGGAACCTCCTCCAATGTGTCATGTAGAAAATGTCTCCGGTGGGATATCCTTATCGTGCCAGTAACGTTGGAAGCCACCTGGACCATCCAGATTAAAGTTTTTCTCATCAGAGAACAAAGACCTTCTTCCAAGTTTCTACGTCCCATGTTTGTTGCTTCTCAGGAAAGTTTAACCGAGTTATTTCCAATTGCTTAGCGTTAAGTTTGAGGTCTCAAGATATTGAAAAACGGGTTTCGATGCTCATTGTGTAGTTTTGAGCTTAACAGCATACAAACTGTTTACTAAAACCACTTTACAAAGATAACGGGTTCGATCAGAAAAAACAGCTATTTGGGTAAGTGCATCATTAGTAACATACCTTTAAGTGTATTAATGAGAATAATTTGAGCAATTGACTTTATCTTCTTATAACTATTGGTTCTTGCTAATGGTTATTTCTTGTATTACAATTAATAAACGTATTTTTGACAAATAAATACGAATTGTGTATTGTTTTATTTACGACGTACAGTACGAACTTAGATTTGATACCATATATCTGATTTTTAAGCTACATGGATAGTATTGCATTTGAAAAATATTTTCTAAAAACGTAAGACAGCGTAAAATTGAACATTTCCAAATTTATTGGATCAAACATGTTTTAGTTTTCAGTACAGTATACAATAAGTTATACAATATCGTTCTTACTAAGTCTAAACTTTGATAAAAGGTTTTTATTTTCAGTTCCAAAACACCTAGAATATCCGGTCACAATTTCATCCTGTGACAGTGTGTGTTTGTGTGTTTTCTTATTGCAAAGCCACATCTGGCTATCTGCTGAGCACACCGAAGGGAATCGAACCCCTAATTTAGCGTTGTAAATTTGTAGACATACCGCTGTACTAGCGGGGGGGGCATCCTGTACCAGAACTCTGTTTTTTTGTAACTGTCAACCCGAGGTTTAAATCCGTGCAATACCACAAAATATTCCCCGCGCTTTCTGTTGTGCATGTGTTATATAAGAATGACAGTCAGTCCCTTGTCGTGAATGGCGGATATTAGGGGTCCTCTGACTTCTTGTCTTCGATCAGAAGCTCAGAATTGGGAACGGCAGAAAACCTCTTAATGGCATTGCCGTAAAATACAGAATATTTAGAAACGCCTAAATCATCCAATCAAAAGGATAATATAATAACATATAAGAAAGCAAAAAACGGTATGCTGTAAGAAACTAATAACAGATGAATTCAACCATCGCAATAGTGCTTACGACACTAACAACTATAAATACTTTAACAAAGATTAAAAAACAGTTATTTAAAGTTAGAAAAGGCTTAATAGTAGAATATTTATTGTTCGAGGCACAATAGTTTTATTAAAATTAAAACTTTATAAGCCTTGTGTTTTTTATTACTGTATTTTTGTGTATGTTTCTTTATTCTTCATGATACGTTACTTTCATCTGACTTACATATCTGTGTTTAAATAATATTCATTAATACTTCCAAAATTGGTTAATCTAAACAGATATGCTTTTAGTGTTAGATACCGAGTGTAACTTAATGATCTGTAACAAGAAACATTGAAATCACGAGAGAAAATTGACTACTACTCAAAAATGAGGTAAATGAATGTTTGATAAAAAAAACCTACAATCCAAACATTGGATAGGATGCAAAATTTTTATCATTAGATGTAAAACACAAAATGGCGTATAGTGTCGATTAACTTTTCACCTAAAAAAACACGTCCGCTTCTGGTAGGTTAATAAGATAAAAATGCAGTGACTGATTCATTTTGTTAGATTTTCCAGTTCAGTCGAATCAGAAAAGAATAAAACTGAACGTTAAAGAGACTTATAATAAAAAGTTATTGCATCTGTAACTTTAAAAAGGCCCGGCATGGCCAAGCGTGTTAAGGTGTTCGATTCGTAATCCGAAGGTGGCGGGTTCGAATCCCAGTCGCACCAAACATGCTCGTCCTTTCAGCCGTGGGGGCGTTATAATGTAACGGTCAATCCCACTATTCGTTGGTAAAAGAGTAGCCCAAGAGTTGGCGGTGGGTGGTGATGACTAGCTTCCTTCCATCTAGTCTTACACTGCTAAATTAGGGACGGCTGGCGCAGACAGCCCTCAAGTAGTTTTGCGCGAAATTCAAAACAAACAAACTTGAAAAAATAACCGATGTAACTTTCTATGGTTAATTACGTGTTAAAAAAATAATAAATTTTTTTGAAGAAAATATCTTAACCCTTAAGGGAGAGGGTCATTTTTTAAACTTTTTTGACAGTTGAATAAAATAAACTAATTATACGACTACTACAACACTCATTGTATGATTGGAAAAAACAAATTAAAATACGAATATGTAATTTAACTTCAGCCCTCCCAGAAAGTCTAAAGGCGTGTAATACTAAAAATCTAATTTCGATACTCGAGGTGGGCAGAGCACAAATAGCCAATTGTGTAGCTTCATCCTTAATGACAAACACGCAAGGTATTCAGATCCAGCCCAGCAAAGGGAAAGTTTGTTGTCATAGTTTTAGCTCACTCGATAGATACCATATACCAATACAAATATAGTGGTAAATGTATAACTAAATCGATATATACTTTCTAATAAGAAAAATGTAGAATTATTTATTAAATTTCGTGTTTCATCTATAGAATAAAACTTCAAAAATATCCAAACTCATAACAAATTGTCAATATTTTGGTTTAGCTTAGAATTTTCCCAATAAACTTTGTCCTTTTTTTCTACTAGGTAATACTGTAATTTTTATATGTTGTACCTCTATTGTAGAAATCCAGAAAAGCACTCTGTAGTTTTGAAACGTTTGTTATTAAACACAAACTTCTGTGTTATGTGCCCACCACACGTATCGAAACCAAGTGTTAATAAGTTGTTAGTGTTAAAGGCTTTCAGACTTTCCACTTAGCAACTCTTGGATCCGAGTCTGTTGCAAATGTGCTATTATTTTCTTCAATTTACAATTACATTTCAGTTTCACATCGCAACATGCTTTGTTAACTAGAGTTTTGTTTAGTTCGTTTCAGCAGAATAAAAGTAAAATTAAAAGAAAAGCCTGGCTGTGACTTACGTGTACGTTTCTTTAAACAGTTATTTTTAGATTCAATGTTTTTACTTGTCGTTTACTTTTAATGCTACCTTCCAGGTTTCGATCCCCGTGGTGATCATAACACAGATAGTGCTTAATAAGATACAAAGAAGCACTACATATTTATTTATAATAACTATTCGATCTTAGTGTCTTCTGTCAGATATGGGCCCGACATGGCCAAGCGTGTTAAGGCGTTCGACTCGTAATCTGAGGGTCGCGGGTTCGCATCCCCGTCGCGCCAAACATGCTCGCCCTTTCAGCCGTGGGGGCTTTATAATGTGACGGTCAATTCCACTATTCGTTGGCAAAAGAATAGCCCAAGAGTTGGCGGTGGGTGGTGATGACTGGCTGCCTTCCCTCTAGTCTTACACTGCTAAATTAGGAACGGCTAGCACAGATAGCCCTCAAGTAGCTCTGTGCGAAATTCCAAAACAAAACAAAGCTTTATAATTATTATTAAAATAATATATTAATGGACTTTTATGAAAAAGAAAACTCGATACAGCTGACCAATATATAACAAACAATATTATAATCTTATTTTAACATGTTATAATTATTCTACACTAACTTTGAAGCTCATGATTTTCTAGGTAGCATTATGCGACCTTGAAGAACAGAAACGAATTGTTATTGTAATATAATCAGTACCTTTTAAACCGTAATGTTACGAATACTATATGATATCCAACAATTTTCACTTCTTCGGTTTTACACACAAACACAATATTCTAATTTTTTTTAATTCACAACATGTATTTTGTACTAATTCAGACCTTATTAACACTACTGTCCTTATTAACACTACTGTTAACACACATATATATTTTTTCCCGAGAGGCTTTATTTGTTTTTAATTTCGCGAAAAGCTACACGAGGGCTATCTGCGCTAGCCGTCCCTAATTTAGCAGTGTAAGACTAGAGTGAAGACAGCTAGTGATCACCACCCACCGTTAACTCTTGGACTACTCTTTTACCAACGAATAGTGGGATTGACAGTCACATTATAACGCCTCCACGGCTGAAAGGGTGAGCATGTTTGGAGCTCCCTTACCACTTCGCCATGAAGAGCAGCCTTTATAATACGTAATAGTATACAGAAAAATATGATTTAAAAATAGTGTGAAAATATTGTTTGTTATTAGCATAGTAGTGCTGTTTGATTAAAAAAATGCTTACTTTTGTCCAAATTTGTATACGATCCTTCTTGTACAAAATAATCGATATTATTATGTCATTATAACCAGTGAGAATAATTAAATAAAACAATTTATTTTAAATGTAATAAAAATATATTAAGTTTCCTGGTGGATTAACGGTAGGTTTACGAGCTTACAAAGCTAAACCTCGGGGCTTAAGTCCCCGCGGTGAACAGAGTACAGATAGCCTGTCGTGTAACTTAGCACTAAGAATACAACAAGAACAGCAGCTGTAAAAAATATTACAATGTCTGTTTCTTCTATAATAGTCACAAATTGCAAGTGAGAGCGTATGGAAGGTTGTTCTGACGTTTGACTGGCAAAAACTGAACATGATTTACCAACCGATAAACAGAAAAAATGGTTGCTTCACCAACCGATAAGCGGACAGCAAGATTGTTTTACCAATCCACAACCAGGCAGCAAGGTTGTTTTATCGAATCACAACCAGACAACAAGGTTGTTTTACCGACCCACAACCAGACAGCAAGGTTGTTTTTCCGACCCACAACCAGACATCAAGGTTGTTTTACCGACCCAAAACCAGACAGCAAGGTTGTTTTACCGACCCACAACCAGATAGCAAGTTTGTTTTACCGATCCACAACCAGATAGCGAGGTTGTTTCACCGACCCACAACCAGATAGCGTGGTTGTTTTACCGACCCAAAACCAGACAGCAAGGTTGTTTTACCGACCCATAACCAGACAGCAAGGTTGTTTTATCAACCCACAACCAGACAGCAAGGTTGTTTTACCGACCCACAACCAGATAGCAAGTTTGTTTTACCAAACCACAACCAGACAGCAAGGTTGTTTTACCGACCCAAAACCAGACAGCAAGGTTGTTTTACCGACCCACAACCAGGCAGCAAGGTTGTTTTACCGAATCACAACCAGACAACAAGGTTGTTTTTCCGACCCACAACCAGACATCAAGGTTGTTTTACCGACCCAAAACCAGACAGCAAGGTTGTTTTACCGACCCACAACCAGATAGCAAGTTTGTTTTACCAAACCACAACCAGACATCAAGGTTGTTTTACCGACCCAAAACCAGACAGCAAGGTTGTTTTACCGACCCATAACCAGACAGCAAGGTTGTTTTACCAAACCACAACCAGACAGCAAGGTTGTTTTACCGACCCATAACCAGACAGCAAGGTTGTTTTATCAACCCATAACCAGACAGCAAGGTTGTTTTATCAACCCACAACCAGACAGCAAGGTTGTTTTACCGACCCACAAACAGACAGCAAGGTTGTTTTACCAAACCACAACCAGACAGCAAGGTTGTTTTACCGACCCAAAACCAGACAGCAAGGTTGTTTTACCAACCCATAACCAGACAGCAAGGTTGTTTTATCAACCCACAACCAGACAGCAAGGTTGTTTTACCGACCCATAACCAGACAGCAAGGTTGTTTTACCGACCCACAAACAGACAGCAAGGTTGTTTTACCGAACCACAACCAGACAATAAGATTGTTTTCATAGCCTCACCGTCATCTCTCACAACAATAATGCCCATCAAGTCTGTGTTAGGTGTGTTTTATTGTCATTTCTCTTGAAAGGTGATATTCATACTTGCACAAGAGTATAATATAATGAAGAGACTATTGATTGTACGTCTTCCATAAGAAACCCGTAGTATAGGGACATTAAACAAAAACATTACGATCGGTCTTAATGTGACGCAAGTCATAGAAACTACCTATCACGTTTCTCCAGCATAAGTCCGTATACCCTATGAGAGGAAATAAAGTTTGTGAGCAGGTCATGTTTTAAAACGTAATATTTGCGAAAACACTCTATCTGTGTGCAGGTGTTAGTTTTCTGTATTATAGGATGAAACATAATCAACATTTGATGTTCTGTTCAACGATCACTCCACAATATCTTTAATACATGTAGAAACTTGCAAAGAGTTTCATGCCTGCAATTACATTAACCTGCAGGTATCATGACTGTAATAGTATTAACCTGCAATGGCAATCATGAATGTAAAGACATTAACCTCTATTTCAGTCATTACTGTAATGACATTATCTTGCAAGGACAATCATTGATATAATGACATTAATCTGTAATATAAAACGACAGACAAAAGAAAAGAGTTTCTTCATACATCATGGCCACCTTCTAATATAATCGAAAATGGTATGTTGGAGAGAATATTCCATAAAAAAAATTCTTTTCTCTGGGATAATGAAATTGTGTCGATTTAAAGAGTCCAGTCACAAATCAAAACTTCCACAGCCTGAAGCCTACTTATATGTCTTAAGTTTAGGACTATTTATTTAGGTCTCGAGATACATACATCAACTTATTGTTGCACTTTTTGACCTTATCAATCAGATTTATAAATACAGGTCAATCTTCTTGAAGCTCTCAGAATGAGTTAGGTAGCCGCCTGGTGTACAAATCCGAAAACATTCTTGTTTCACAAGTCACTAAACTACCAGTACACTTCCTGTAATCTTTTCTTTCTATTGCTAAAACTGATTACTTATATCTTTAAGAAAGGCCCAGCGAAATGCACAGCCTGACATGATAGTCATTCGTTTTAATATATTTTACAAATAATGTATTTCCAGCTGTTTTATCCTTCTTCAATAAGAAAACTATCAAAGTTATAGGTTTAATAAAGTTTATAATGCTATATATGTTATTGTTACAGATGTCTAGATTTTCAGGTTTAAAAAAATACCCAAATCAAAACCTTTGGAACTCGATATTTGTCTAAGGAACAATTTGAAATTTTCGAAACAAGCATCTGATTTGGAAGACTAAATGCCTTAAAGGAACAAACGTTTGATTCGAGAGTAGTAAGGGTTCTGAGAAATGAAAATATAGTTGAAAGTTAGCAAAGAGATAAATGATCCATTTCTGTTGGAACGTACTAGGATGCAAAAAAGCTCTCAATTCGTTGGAAGGTAATAAGAGCTCTTTGAATTGAAAACTTACTTCAACGTTAGCAAAAAACACTTAAAAGGAGCTTTTTTATTAGAAAGTAGTGGAAGTGCCGAAAGCGCCGTCTATTGGTTGTAATATTATAAGGTTTTAAAAGGTTTAATAAAATATTTATTAGAAATCAGCGGAGACCTAAAGGGAACTATTTGTTTACTTTAAAAATACTAAAAATTCGTAAAATAAGTGAAATGATTCTAACAAAGGTTCTAAGAGGTTGAAATATAATTGAAAGTTAGGAAAAAGTTCAATACAATTACGTTGAGATTGAAAGAATCTATACACAGGTAAAAGAAACATTTTGATTCTCTAAATTTCCGAAAAGAACCATCTGTTGATTAGAAAGTTATGAATAAATAAATATAACTGGAAGGAAGTAGGGATCTAAAATGAAATAATGAAACATTAGGTGCACTGAAAGCTCTTATTACAAAAATATTGTAAAATTCCAATACTGGATCAAGGGCAAATAATAAAACTAAAGTATTCAGCTTCACTCCATTACAGCAGAGTCATGCAAAGAAAACAGTTTTAAAGGGGACTCCTGTATAAGACGCTGAAAAAATGTATTAAAGAGACCTAACAACTTAAAAAGTTTCCAAAACTACACATATAACTATATATAACACATATATAGTTTATAACTACAGAGATTTGAATTTAACATATAATATTATTTAATTTTGTAATTTAATTCTATGAAACAATTACAAAAATAAACATAACTAAATGTTGAAACAATTATATATAATAACATTTGTAAACTAAACAATGGTATGTACAATATTGCGCTTGATCGATACATATTATTTAGTGTTTATAATAGAAAACAGATGTAGTAATCTTTACAAAATTGCAGATGAGTTTCTTTTTGTGATAATTACGCATTCTGCAAATGTAATTTTTGTGTTTATAATTAACACCAAATAATGTTGAGTAAAAAGTGAACCAATTCATGCGCTCTAACGTTAACACAAGAAAACAGACTCCTAACGATTACTCGATATACAGAAACGGTTAACTCTGTGATATTAACACCGAATTGTTGTGATTTAACAACAATTGAGATATACACTTTCTAAGTATATTTAACTTCATTAACTTGCATTGGTTTTATTCAATGCATTTCTCTCAAACAACTAGAGATCAGAGATAACCAAGCACTGAAACTACTATCCCAGTAAGTATTGGTTTAAAATGGTATAATCGTATATTTTGTTCGATTTACTACATGCTGTGTTATAATATTATACCTACTAATTTTTTTTGTTTTGAGTTGTGGTCCGTTCAATCCTACGTTAAAATATGGGTATTATTTTTGAAAGGAAATTAAAATTTAAGCTGAATTAGCGATTCTTACAAAAGTCATACGAATATCTAAATATTTCTTGTAACTATTAGTGGATTTTAGTTTCTCTGTGTGGGATATCAAGAGCGTTTTTTCTTCGAGTGTTAACAGAAATTTGTTGTGAAAAAAGCAAAAAACATTGGCGCGATTTACAGTCTTACATAACTATCCTATGTAAGACATTGAACGATTTTGTATGATAGCGAAAACCAAAATAACTCCAAAATAGAAATTCGTAGGACAATACAGAGGATCAGGATCATTTCACTCGACAAATGTGATCTAGCAAGAGAACTAACAAACAGTTCACATATGGACACAGCGAAAAAATGAAAACACGCCACTTTAGTGTTAACGTAAAAATGTCGAATACAAAAAAAAAACAAGCAAGCCTATTATAACCACTGGAGAATTGGGAATAAAAACGTTAAGTAGCTTCAACGACAACTGCTGCTATCGGTAATACGTTGAAAAACTAGTAATTTCGTAAGCCCATGAGGAATCCCTGTCGGTCGAGTGGCCAAGGACGTTATTTGTCATCAAGGTTGCTATAAGAGACGTATCGTAACACCGTAACTATAACGTACATTTATTAAAAATAATTATTACATAAATCCAGTCACATGTAAACTGTAGATTTTGTCTAAAACAAAACATTTACTTTATCATTCATTCTCACACAAAATATTTACTACTCTTTTAAAGAGGTTTTATCTGCCTCAGATGAAAGAGTGGACAATGCTTCGACCTTTATGTTGAGAGCATTAACACCCAGCTACTCTAATGTTATTGGCTCGCCATGCCCAGGCGGTTAGAGCACTCGACTCGTTCTCCGAGGGCCGCGGGTTCGAATCCCCGCCACACCAAACACGCTCACCCTTTCAGCCGTAGGGGTTTTATAAGATTACGATCAATCCCAATATTTGTTGGTAAAAGAGTAGCCCAAGAGTTGCCGAAGAGTAGTCATGACTAACTGCCTTCCCTCTAGCATCATACAGCTAAATTAGAGACAGCTAGTGCAGATAGCCCTCGTGTAGCTTTGCGCGAAATTAAACACAAACAATAAAACTGTTATATTGTTTGTACATTCGACTGAAACTCCTTAGCGTACTTAACACGCATTGCTGAAACACGTGTAAATTCGCCATGACAGTTTGATTACACGAGGTAATATCTTTATGTAATATAACCTGTTAATGAAATCACTAGGCTGGTATTTCTTTAACACTTCTTAAAATTTACCACCAACTCAATCTCTAAGTCTTCTATCTGTGATCTTTCTATTAAAGCGTTTGTCTATCTTTCGGCTTTTTTTTTTTTCAGTGTTTGTATACCAGTTTCCGTACAATTATATCAAGGTTCGCTAAACACGCAGATTGAAGGACTACACGCTAACATGCAACACGACGTGAATTCTGATTTTATCCACTACTAAACAAAGGGGAGAAAAACAAAAGATAGAATTGAACTATCGTATTAAACACTTGTATTGTTTCACAGCATTTTTCAAACTGTGTTAAAACTTGTATTGTTTCACAGCATTTTCAAACTGTGTTAAAACTTGCATTGTTTTACATCATTCTTCAAACTGTGTTAAAAACTTGCATTGTTTCACAGCATTCTTCAAACTGTGTTAAACACTTGCATTGTTTTACATCATTCTTCAAACTGTGTTAAAAACTTGTATTGTTTCACAGCATTCTTCAAACTGTGTTAAACACTTGCATTGTTTCACAGCATTTTTCAAACTGTGTTAAAAACTTGTATTGTTTCACAGCATTCTTCAAACTGTGTTAAAAACTTGTATTGTTTCACAGCATTCTTCAAACTGTGTTAAAAACTGGCATTGTTTTACAGCATTCTTCAAACTGTGTTAAAAACTTGTATTGTTTCACAGCATTCTTCAAACTGTGTTAAAAACTTGTATTGTTTCACAGCATTCTTCAAACTGTGTTAAAAACTTGTATTGTTTCACAGCATTCTTCAAACTGTGTTAAAAACTTGCATTGTTTTACAGCATTCTTCAAACTGTGTTAAAAACTTGTATTGTTTCACAGCATTCTTCAAACTGTGTTAAAAACTTGTATTGTTTCACAGCATTCTTCAAACTGTGTTAAAAACTTGCATTGTTTCACAGCATTCTTCAAACTGTGTTAAACACTTGCATTGTTTCACAGCATTCTTCAAACTGTGTTAAAAACTTGCATTGTTTTACAGCATTTTTCAAACTGTGTTAAAAACTTCCACTGTTTTACAGCAATCTTCAAACTGTGTTAAAAACGTGCATTATTTTTACAGCATTCTTTAAACTGTGTTAAAAACTTACATTGTTTTACGGCAATCTTGAAATTGATGCTAACCAAAAGACCCTGTGTTCAAAGAAAGTATTTTAGTAATGTTGATACATATGCATATATACGATAGATACATAGGGATAATAACCTTAGTTATTCTAGAGGTGGGAAAGAATTATCTATTTAAGACTTTGATAAAGGAAGTAAAACATCAAAATGTAATTATAGAGTATGAATAGTAGAGTGCAGCTATCGATTCAATACATTTATTACCACACAATGTTCCTTGGTGAAGTGAAATGTAACGAAGTGTGACAGTAATCTTTATCTGCCCTCCACTGGAATAGGCCCGGCATGGCCAGGTGGGTTAAGGCGTTCGACTCGTAATCTGAGGATCGTGGGTTCGAATCCCGGTCGCACCAAACATGCTCAACCTTTCAGCCGTGGGGGCGCTATAATTTGACGGTCAATCCCACTATTCGTTGTTAAAAGAATAGCCTAAGAGATGGCAGTAGGTGGTGATGACTAGCTGCCTTCCCTCTAGTCTTACACTGCTAAATTAGGGATAGCTAGCACAGATAGCCCTCGAGTATTTTTGTGCGAAATTCAAAAAACAAAAAAAATTATTACAAGTATTTCAATTGTAATTTAATTTACAGCCTATTACGCAGATGGCGTTTTTTCACACGTTCTCCAAATAATAAAACTGTGATAATAATAATTTCATATCTACTTGTACTTAACAAGTTCATCAAACACTTTACTTTTGTGGAATTATTCCTGCAACTGAAGAATATTTATGTAAGTAAATCTCGGGGTAGCTTATAAGATAATTCTATATTATGTGAACACCAAATAATTTTGTTCTTTTCAACACTTTATCAAATTTTTAAATACCCGAAACAAAATTGGAAACTTATTATTTCAGAATCCTTATGCATGTGTATCGTTCTAACTGAAGCCTATAATTACACTCACACATATATATATATTAATAAACGCTTGTTAAATGGGCGGACATGACCATTTTAGGAAAAGGTTTAGTGCTCCTAGAACGAGCGAAATTAGTGTTTAGTAATGCGTGTTTAATGAAAGTTGAGTGTTATTTGAAGAATGAGTGGTTGGTTACATATATAAGGGTGTTCACATACGAGTACCTTTTCACATGAGTTAGTCGGATTATTGCTTTTAATGAATTCAGTTTAAACCGTTAACGATGATTATTAATATTCATGAAGAATTTAAAAAGTGATTCAACAACAATGAGAATGTTCATCTTTATTTTACCGCTGTGATGAAACGCATGTTCATTGTATATGAACACTTTAAATTGTATGGAAATACAACAGCAGAAACAAACGTATTTCTAGTTGTTTTGGGTTCATAAACGAAAACTTAAGTTTTATTTATTACAGGTTAATAGAAAACTGTAGAAAATATGAAGTCAAATAAACGTAAGCATTGCTTGTTAACCGAAACGAATATGTGAAATGAGAATTATTCGTAGCTTTTTGTTTTGGTTCCTAAATGTTCAGGCCCCAGCATGGCCAGGTGGTTAAGGCACTCGACTCGTAATCTGAGGGTCGTGGGTTCGAATCCCCGTCTCACTAAACATGCTCGCCCTTTCAGCCATAGGGGCGTTATAATCTTACGGTTAATCCCAATATTTGTTGGTAAAAGAATAGCCCAAGAGTTGGCGGTGGGTGGTGATGACTAACTGCCTTCCCTCTAGTCTTACACTGCTAAGTTAGGGACGACTAGCGCAAATAGCCCTCGTGTAGCTTTGCTCGAAATTCAAAACAAACCAAGCCTAAATGTTCACATATAAGATTTAAAACCTAACGAAATGTTCACACCTTTCTACACTTTTAGCATAATAAGAATATATGATTTGTTATTATTGATAAAATAAATATTTAACGTCATAGTTTTTGATAAGTTGTGGAGCAGGTGAATTTTATTTTTCGACTCTTTCTGAATTTCGCGCAAAACTACACGAGAGTTATTCGCGTTAGCCGTCCCTAAGCTAGCAGTGTAAGACTAGAGTGAAGGCAGCTAGTGATCACCACCCACCGCCAACTCTTGGGCTACTCTTTTACCAACGAATAGTGGGATTCACCGTCACATTATAACGCCCCCACGGCTGAAAGAACGAGCATGTTTAGTGCAAGCGGGATTCGAACCCGCGACCCTCGCATTACGAGTCGAACGCCTTAACACGCTTGGGGATGGTGGGTCCAACATAACTAATATAATAAAATAAATCTGTAGCAATATTTCTTCAAGACGAGGTGAAAAATAAATTATCACTACCAATGTCATTATTTATCCAGGCTAAAAAATTTCAGTTTCGATAATAAATGCACCTACACTATATAAACTTTAAATACCGCATGACAAAAACTCTGTTATTGGCTGATCTTGAAACTTTGTTAAATTTATTCTGTGATATTGCGCCACACATTTGCAAGAATATGAACAAACAAATATGAATTGTGAAGTTATTACGTCGTACCAAAATCTTATCAGACAAAAATAAAAGTGTGTGATGTTAAATACAGATATGAGTACAAGTTAGACCCAGCATGGCCAGGTGGATTAAGGCATTAGACTCGTACTCTGAGGGTCGCGGGTTCGAATCCTGATGGCACCAAATATGCTCGCCCTTTCAGCTATGGGGGCGTTATAATGTATCAGTCAATCCCACTATTCGTTGGTAAAAGAATAGCCCAAGAGTTGGCGGTGGATGGTGATGACTAGCTGCCTTCCCTTTAGTATTACACTGCTAAATTAGGGACTACTAGCCATGATAGTCATCGTGGAGCTTTGCGCGAAATTGAAAACAAACAATGAATACAAGTTAGATGGTATATTTTCATTCGTCATAATTGTGTCATAATTTTCACGATTGTACGCTAATCACATGACATGTAATATTATCATAGAATAAATTTCTCATTGTAAATAAATGCAACCTAAACGTGTTGTTTATCCAATTTTTTTAGTTTATTATTTAACTAATTATTTTGCCAGTTAACCTAATTAAAACTGCAAATTAAAGTAAGTTTATCGGCTATAATAACCTATTACTTCTATACAAGAGTTATTTTCAAGTGGTTAAATAGTCATTTCAAAGATTCTTTAGGATCACACATCTTTGAGTTAGAAGTGCTAACCTTATGGAGAACGCTCATTCAACACCACTTATAACCGAATAACGGAACTGACTGTCACAGTTATAATGCTCCCATAACGGAAAGTGACCCGTGTGTTTAGTGGCATATTTTGGCTCAAATCTTGGACCTTCCGTTCTCTACTTCAATAATACGCACTTTTTTTTAGAGATTTTTAGACAAAATAGGTATTATGTAGCTTTGAAAACACTTTTCGTGAATATATTTTGCACCGCTCTCTGTGTGTTTATATTAAAAGGGTTTCTTTCTTTCAGACATTAAAAATATTCCAGTGATTTATTTTGAATTTTGCGCAAAGCTACACGAGAGCTTTCTGCGCTAGTCGTCCCTAATTTAGCAGTGTAAGACTAGAGGGAAAGCAGCTAGTCATCACCACCCACCGCCAACTCTGGGGCTTCCAACGAATAGTGGGATTGACCGTCACATTATAACGCCTCCACGGCTGAAAGGGCGAGAATGTTTGGTGCGACCGGGATTCGAACCCGCGACCCTCATATTACGAGTCGAACGCCTTAACCCACCTCGTCATGTCGGGCTGCATCTCGTTTAGAATAAAACCGTGTTTAATAATAAACTTAAAATGATATTCTATATTAGTTTTACAATTGTTGGTTGAACTGTACCATTATTCATAACACTGTGATTTTATTCCACAATAATCTTTAAGTTAGACCGTAAACTGGGATTGTAGTTGTACAAATGATTTTATAAACAACTATTTTAATCTTTCCTGAAAAGTTGTTTTGATAATAAAAACTAATTGTGCGTGAGTACTGCAGAAAGTGCTCTTTCGTATTTAGATTTCATATCAATGTAACCAATGTGTATCCAGTTATATTCGTACTTTAAACCATTCAAGATAGCGGTGATATTCACGCAATCCTAACGATTGTTGATTAAATAATGTTTACGTAATCACACGAAATGTTGAAAAACGGTTATATGAGACGTGAATATCCTTGGGAAATACAAAATGTTCATTGGAAACACAGTAAAAGTAAATCTGGATGGGTTTATTTTTTTGAAAGAATCGCACTCTATTCTTTACATTAATGAAGGTGCAACATGAACATATATATTTATATACGCAGACACACACACGTTATACAAAATCCAGAGATAAAGTGTTAGTTAACGTAAAAAGAACTAATCTTATCGTGAGTGGATTGTAATAATTGTTTGTTTTTGAATTTCACGCAAAGCTACTCGAGGGCTATCTGCGATAGCCGTCCCTAATGTAAGACTAGAGGGAAAGCAACTAGTCATCACCATCCACCGCCAACTCTTGGGCTACTCTTTTACCAACGAATAGTGGCATTAATCGTCACATTGTAACGCCCCCTCAGCTGAAAGGGCAAGCATGTTTGGTGCTACCGGGATTCAAACCCGTGAACCTCGGATTACGAGTCGAACGCCTTAACACACTTGCCCATGGTGGGCCTATTGTAATAGTTAAAACATTACTTATCAATATACCATTCAAGGAAGAAAATACTGACAGTCAGTAACTTTCGTTAGATATTCATAAATACATTAATAATGTTCAGAGTTATGATGAGGCACTTATTACTTTAATCAATGGAAATATTCCTTATTTTAGGTTTTTGATTACTTGGGCAACATTGGTTATCAATGTATCATTCAAGGAAGCAAATTCGATCACTAACTTTCGTTAGGTTTCATAAAGAACGTTGTTCATGCTCAGAATTATGACAAAGCATTTATAACTTTAGCCAATGGAAATATTTCGGTGTTTAGGGTTTTGATTACTTAGAACCACGAAGAATGTTAAACTGTGGTTTGAGTGTTTACATGAGGGAATTTATATTTGAAAGCCTTACTAAAAACCTTTAAAAGAATAAAATAAAAGTCTTAAAGTTCAGGCATAGATGTCATAAATATTGGCATAGCCGAGGCGATCTTTTTATGGAATTGAAGAGAAGAAAATCGTAAAATGGGATGACTTTATTTGAACTCACTTGTGGATTCTTCAGCCCGTCGTGCGCAAGTAGGCTTTCACATATGCTGTGTTTTTAACTCACAAATGTATTAGTGTAAGAAGAAAAATGGTTTTATTCCCTAGTGGTTTTTTTTCTTATTATTATTACGCTCAGCGTTACACACTGAGCTATCAGCGTTTTGCTCGTCTTGGATTTAAACCCAATTTTTAGTGTCGTACTTATTGTTAAAACTCGAGTGTGGTAAATGTACTTTTAAATAACATAAGATGACCCTCAAAAGAGCTAATTTTGATAGAAGTGTTTATTAATTTATTAACATTGTAAAAGTAATTTTTTTTGTTAAGAAAGCAAGTCATACCAGGTCACATCGATTGAAATCACAATGCTACGTCACTGTTCTATAAGAATATGATATTTTTAATAGAGATCAAACACATTTTAATGCAATATTTTTTAAGTTGGTTTGTATTTATTTTAGTTACACGTGTAATTTCCAAAACTACAACACTGACAATTCATTAAAGGGTTGGGCGTGAACCAGTATCGACATACCCTTTGTGGATTGAAAGGTTTGAGGTTCGATGCTATAAAAGTTTCACAATCCCATTATTCGGTGCAAAGCTGGCCCAAATCTTTATAATGACGAGTTTTCCGGATTGGCTATTTCATCTTCGGACAATGGTACATAATTAGAGTTGACTATGCCATAACACTAAAGGTCTCTGAGGGTGCATTTCTCTCACGCGTCACAAGGTAATGTACACATTGGAAATACTCCATATTGTTTCACTTGTAACATATGTCAATTTCAGTAACTTGTAGTTAGAGGAAACGAAACAGTAGACAAAATTATGCACTTACCACTGATGTCGTCAAAGCTCTTCTATTACTAACACGTTCCAGTTTCCTTCTTGTTTCTTTTTTTTACAGTAGTCTATACCCCAGTGAAGCAGCAATAAGTCTGAAAGCTTATAACGCTAAAAGACAGTTTCAATACCGTGATGGCCAGAGTATAGATAGCCCATTGTGTAGCTTTGTGCTTAAGTACAAACAACACATTACAGTATTTGATTTCATGTTCCTATTAACAAGCCTGCTCTCAAGTAGCGCAGTAGTATGTTTGCGGACTCACACTGATAAAAACCGGATTTCGATACCTGTGAAGGGCTGAGCACAGATAGCCCATTGTTTAGCTATGTACTCAATTCTGAACAAAAACTTAACAAGGGTATTAGTATGCAAAAGTGTTATATGCAAAATGTGTTATAATGTACTTTCACAATAAAGTTAATATGTCAGTTTTTACGTTGCGTTAGTGTAACTAACTTTAAAACTGGCGATGGACCTCATCAGCATGGTTGTTCAGAGGATCTCATCAGCATGGTTGTTCAGAGGACCTCATCAGCATGGTTGTTCAGAGAATCTCATCAGCATGGTTGTTCAGAGAATCTCATCAGCATGGTTGTTCAGAGAATCTCATCAGCATGGTTGTTTAGATGACCTCATCAGCACAGTTGTTCAGAGGACCTTATCAGCATGGTTGTTCAGAGGACCTCATCAGCATGGTTGTTCAGAGGATCTTATCAACATGACTGACTAAAGGAAGTTTGTCGTTCACCATTTATGTTTTTTTAACATTTATGATTGACATTTATTTTTCTTTTGTGTACAGTTAATGAGAGAAGACGTTCGTGGGTGATGCCATATAATGGTTATAATCCCATTAAATTAATTAAAATAGATATACAAAATGTGGTTCTACAGATCCATTATTTTTAACACATTGGAGGGAACAGTCCAAGTAAGGTATTCAAAATAATTAAAAACCTTAATTTCAAAAGTCATTTTTCATCGAATAGCGCTTGTTGGAAGACGACATCCAATTTAAATTCTTAAAGTACTTATATTAGTGGACGACAAACACCTGATTTTTTTTTCAGATCACGAGGATTCGAACCCGCGGCCCTCAGCTTAGGAGTCCAGTGCCCCTGGCAGACAATATGAACTCAGTGGTTTCTACATATGAGAAAGAAGTAACTACAAGCCTTCGAGTTTGTTGAACTTCGCGCAAACCTACTCGAGAACTACCTCTTTTAACCGTTCTCTAACTTAGACTACAGGGAAGGCAGATAGTCCACACTTCTCACTATCAGTTCTTAAGCCACGCTTTTACCAACCATAAATTGAATTGATATCCACGTGTGCATCCATGTCACACACTTGACTACTTGCGTCACGACTATACACATCAGTATTTGTTTGCTTGTTTTTGAATTTCGCTCAAAGCTACTCGAGAGCTATCTGCGCTAGCCGTCCCTAATTTAGCAGTGTAAGACTAGAGGGAAGGCAGCTAGTCATCACCACCCACCGTCAACTATTGGGCTACTCTTTTACAAACGAATAGTGGGATTGTCCGTCACATGATAACGCCCCCACGTCTTGGAGGGCGAGCATGTTTGGTGCGACCGGGATTCGAACCTGCGACCCTCGGATTACGAGTCGAACGCCTTAACACGCTTGGCCATGCCGGGCCCCCACATCAGTGTTGCTTGGCGTTTACTGTTGTGTCGCAAGTAGATAGCACGTGCGTAATACCTTTATTTTCTGAAACAACACCCAAGTATTTTGATAATTAAAGGTTATAATGATGAAATTATACAATACCAACAACATTATTTGACAATATAAACAACACGGGTGGCATGAGACGTGGATAATATTTAGTAACTAGAATTGAACGGTTAATTACTGAAGTCACCCTTTATAATACCTTTGCCCCTGTGCTAGAGCTCTGAGAGAACCCAATTCTACTCCATGATACACCATAAAATATCCCCCGGACTTTAAGCTGTGGGTGAATTATAAGAGTGACAATCAATCGATTAGTGTAACTCGACGGTGTTTAGAGTGCTGCTAACAGACTGCTTTCCCTTAAAAGTTTTATCACAAATACAATTAACGTTCAATAACCTCCAAAATGTTAAACATATTAAAAACTAACCACTTATATAAGTCCGTGCTTTGATATCTAATGTTTTTGGTATAACATTTGTTGTTTCCATAATACTTTTATCGTGTTTCAATAAGACTTTCTCATTTTCTGTCAGCAATAATAATATAAAACATACCAATCAGTGCGACTTGGCATGGCCTGATGGTTTAAGAGCCAAACTCGTAATATGCGGATCGCGAGATTGAAATCTGTGCAGACAGTGTTCACCATGAGAGCGTTATAATGTGTCAACCAATCCCACTAATCCTTAGTAAAGAGAAACTCTAGAGTTAATGTCGAGTGGTATTGACTAGCTACTACTCATCACTTCAAGATTATGGACAAATAGCGCAAATAGCCCTCGAACAGATTTGTGCAAAATCTACTAAAACAGGAGATCTAAAACAACATGTTTTAAGGCCATCTAGAAGCATACGTCACAACTGTTGCTGCTAGTTTCTATTTGTCAACACCCTTATTTGCATAATACGAACTGATTAAAAGTGTGAAACTATTTCAATTTCAGACTATGTTATAGTTTCTCTAGTTACAATCGACAGTAATTAATACTGTCTTAATCTTTATGAGAACTTGCTAACATCAAGAATATTTCGTCTTTGAGTAACTCAAAGACGATAAAGGCTCGAATCAAAACAAGATGGTTCTCTGTTATTCATAGGGAAATGTGTGCTGAAAAACTTTAATCACCAAAAACGAAATAATGCAATTTATCATTATAACTATAATAAGTCATATCATCCATAAAAATACAGTTAACATCTTCACGTTTGTGATATAACAATGATTGCAAACTGCTACAACATTAAAAAAGAAAAAAATCAGATTATCTCACTAAGACTATCCCATTCATTTCTTTAAATTTTAGTGATTATCGTATTAAGAGTCTGTTCAATAAGGCCTCACATAAGCCTAAAATAAATTAATAAAAAAACACGACAGGTCAACTAATTACTTGACAAAGGAAATGTAAAAGTGTACTTGCCTATTGGTGTTGCACAATAAAATACCCTAATTCATAAAATTAAATACGAAAAGTGTACTTGCCTATTGGTGTTGCACAATAAAATACCCTAATTCATAAAATCAAACACGAATTTTTGTTTATTATTTTCTCAAATATAAGTTACAACTTCCTTAACCCTCTCAGGCATAGATTGAATAAGGCGCTCGAGAGACGAGTTAACCCTTATATTCCTCCCTGCTACTTATAGATGTATCATCTGTGTTACGTATTTAAAAAAATATTAAGTTCGATTATTTTCATAAAATTGCACGTTTCTAATTTTCAATAATATAAAACTTAGTGTGTTGTTTATTCTACAAACATTTCTTTAAATATGTTATTTCTCCTTATTAAGATAAAACAGTGGTAAAATGAAGGTGTTTGTGACAAGTTTTATATCAAAGCTTTGGTTAAAATATTTTCAAAATTTATCCATCTAGAACATTTTTCAAATTCTAAACTTTTCCGTCAAAGAAGTCGTTGTCAGACACTACCTAAAGCTGGAGCCACTACCTAAAGCTGGAGACACTACTTAAAGCTGGAGCCAAAGGTTTTACACCATCTAAAACTTTATTAATGAGGCATTATTAATAATATTATACAGAGTGTTCGGAAAGTCACTGTGCACTTGTATATTTATTAACAGACATGTTTAAATACAGAATACAGGAGGTAAATATGAATGACAATTATAAACAATGTTGAAAGTGACCCCCGTTGGCATCAATACAGGCCTGGATCCTTATTATTTTGTTTTTAAACACCGCTATCAGTTGCTGGCTTGAAATAGACTGAATGAATGCTGTTATACAAAACTGCACAGTGACTTTCCGAACACCCTGTAAGAGCATATTTTAAATCGTTTATTTAACATAACAAATAAAAAACATCGCAAAAGTCTAACGGAAACTATAATGGTATTACTTAGTATTGTAGTGCACTCCCTCATATTTAAAAACTGTTTTTAATAGTTTCATACATGAATTCAATGAGACACGAAAGGATTAAGTTATTATTTATATGTCTTCATACAGTCTTTAAACATAAAATAATTCCGGAGGTTTTATTAGACTTAATGAAATAGCTTTACATGGTATTTAAAATATAGTAGGAACAACCGAAACATATTTTCAACATCCAAATATTAAATTGTACGTGCACTGCTGTACAATTAATCTATAAATATTTCTCATATTCTTAACCTAATTATATTATATTATATTATTATATTAATTAAATCAGAAGGAATTCGTCTACGTTATTTGTTGAGCTGTATTCTATCCACCAGGGGGAACTGAATCCGGAACTTAGGGTACTATCTAAGTCATATTCAATGATGTATCAAGATTGTTTAACGCTGTCACAGTGAAGCGTACGAATTAGTAATAGCAAAATAAGAGAGTGATATGTAAATAATATTCAAATTTCAATTACCATCCTCTCAATAGTACCTCTCTAGGCTTGTGATACTATAAATCGGTCTTTGATACTCCTAGTGCGCACAGCACAAATAGCTCATTATGTGTTTGTTTGTTTTTTGTTTTTTTAATTTTGCACAAAGCTACTCGAGGGCTATCTGTGCTAGCTGTCCCTAATTTAGCAGTGTAAGACTAGAGGGAAGGCAGCTAGTCATCATCACCAACCGCCAACTCTTGGGCTACTCTTATTACCAACGAATAGTGGGATTGACCATAACATTATAACGCCCTCACGGCTGAAAGGGCGAGCATGTTTGGTGCGACCGGTATTCGAACCCGCGACCATCAGATTACGAGTCGAACGCCTTAACCCACCTGGCCATGCCGGGCCATCTCATTATGTGGCTTTGCACTTCCTTTTTTTGCTATCCGAGCCTCGAAATGCTAAGCTTTGTCATAGCATTAAAGTATGAATTCACTTAGCTCCTGACATATCATTATTGATTTCTAAATTAACACATAACACATTCTAAATCCCATCGCACCAGACATGCTCTCTCTTTTAGCCGTGAGGGCATTATAATGTTACCGTCAATCCCACCATTCGTTGGTAAAATAGTAGTAGCCCAAGAATTGACAAGCTGCCTTCCCTGCTAAATTAGGGACGGCTAACACAGATAACCCTCACGTATCTTTGTGCGAAATACAAATCAAACCAAAACACATTCTAAAACGGCCGGGTTTCTCATTTATATTCAGAGAAAAGTCTTACCTGAACTATTTAATATGCTTTTTGCCAAGGTCAACATGAATAACGTAAGCAAAATTTGATTCATTGTTCTATAGTGAGAGTAAACAACTTGTTAGTTCTTCACGCTTTATATCCTCGCAAAATCAAAGTCCACCAGTTAGCGTGGTCATTACTACCTAGCTTTGAAATCTAGCGGGTTGCTATCTGCTACCGAACGGTTCGTATATACTGGAAGAATATGATTCTACGACTCTTTTCACGCAGAGCAACGTGATAATCCAATCGCTTCTGCGCATGTTCAGTTTTCGACTGTCAGGCTACCGTGATTGGTGTGGGTTGATCCCATTACATTGTCCAAAAAGTAGTATGGTCCGCTAGTAATTCCTTTCCCGACAACAATAACAAAAACTTCTAATCGCCATAGAAATAGGAAAGAAAAGCTCCAATCTCTTGATAAGATTTTCCTCTCAGTAAAACTTTGGGGAACATCCTTCCATTCCAAAGACTCCTGAAGTTAGTCTGTGTGCTTTGCGTCTAAATAAATTATCTTTCGCTGTATGGTCATTCAGACCATGTAAGATAACATTTCAACGTTTTCTCATTCCTTCTTTTAAATTAGCAGGGTATGCGACACTCAAAATAAGCCAGTGTTTTAAACTAGTAGTGTAAGCGACGCTTAAAATAAATCAGTATTTTAAATTAGTAGTGTATGTGACACTTAAAATAAATCAGTATTTTAAACTAGTAGCGTATGTGACACTTAAAATAAATCAGTATTTAAATTAGTAGCGTATGTGACACTTAAAATAAATCAGTATTTAAATTAGTAGTGCATGTGACACTTAAAATAAATCAGTATTTAAATTAGTAGTGCATGTGACACTTAAAATAAATCAGTCTTTTAAATTAGTAGTGCATGTGACACTGAAAATAAATCAGTATTTTAAATTAGTAGCGTATGTGACACTTAAAATAAATCAGTATTTAAATTAGTAGTGCATGTGACACTTAAAATAAATCAGTATTTTAAATTAGTAGTGCATGTGACACTTAAAATAAATCAGTATTTAAATTAGTAGCGTATGTGACACTGAAAATAAATCAGTATTTAAATTAGTAGCGTATGTGACACTTAAAATAAATCAGTATTTAAATTAGTAGCGTATGTGACACTTAAAATAAATCAGTATTTAAATTAGTAGTGCATGTGACACTTAAAATAAATAAGTATTTAAATTAGTAGTGCATGTGACACTTAAAATAAATCAGTATTTTAAATTAGTAGTGCATGTGACACTGAAAATAAATCAGTATTTTAAATTAGTAGCGTATGTGACACTTAAAATAAATCAGTATTTAAATTAGTAGTGCATGTGACACTGAAAATAAATCAGTATTTTAAATTAGTAGCGTATGTGACACTTAAAATAAATCAGTATTTAAATTAGTAGTGCATGTGACACTTAAAATAAATCAGTATTTTAAATTAGTAGTGCATGTGACACTTAAAATAAATCAGTATTTTAAACTAGTAGCGTATGTGACACTTAAAATAAATCAGTATTTTAAATTAATAATCTTTCGGCCAGGCATGGCTAAGTGGCTAGGACGCTCGACTCATAATTTGAAAGTCGCGTGTTCGAGTCCCCGTTACACCAAACATGTTCGGCCTTTCAGCCTTGAGGGCATTATATGTTACGGTCAATCCTATTATTCGTTGGTAAAAGAATAGTCCAAGAGTTGGCGGTAGGTAGCGATAACTAGCTGCCTTCCATCTAGTCTTACACTGCTATGATAGGAACACCAGTGCAGATAACCCTCGTGTAGCTTTGCGCGAAATTAAAAAAACAAACGATCAAACAAATACACTGCTAGGTTAGGGACGGTTAGTGCAGATAGTCCTAGTGTAGCTTTGCGCGAAATTCAGAAGCAAACAAAAGTAATATTTCATAATACGCAACCAAAATAACGAATTATGTTATAATCTAACAAATCACTTATTATATATTACAATGCTTATTTATCAAAACGAGTTATATATGATTGATATTCTATTTCATAGGAAAGAGCTTCTGATTTTTGAACATTTATAAGAGCTCTCTTTAAAGAACTATTTTCTTCGAGAGCATCGTAAATTATGCATGAATATTTATTTACAGTTTTCGTAACACCTTCATGCATTATGCGAGCTATAGCTCTCGCATTATGTAGTTCAATAGGTTCCTTCAGCGTTTAAAGTGAAAACGGTAATGCTATCTGAACAGAATTGATCCACTACTTTGAAATCACCACTTTAAAGCAATTTACAAACCACTAACAACACGCTAGATTTAGTACTTTTCTGCCTACGCACGTGTCAAGAATTTGACGTGTAACTGTAGCTCGGAGGTAACATTCCATTTATAATTTAGACCAATCGAGCATTTACAAGTTATGAAGAAACTTTATACATTCTTATCTAAATTTGAACTCCAAGCCATCTCGATAATGCGAAAATTCAAAATAGGAAGTTAGTAGCTTAGTAGCCGTCGTAAACTTTTCTAGATTATTTGTATGCAATAAAAACTAGATATACAAGAGCATTGAATACAGTAAGGTGATAAAAACGTTTCGGAATTCAATACATTTTAAACTTTAGAACTGGGTTCCTAGCAGAGCATGTTGTCAAACGGTGGCGCAGGAGTGAACTGAAATTTTGAGTATGAGCCACACGGGGAAGCTTTACGCTTAACAGAAAACAATAAAATACAACATATATACCTTCAAATTGATGGAACGAACACCGGAGTTTTTACCATTGACAAAATGGTTACTATCGACTATAAAATGATTGTAATATTAAACTTTATGTTAATAATAATTTCCCTCCTATTGTTAATATTGTGTACAATAGAAGCAAAGGTAAAGTTATTCAGTGATGTCGAGAAAAAACCATGTTGAACACGAAATACAAAGAACTACATGACTTACATAAACAAAAAATGAACCATCAACTGGCATGCTGCATCAAACCAGGGATTTACGGACTTATACAACGAAACATAAACCAAATCAATACCAAGAACGACAGAGACAAAAAGATCTGCCACAACAAAAAACTTGAAAAACTAAGATGCAAACAACAGAAAAGACACCAACACGACAAACCATTGACTAACCTCATAATTAACAGATCCGACCGACAGTTAAACACAGACGAGATACTTTGCAATAGCACCTAGGTACATTACAACTTTATAAATCAAAACATGTTTAGAAGATCTAGCCAGGAGACTTGTGATACTTTCCACAGAAAACAAAAACAAAAAAACAACCGAAAACAACCAACAGAAAGAAGACAACTTAGACAATTTTATTGACATCCAACAGCCAAACTTCCCAGGTAAAATAAAAAATTTATATTTCCCAGAAACACCTAAAACCAACATCTTAAACGATTTTTTTCAAGAATTTTCTCACAAAACCATCAACATAATGTCACAAAACAGACAGTTAAAAAATAATCTTACAAAAAGAGACATTAATTCCAGTAAAAACCTAAAACAAGACAAAAACATTAAAATTCTAAAAGCAGACAAAGGAAACGCTATAGTCATAATGAACACGAATGAATACATCCAAAAAATGAAGAACATCCTATCAGACACGAACAAATTTAAACCAATACACACAAATCCAACAAAGACACACGAAACGCAACTAAACAAAATACTACTAAAAATGAAAAAAGCCAACACAATTTCACAAACACTTTATTCCTACCTACGTAAAACCGACTCACGCACACCGCAAATATACGGCATCCCCAAACCTCATAAACCAGATTGTCCATTACGATCAATAATGTCCACATATGAATCGTTTAATTACAACCTTGGTAAATACATAGCATGGGCATTCTCCAAATATGTAACATCAGCCAGCTCATTTATCACAGACTCTTTTAATTTCAAGTCTAATCTAAATCAACTTAATCATAAAGCCTTAATGGCCAGTTTCGATGTTATATCCCTCTTTACAGAAGTTCCAACCACTGAAGCCTGCAAGATAGCCTTAGAACTCTATATCCGAGACCCTAACCCATCAGCAGACATTCCCAGCAACCAATTAGCAACCCTCATAAAATTCACCACGATGAAGACAAACTTCATGTTCAACAACCACAACTATATACAAACAAATGGCCAAAGCATGGGCAACCCAGAATCACCAGTTCTAGCCAATATTTTTATGACACAAGTTGAAACACAAGCAATTAACACAGCATTACATCCACCACTATACTGGTACAGATATGTGGATGACACGATTGCAGGATTCACATATACAGAACACACACTTAATTTTTTCAATCACATTAACGCTATACATCCCAACATCAACTTCACATGTGAACAAGAAGAAAGCAGTCAAATATCATTTCTTAACCTCAAAATTACAAGAACCGACACACAATTCAAAACATAAATCCACCGAAAAATCACCCATACTGAACTATACATTCCTTGGGACTCAGCACATGAAACAAAACAAAAACTCAACATACTAAGAAACCAAATAAACACAGCTATAAAACTATGCTCACCAGATAAAATTAACGATGATTTAGACAAAATAAAACAATACTTCATCAACATCAATAAGTTTCCTCCACAAACCGTAGAAAACATTATACACACACACCTAGACAGAAAGCAAAATCAACCAACAAAAGTAAATATATCTCACGAATCAAAAAATCACGAAACCATATACTGCTGTATACCATATATTCCTGACATCAGCAGAAAAATAACCAACATTTGGCAAAAACTAGTAACAAAATATGACATTCCAGTTAATACCAAATTTATTCAAAAACCAGGCACAAAACTGAGGTCTATACTATGTAAAAACTACACTGAAAAACACCACACCAAGATTATTCATAAAATGCAATGTGTTAACTGCCACGACACTCAAAATAAGCCAGTATTTTAAACTAGTAGTGTAAGCGACACTCAAAATAAGCCAGTATTTTAAACTAGTAGTGTAAGCGACACTCAAAATAAGCCACTATTTTAAACTAGTAGTGTAAGCGACTCTCAAAATAAGTCAGTATTTTAAACTAGTAGTGTAAGCGACACTCAAAATAAGCCAGTATTTTAAACTAGTAGTGTAAGCGACACTTAAAATAAATCAGTATTTTAAATTAGTACCGTATGTGACACTTAAAATAAATCAGTATTTTAAATTAGTAGTGCATGTGACACTTAAAATAAATCAGTATTTTAAATTAGTAGTGCATGTGACACTGAAAATAAATCAGTATTTTAAACTAGTGGTGCATGTGACACTTAAAATAAATCAGTATTTTAAATTAGTAGTGCATGTGACACTTAAAATAAATCAGCATTAATCAACTTAATCAAAACAGCCATTAATTGTTATGATTAACAAAATGAGTTAATCTCTATGACTTAATCTCTATCAGTTAATGACTATCTGCCTTCCCTCTAGTCTTACACTGCTAAATTAGGGACGGCTGGTACAGATAGCCCTCGTGTAGCTTTGCGCGAAATTCGAAAACAATGTACAATATACATGTATTGAGTGTACATATACATTGGCATATGTCCAATTTGACATATTGGAGAAACAAGTAGAAAAATGGAAACCAGATTTAAAGAACATAAAAAGTCACCTTCACACGTTTTCAAACACTGTAAGTCAAATAAACATAACATAACCATAGAAAACACTCAAATACTAGATAAAGAAACAAACATAAACAAACGCAAAATTAAAGAAGCCTTACTTATACAACAACTTAAGCTCAAAATAAACCAATACAAAGGAACACCTTTATATCTATATTAAAATATAATATAATAAATAATAAAAAAAATAAATAATATAAAATTGTTAATTCTACATCTAAGCCCGCCCTCTACATTCCGACACTCATTACACAACCCCTTTCAAACATGTGGTCAGCTTCCGGTCAGTTACCTCTCTCTTTCTTTGTGAACCTGACGATAACCGAAGAAGGTCGAAACGTTGTTCACTCCTCTACGTAAAAAATTTTCTCAACCCAAACGAGCCGTTTTTACATATATAGTGTAACGTTATTGTAATATGTATATAACATTACTTTATTATTTCACTCCTATAGTTAATATATATGATAGAATAATATGGCATACCACTGAGTGTACAAAAAAAAAGTTTGTTTGTGTATTATTTATTGAAAGTATTATTCTAATCTTTCAAGGATTTAAAACCTCGGTCTAACTTTCATTAACCAACACAAAGATAAAGACAATTAAAATGTTTCTCATCAGTTTTTAAAGTTCGCTTTATTTAATCGCGAAGAAAACAAATAAGGAAATAATCCAGAGCCATCTATAGCAAAAGAAGGCATTTTAACCTTGACAGTCGAGGAACCTCGCATGTGCTGACTCATGAAGTATAGAATTTAGATATTTGATTTGAGAGTGTAGTTTTTAACAACGATCTTTCCGATAAGACAACAACTATAATCCTCAAATGGCAAACAAACTAATAACTAAACTCATAAGTTAATCCTGGGAAACTCTTTTGTTGTATTTCTAGTTCAAGACACTACAAAGTGTCCCGGATTATCAGCAGTAATTGTGCATTTTAACGATGGTTTATTTAACACGATAAACGCAAAGTCTGCGCTTATTTAAAGTAAAATAGATAAAACTGTGCCTGAAATTAGGTGATATTTGATGAGAACGAATTAAATGTCGCCGTTGACGTCATGACCATCCATCGTCTTTAATGACAAGGTCAGTGTCTGTAAGAGTGTTGCTATAATTGTCCAATTAACATCCTCCTCTTTGTGCTGAAGTAGACTACGTTTTATCCAAGTAAAATAAGGGAGCTTGAAAATGACGCAACATGGAGTTTTGATAAGGACATTAGTAATATCTTCACTGTTTCCAATGGCAACATCGAGATCTGTAGTGACGTCATTGATAGCACAGACACATCTCGTATCTAAGTCCTTCAGAAGAGTTTGCTTCCCCGATGAATCAGTGTTACGTCTTCGGACTCGTAACGCTAAAATCTGGAGCTCGATTTCCGCGATGGGCAAAACGCAGCTGTGTAGCTCCATGCTAAAAAAATAGTCACATAAACCATCAAGAAATGTTACGCATTCTTCGAATTTTCCAGTAGCTTAGTATGTGTGTCAATCTTTTCATGAACATATTTGCGTTACATACATTTAGGGCCTGATGACTAAAGTGTTTATATAATTTTGACGAGTTCTTCAAATTCTTCAAGATTTCAATGTCTAATATAGGTATTTCAATACCTATATTAAAAATAATAAAATAAATAATATAAAATTATATATTCAAACATCTAACACCGCCCTCTACATTCCGACACTCAGTTACACAACCCCTTTTAAACATGTGATCAGCTTCCGGTCAGTTACCTCTTTCTTTCTTTGTGAACCTGACGATGACCGAAGAAGGTCGCTCCTCATCGTAAAATATTTTCTCAACCCAAACGAGCCGTTTTTACATATACATTTCAAACTTGGTTCATTGTTGTCATCACAGAATGTGAAGTCCTTGAAACATTTCAAACTTGGTTCATTGTTGTCATCGTAGACTGTGAGGTCCTTTAGACGTTTCAAAATTGATTCATTGTTGTTATCACAGACTGTGAAGTGGAAGCGATGTTCATGTTATGTTTGGTGTTGTTTTGACCTGTTGAACTTTATTTAAGCCACATGAGTAATTTAAGTTTTTTTTTAAACAGTCACGTTTTTGGTCTTTAGCTGACATAAACAAAAACTGTGAAGCAATTTTCAACAGTTAAAGGCTGAGCACGTTCAACTGGTCACCTTGCTGGGTTCTACATCAGTAGATCCATAACTCGATTCCCCCGTAATATATAAATCAACATGCTCACCACTTTCATCTGTGGGAGTGCCATATAAACGTACCTCTCAATTCCTCCCTGTTTAGTAAAGGCCATTCATTTCAGGTATTGTTAAAGAGTGGAGGTCATTGTGGTCTACAGTTCCAAAGTTGAGCCTAATATTGTGCGGTCTCTGACCTGTACGTTTTACCGAATCTGTGCATAAGACATCATTCAAATGAACAATCTAACATTACTTCTGAGTATCCTTGGTTTTATTACATGTTTACAGCAACAAAATATTGATCATGTTTAAAGGGATATTTGAAAAAAAATCATGTTACGAGAGCTTTCAGTATCAGTACAAAAATAACTTGACTTTTGTCTCAATGAAAACTACCTAAAAGTCTATTTGCGAGGAACTACACAATTTTATCTAGGCCCGGCATGGCCAGGTGGGTTAAGGCGTTCGACTCGTAATCTGAGGGTCGTGAGTTTCAATCCCGGTCGCACCAAACATGCTCGCCCTTTCAGCCGTGGAGGCGTTATAATGTGACGGCCAATCCCACTATTCGTTGGTAATAAGAGTAGCCCAAGAGTTGGCGGTGGGTGATGATGACTAGCTGCCTTCCCTCTAGTCTTACACTGCTAAATTAGGGACGGCTGGTGCAGATAGCCCTCGTGTAGCTTTGCGCGAAATTCGAAAACAAAATTCAATTCTATCTGCGATGAACTACACAATGGTTTATCTGCGATGAACTATATAATGGTCTATCTGCGATTACTTACACAATTGTATTTGCGATGAACTACACAATTCCATCTACCATGAGCTATACAATAGTATACCTGCGATGAACTACACAATTCTATCTGCGACGCATTCCCGGCGCGTATCAAACTCTGAATTCCAGAATTACAAAATCCTCATCCTTGCCACCGAGCCACCAAAGGGCAAAATAATTTCTGTACACTGATGCACCCATAAAGTATAACGTGATCATTCACATTTTATATTGCCAATTTTAGAAATCCTTTTACTCAATTTCATACTAATATAGCTTCATGAAAAGTTCACAAATGGGGGGGTTAACTGAATACCATCTCTAGACTTGTAAATCTGCGTTTTCACACACAGGTATATAGAGATAAACCATCGACTGCCACAATAGCTGAAACGTCATCAGACATTTCTTTCACGTCCGCGCTATTTCAGCCATCCTCGTGTCAAAATTCCATGAAAGATACATGACAAGAGTCTTTTCAGCGTAGAATAAAGAAAATGCAGTTTTAATATCCTGGGTAAGAGACCGACAGCAGCTTCGGTAATGATTTCTTACTTGTTTTGTGCCAAGTCCTTCAATATTACTTTGGTAGTGTCACCAATGATAAACAAGTGAATGGAACCAGTACGTGCTTTAAAGAATAGATGAGGTTTCAAAGTGAAACGTGAATGTCGGTTGGATAATTTTTGTACTTTTGCGTTACGATCTCGCTTCCGTTAAAATTTAAATAACATTATTTTTTGTACGTTAATCTTCACAAAATATTTTCCAATTCTAGTCGTAGGCTTTTTTTCAAAACATGTCATTAGCAACATCTTTATCTAAACTAACACATTCGAGCTCCAGTGAACTCAGAGCTATTGAAACTTAATAAAGGAATATATATTATAGAAAGTAAATTTATATGTATTATATCACAGTGTAGTCCGCAAGCATCATAACGTTGTGGGATTTAATTAAGTATAGTAAAAATGAAATTCATTATACTTACGTATATAGCCATAACAAAAAGTAAATACATTAAACTGAGGTGGAAAATGTTAGCCCCCAGCATGGCCAGATTGTTAGGGTGCTTAACTTATAATCTGACTGTTTGCTGGTTCGAATCCCAGTCACACCAAACATGTTCGTCTTTTCAGTCGTGGGGGCGATATAACGTGAAGGTCAATCCCACTATTCATTGGTAAAAGAGCAGCCCAACAGTTGACGACTGGCTGTCTTCCCTTTAGTATTACACTACTAAATTAGGGACGGCGAGCGCAGATAGCCTTAGTGTAGTTTTGCACGAAAATTCAAAACGAAGAAAGCAAAATAATATGAAAACATATCAATAAGTCAAACCATTGATGCAAATAACTTCTAGCATTGTTGTTTGTTTGTGCTTGTTTTATCGCAAAGATAAACAACAGGCTATTCATGCTCTACGGCAAATCGAGCCCTAAATTGTAACGTTTTAAGTCCGTAGGCTTATAACAGACTCTCGATTCATAAGAACAAAATGTCATTAATTCTACATCGCTTGAGACAAACAGAAAATCCTCACTCGTTATTTTTACCCATGTAACTTACAAACAATACAATGTTTTGCAACAGTCACTCCTCAAATAATACATTTATATTTGTACCATGTGTCGTCTCAAACCTGGGCCCGGCATGGCCAAGCGTGTTAAGGCGTGCGACTCGTAATCTGAGGGTCGCGGGTTCGCATCCCCTTCGCGCCAAACATGCTCGGCCTTTTAACCGTGTGGGCGTTGTAATGTGACGGTCAATCCCACTATTCGTTGGTAAAAGAGTAGCCCGAGAGTTGGCGGTGGGTGGTGATGACTAGCTGCCTTCCCTCTAGTCTTACACTGCTAAATTAGGGACGGCTAGCACAGATAGCCCTCCAGTAGCTTTGTGCGAAATTCAAAACAAACAAATCGTCTCAAACCCAAAATAAAGACCGTTTGAACAGGAATAACTCGTAACTCTTTTTGTCTTTGTTTTTCCTCGATTTAAATTTCATAACATTTATTTTTCTTAATATTCACGTATACATATATATGCGAGTGTGGGTATATAATCTGTTTCAAAAGCTCAGTTTAGAAATGTTAAACATATGTTATTCAGTTCTAGGCTACTGTTCTTGTATAACTTGAAACCTTAAATGACTAAAGAGTTCATGTTTTGAAATAAAAGTAGGTTTCAATAAGTACATTTACGTACTATGTTACATACAGGGATTCTTCATTGTAATGGATTTCCTGACTGGATTTATTAACACCGTCATGTAATAACCACTGGAAAAGAATGTTTTAGGCTTCTTTAAATCTTTATTTGGAAGTTTATTAGCAAAGTAAACTAAGTAACTTGAAACTTCACACAGGCATAACCTTGGTTATTAATAAATCAATGTTGCCACTTTGCTCGGTATAAAACCTGCCTTTTTGTCTTAAAAGAACACGTATCTTTGTGATCACGTTGTAGTAAATTTGCTATTTTATGCTGTAATGGAACACGAATTTCGAGTTTATTAGAGAGTTCTTTTCAACAAATATTTGAAACGTATGACATTTGTATGATAAATTGAGATGAAGTATCCATTTGACATTCTTCCACAGACTCGAAGTAGTTTAAAAATATATATGAGTATTAAGATTGCTGAAACTTGTTAACATTGTTAACATAAACAGAAGTCTTGAAGACGAAAGGCGGAAGACTTTCGAAACATCTTTCCCTACACTTGTATCTCTACAACAGGCAGTTGTCGTTCATTCTACAAAGTTCCATAATGAATACTCTGCCTAAACAATCTAGCAAAGAATAAATAGATACATTATGTACCAAACGATTATGCGATATTTTCTTATTGTTAAAGTCTTAACAAATCTGACAATATTGATACAAAATGTATCAAGGATTATTTCATGTTTTGACAATTCTGGTCAACCATCACGTTTAATATAACTTATAAAGGACGATTGTAAATTAGACAAATCCAAAAATACCATTTCATGTTTGAGTAACTTCTGGCTAACGCATTAAAGAATTGAACTAAAACCGTCGTTTTGTGACAACCAAACCGAGATTTTAAATTTGGTTTCAATTTTGCGCAAAGCTACTGGAGGACTATCTGTGCTAACCGTCCTTAATTTAACAGTGTAAGACTAGAGAGAAGGCAGCTTGTCATCGCCACTCACCGCCAACTCTTGGGCTACTCGTTTACGAACGAATAGTGGGATTGGCCTTAACATTTTAACGCCCCCACTGCTGAAAAAGCGAGCGTGTTTGGTGTGATAGGATGCGAGCCCGCTACCCTCAGATTACAAGTCAAACGCATTAACCATCTGGTCATGTCGAACCAAGATTTAAAATACCATTTCTACACGTTTCTTATCTGTAGGGGCCCGGCATGGCCAAGCGCGTTAAGGCGTGCGACTCGTAATCTGAGGGTCACGGGTGCGCATCCGCGTCGCGCCAAACATGCTCGCCCTCCCAGCCGTGGGGGCGTTATAATGGAACGGTCAATCCCACTATTCGTTGGTAAAAAAGTAGCCCAAGAGTTGGCGGTGGGTGGTGATGACTAGCTGCCTTCCCTCTAGTCTTACACTGCTATATTAGGGACGGCTAGCACAGGTAGCCCTCGAGTAGCTTTGTGCGAAATTTCAAAACAAACAAATAATTCTTATCTCTAATCTCTGGCTCATTTCAAAGGGTGTGAAAAAACTGGCATTCAGTTCAATGTAGGGTTTAATCCCGTCAAAGGAGTGTGTTTATTTGACCAGACGTTTCACACCGACCGTATGAAACGTTATAGGCAATGAATAAAACTAAACTGTTCCAACGGATCCAAACAATAAACCTTCCTGAAGAATTTCGAATTGGATCTCTCAATTTAAGAACATAATGTGAATTATGTAAATTTGGAACTAATTTCGCTGCTGTAGCTACAATAAAAAAATAACTCCAAAGTAGATACAGTTGAATTGAACAGAGGAAATGGTTAAATCCCTTAAGATTTGAAAGTATGATTTCCACATAAATTATTTTATTTAATCAGTGAATCTGATTACAACCTTGTATTTCATGTTGTTATATAATATCTTTCTTTAGAATATGTTAAATAATAAATCAAGGAATAGAAAAAAAAATCGAATTTTTTTATTCTCATTTATCTTGCTTGATGAAAGACAAATGATTGTAAACCATCAGCTGGCTCGGCATGGCCAGGTGGGCTAAGGCGTTCGAATTGTAATCTGAGCGTAACGGGTTCGAATCCCCATCGCACCAAACATGCTCGCTCATTCAGCCGTGGGGGCGTTATAACGTGACGGTCAATCCCCAATCCCGCTACTTGTTGGTAAAAGAGTAGCCCAAGAGTTGGCGGTGGGGAATGATGACTAGCTACCTCCCCTCTAGTTTTAAACTGCTAAATGAGCGACGGATAGCGCAGATATCCCTCGTGTAGCTTTGCGCGAAATTCAAAAACAAAGAAAGCCATCAGCTGATGGACACACTTATTGTTGAAACCTCAAAGTATACAAACGCAGCAACCGAACAACAACATGTGGCAGACTAAACTGTTCAAACATTGGATAAAACAAATGGATATTTTCAGTGAGCAAATATATAAAACGTCCTTTCATTTCAACTTATATATTTATCACGACTTCCATGTGCTTTGTTTAACAACAAGATACAGACCATGAAATACTAAAGCACATGTCCAGCATTCTTAATATGATAAACATGCCATACCATTCCTTCATAATCCATCTAGTGTACAAGGACAACATTGGTTTTAACAGTCCAATCACACATAAGTTCATATGCGAACTGACCATTATGTCTCCGCACAAAACAGCATAAAAATGTGAATAGTTTTCCGGCAGCTTGTGGTTTGGGACAGTTAAACGGAAGATAGGACTAGAACTCTTATCTTGGCGATCCAATATTCCGCTGGACTCATTTTCAAACAGAAATCTTTCTTCATTATGTTACGCACTATTACTTGTGGCAAGTGGGAGGCCTTTGCCACTGGTCTTCACTTTCTTTGATCCTCAGTTGTTACGAAACGCAGCACTTTGCTTACTATGACTGGGTTACGACTTGTTGCAGGTCTCAATGGGGATGGTCCTGGTACCTCATGCTGATCTATATTTCTTTGTTATCCAATGATATTTAATATAAAAAAGACATCTCCATTTTGAAGTTCTAAATCCCTAATCTAAACACAACTTTATCATCTGAATATACGAATACTTTTAGTCAGAAAATGGAGTTGCGTACCATTCCTAACAGCGATCAGTGTTCGGCGGAATCACATTACCTATATAACACTAAACAATTTTAAGAAATTTATTTTTGATTTATTCTGTTCTACCACAACTTTAATGCTAAAAATTATTATTCGTTGATTTGCGTATTCAAAATAGTCTTAATATAGCAAATTCACGCCTCTATAAGATAGTTTTCTTGCACATAATACTTTAGAATTGTACTTGGTTATCTATTGTAATGTTATTACTGAGATTAAATGCTTTTTACTTGTTAAAAGTCATTAAAAATTATTCCAGTAATTCGCATGATTTCATTAATTTTGTTTAAACAAGTAAGAAATTAGTCAAACTTTAGTTTTGAGAAAAGAAAAAACTATGCCAAAGACTGAAATCTATGAACGGGAGTTTAATTTATTGGACGCTAGTTTTAATTAACTCACATGGTGATGGTTTCCAAAGTGAGTAGGTAACTTTCATTACTAGATTGTAAAATAATTTAAACTTCTGTTTAGTTTACTTAATACCAATGTACTCGAAAGTATGTTTGCCGATACTGAAGTCTCTTGGTGGATGAACCAATGAATTTAAGTTTGCTTCTTGAGCATGCGTGGAGATGTACTTACCTAGGACTTTCCGTATAAAGTCAGTTTTGTTCTTACGATGATACTCAGCTCTTGATAGATTTTATGTTTTATTGTTTGTTTGTTTTGGAATTTCGCACAAAGCTACTCGAGAGCTATCTGTGCTAGCCGTCCCTAATTTAGCAGTGTAAGACTAGAGGGAAGGCAGCTAGTCATCACCACCCACCGCCAACTCTTGGGCTACTCTTTTACCAACGAATAGTGGGATTGACCGTCACATTATACACCCCACGGCTGGGAGGGCGAGCATGTTTAGCGCGACGCGGGCGCGAACCCGCGACCCTCGGATTACGAGTCGCACGTCTTACGCGCTTGGCCATGCCAGGCCGCTTTTATGTTTTAAAAAACACAATCTAACTGCATAGTTTCTATGAATTATTTTCCTAATTATTTTTTTTGTGCTATACAATGATAAAAAAAAACCTGTTAAAATAAGTCTATAAGCCTAGAAAGTTAGGCTTAGGATATAGTTACAACACTTTTCCTATTCTTGACACAATATTCCAAAACTTGTAAAACATTTTGTTATTTATTTAACAGTAAATTTAACATTATTATGTTTTGGTTTAAAGAAGTTTTTTCTTGTATAAGTATTTCAAAAACTGTAGAAACGTGAGGAATATACCTTCACATTTATTTTAAAAGCTGTCAAAGAAAGTGACGTAATCAAGTAGAAATGATCACCACGTCTCTCAACCAGAGCTCAATAACAAAGAACTGAAATTTACTTCTAAAAACAAAACCTAAATTATTCCTAGTGACGCTTCAAAATGTACATGATTTTAATAAAGCTGACAAACTCGGATGTTTTCTATACAACGATGTTGAAATTACATGATTATTTTAAATTGTGAATATACCCTTTCATTTCTATACATAGTCACGTGTAATGAATGTAGGTGGTTCGGTCTTCAGTGAGCAGCCATTTTTAAAAACTGTCAAACTAACAGCGAAGATGATTGATTATTAAAAGTATTAGTAGTTAGCAACCTGATTAAAGAGTGAGTGTCTTTCAACAGTTATTTGTCACAACGAACAAAACATGTCTTAAAATTGGTCGGGGAGTTCTAGTTGCATGAATGGGGGTACCTACACGAAGAAGAAACGGGACACCCAGAAGTGAATTTGGAAATAAAAAAAAAAAGTTGCTACACCGTACCAAGACTGAAATTCTCAACAGGTTTTGTTGTTGTTACATCACATTTTATATAATATATTGTGGTCATTCTTGACACGTTTTGTTGTTGTTAAATGACATTTTAAATAATATATTCTTGACAGGTTTTGTTGTTCTTACATGACATTTTCTATAATATATTATTGACATTCTTGACAGGATTTGTTGTTGTTACATCACATTTTATATAATATACTCTTGTCATCCTTTGACACGTTTTGTTGTTGTTAAATGACATTTTAAATAATATATTCTTGACAGGTTTTGTTGTTCTTACATGACATTTTCTATAATATATTATTGACATTCTTGACAGGATTTGTTGTTGTTACATCACATTTTATGTAATATACTCTTGTCATCCTTTGACACGTTTTGTTGTTGTTAAATGACATTTTAAATAATATATTCTTGACAGGTTTTGTTGTTCTTACATGACATTTTCTATAATATATTATTGACATTCTTGACAGGTTTTGTTGTTGTTACATCACATTTTATGTAATATACTCTTGTCATCCTTTGACACGTTTTGTTGTTGTTAAATGACATTTTAAATAATATATTCTTGACAAATTTTGTTGTTCTTACATGACATTTTCTATAATATATTATTGACATTTTGACAGGATTTGTTGTTGTTACATCATATTTTAAATAATATATTCTTGCTATCCTTGACAGGACTTGTTGTTAAATAGCATTTTAAATAATATATTCTTGCTATCCTTGACAGGTTTTGTTGTTTGATGACATTTTATATAGTATATTCTTGACATGTTTTCTGTTATTGTTAAATGACACTTTATATTATATATTCTTGACATTCTTGACAGGATTTGTTGTTGTTGCATCACATTTTTTATAATATTTTGTGGTCATCCTTGACACATTTTGTTGTTGTTAAATGACATTTTAAATATATTCTTGACATTCCTCTCAGGTTTTGTTGTTGTTAAATAACATTTTAAATAATATATTTTTGACATTTTTGACAGGTTTTGTTGTTATTAAAAGACATTTTATATTCTATATTCTTTACATTCTTCACAGGATTTACTGTTGTCAGGTGACATTTTAAATAGTATATTATTGACATTATTGACAGGTTTTGTTGTTGTTAGATACTGTTTATATAATATATTCTTCTCGTCCTTTGACACGTTTTGTTGTTAAATGACATTTTAAATAATATATTCTTCACAGGTTTTGTTGTTTTTAGATGACATTTTATATAATATATTCTTTACATTCTTGACAAGATTTGTTGTTCTTACATCACATTTTTTATAATATTTTGTGGTCATCCTTGACACGTTTTGTTGTCGTTAAATGACATTTTAAATAATATATTCCTGACATTCTTGACAGGTTTTGTTGTTCGTACATGACATTTTCTATAATATATTATTGACATTCTTGACAGGATTTGTTGTTGTTACATCATATTTTAAGTAATATATTCTTGGTACCCTTGACAGGATTTTTTGTTGTTAAATAACATTTTAAATAATATATTCTTGACATTCTTGACAGGTTTTGTTGTTATTAGATGACATTTTATATAGTATATTCTTGACAGGTTTTGTTGTTATTAGATGACATTTTATATAATATATTCTTGACATTCTTGACAGGTTTTGTTGTTCTTAAATGACATTTTAAATAATATATTCTTGACATTCTTCTCAGGTTTTTCTTCTTGTTATGTAACCATTTTATATAATGTATTCTTGCCATTTTAACAGGTTTAGTTGTTGTTAGATGACATTTTATATAATATATATATTCCTGTTCTTAGGTGATAGTGTATATAATATATTCTTGACAGGTTTTGTTATTGTTATGTAACATTTTATATAATATATTCTTGCCATAGTTAACAGATTTTGTTGTTGTTAGATGACATTTTATATAATATATTCTTGTCATTCTTCACAGGTTTTGCTGTTGTTAGGTGATAGTTTATGTAATATATTCTTGACAGATTTGGTTGGTGTTAAATGGCATTTTACATAATAAATACTTCATATTCTTCACAGATTTGGTTGGTGTTAAATGACATTTTACATAATAAATACTTCATATTCTTCACAGATTTGGTTGGTGTTAAATGACATTTTACATAATAAATACTTCATATTCTTCACAGATTTTGCTGTTATTAGGTGACATTTTAAATATATTCTTGACAATCTTGACATGTTATGTTGTTTTAGAAGACATTTTATATAATATATTCTTGACATTCCTGACAAGTTTTTTTGGTGTTGAATGACATTGAAAATAATATAGTCTTGACATTATTGATAGGTTTTGTTGTTTTCAAATCACATTTTATACAGTTTATTCTTGTCATTCTTGACAGGTGTTGTTGTTGTTAGATGACATTTCATATAATATATTCTTGATATTTTTGAGAGGTTTTGTTGTTGTTAGATGACATTTCATATAATATATTCTTGATATTTTTGAGAGGTTTTGTTGTTGTTAGATGACATTTTATATAGTATATTCTTGACAGGTTTTGTTGCTGTTAAATAACATTTTATATAATATATTCTTGACATTCTTGACAGGTTTTGCTGTTGTTATAAAACCATTTTATACAATATATTTTTGCCATTTTTCACAGATTTTTGTTGTTGTTAAATGACATTTTATATAGTATATTCTTGTCATTCTGAGCAGATTTTGTTGTTGTTATATAACCATTTTATGTAATATATTCTTGCCATTCTTAACAGGTTTTGTTGTTGTTAGATGACATTTTATATAATACATTCTTGATAGTTTTTGCTGTTGTTAGTTGGTTGTGTATATAATATATTCTTGACAGGATTTGTTGTTGTTATGAAACCATTTTATGTAATATACTCTTGCCATTCTGAGCAGGATTTGTTGTTGTTATTAAACCATTTTATGTAATATATTCTTGCCATTTTTCACAGATTTTGATGTTGTTAGATGACATTTTATATAATATATTCTTGACATTCTTGACAGGTTTTGTTGTTCTTAAATGACATTTTAAATAATATATCCTTCATATTCTTCATGGATTTTACTGTTGTTAGGTGACATTTTAAATAATATATTCTTGACAATCTTGACATGTTTTGTTGTTGTTAGAAGACATTTTATATAATATATTCTTGACATTCCTGACAGGTTTTTTTGGTGTTAAATGACATTACAAATAATATATTGTTGACATTCCTGACAGGTTTTTTGGTGTTGAATGACATTACAAATAATATATTCTTGACATTATTGATAGGTTTTGTTGTTTTCAAATCACATTTTATATAGTTTATTCTTGTCATTCTTGACAGGTTTTGTCGTTGTTAGATGACATTTTATATAATATATTCTTGACAGGTTTTGTTGCTGTTAAATAACATTTTATATAATATATTCTTGACATTCTTAACAGGTTTTGCTGTTGTTAGGTGGTAGTTTATATAATATATTCTTGACAGGATTTGTTGTTGTTATGAAACCATTTTATACAATATATTTTTGCCATTTTTCACAGATTTTGTTGTTGTTAAATGACATTTTATATAATATATTCTTGACATTCTACACAGTTTTTACTGTTGTTTGGTGACATTTTAAATAATATATTCTTGACATTCTTGACAGGTTTTGTTGTTGTTAGATGTCGTTTTATGTAATATACTCTTGACATTTTTGACAGGTTTTGTTGTTGTTAGATGTCGTTTTATGTAATATACTCTTGACATTTTTGACAGGTTTTGTTGTTGTTAGATGACACTTTACAAAATATACTTTTTAGTAATCGTTAAACGGTTTTCATCCTCAAAGTATTGCATCAAATGTTTTTTATTGTTAGGACTTACTTTGATTTTATATTACGCAATCTGAATTGGAAGAATCCATTTGTTTTCAAACGACTACATTACTACACTTGCATAACTTTTAGAAATCCTTAACTGGGAATTATGTTAATTTTGAAAATACAGATTTCCCTTCGTCATTGTTCGACCACCTCAAACTTAATAACGAGAGAAGCTCTAAGTGGGTAATTTAGGCTTGAAGTTGAAATCTTTACTTTATACAAGCTAAAACAATTCAACATATGTTCGAATTTCATTCTGATTTCTTTGTGATTTCACTATATATATTTAAGCAAAATGAGAAACAATAGAACATTAATGAATTTACTTTTTTATATAACTTAATCTGGTACGTCATGAAAAACGTAGAAGAAACGAGAAAGCTTCTGTACGGTTAATTAATACGCATCAAAACTTAATTCTTTTAACCCATTTCATAAGAACCTTTACGTTTTCTTTGTATTTAACAGTAGCACTCGTTTTGAATTAATTTTAATGACCGATAAATGGTTGAATAGTCTGTAGAATTTAAAATATCATTAATTTTATTTAGTGGAAACAGTAAAACCTGCTCCTCTTACTGTGCTTACATTAATCAATAATGGCGCGATTTACACAAGGGAGATCGAAACTAAATGGGTTCCAGACACTAAGTCCATGATGTTTGAAATTGCAATGATTTTAGAACAGAACTGTTCCCTTAATGAGACGATATATGTACAGTTCATTACCGAAATAAAAGAAAAAAAGCCATAATGTAAGATCGGTCTAATAACAATTTTTAATCCCACAATACATTGCGAGATGTATTAGTCTTGCATAATTTCATCACCAATTACTTCGAGTCTCTGTAAAACTATCGTAAATTCTTTAACTTTTATTTTGTTTCATCAAAAATAAACTTTTTTAATAAAGTTTTCCTCTGATAAAAAGAGTCCGACAACAGTAATCTGTTTAAAATCGGTTGTCTATCTCAGCAAGGTTTGTTTAAATGTTAGATAATAGTATAATATGTAGTTTTGTAAGTACGGTACATTTGTGCAATATATTTTAAATTCATACCAGCATAATCTATTTAATTTAAGACGTATTCTAAAACCTGGATATAGAATAATTATCGTAGAAAATGAAAAAAAATAATTAATTAATCGATTAGAATTAAGCACAAAGATACTCGTAATCTGAGGGTCGCAGGTTCGAATCCCCGTCACACTAAAATATGCTCGTCCTTTCAGCCGTGGGGGCGTTATAATGTTACGGCCAATCCCATTATTCGTTGGTAAAACAGTAGCCCAAGAGTTGGCGGTGGGTGGTGATGACAAACTCTCCTCCTTCTAGCCTTACACTGCTAAAGTAAGAACGGCTAGCCAACTATTCGTTGGTAAAAGAGTAGCCCAAGAGTTAACGGTGGATGACGATGAATAGCCACCTTCCCTCTATTCTTAGCCCCCCCCAGGGGCCAGCAGTATGTCTGCGAACTTACAACTCTAAAAACCAGGTTTCGATACCCGTGGTGGGCAGAGCACAGATAGCCTATTGTGTAGCTTTGTACTTAATTCAAAACAACAACAACAACCCTCTAGTCTTACACTGCTAAATTGGGGACGGCAAGCGCAGATAGCCCTCGTGCAGCTTTTGCGAAATTAAAAAAAAAGCACAAAGATACGCAATGGGCTATTTGTACTCTGCTCACCATTGCCACCAAAAGCCGGTTTCTAGCAGTGTGAGAAATATACACACCTCTGTGCCACTAAGGAGAAAATAAATTAAATATTTAAAGGTAAACTGTAGTGACCGGCATCTGCCTGTTGTAAAATCAAGTTTACAGGACAACGTTTCTAAAATCGTCATCCTCGTGAGCGGGAAGACTTTCGAAACGTTGTCATCAATATTTGATTTTTTTTAGAACAGGCAATCGCCATCCATTCCAGTTCACTCATCATGAGTACACTGCCTAAACAATAAGTTAAAGAATCGTTTAGAATCGTTTATTAAAAAAAAAAAACAATTATTTGATATCCACTTTCTACAGTTTGCTTATTTTCAAGTCTGCTTTCGGACTGTTTTTTAAAACCTCGAGTATTTTAGGTAGTTTTCACTGATAAGATACCTATGTTAAGGCACTTTGTTACTGTCTACACGTCCACCTATTCCTGCTGCCACCAGGTTTCAAGGGTTTATTATTTTTCGTACCTTGCAAAAGTACGTGCAGTCGAGTGCATGAAATCAATTTCGTTGCTACAGGCTATTATTTATGACTGTGATTACGTTTCTGCCACAAATGACTGTGTGATTCGAAACAGTACCAGTAATGAGCTCGAGACACCAATGAATCGCTCGTCATGTGCCATGGAAAACAATATGCATAAATAGTTGCTTTTTTCTAAACTGATTACATCGTTTTGTTTTCAAATCAAAGAAAATAATGACCCTATTATGAATATGAAACATTACCTATCCCTTTACATATCCTAACATTTCAGTAAGTTATGTTAGACGAACTTTAGATTAATTTAAACTCGCGTGAACGAAAACGGAAATATGAAGGCGGGCACAACTTCGAGAATTTTGGAGTGCATATTAAATGAGAGTGACTCCATCTTAAGTGATTCTAAGTCTTTCTTAGGTGAGTATAAGTCGGTCTTAAGTGATTCTAAGTCGTTCTTAGGTGAGTATAAGTCGGTCTTAAGTGATTATAAGTCGTTTTTAGGTTGTATAAATTGGTCTTAGGTGAGTATAAGTCGGTCTTAAGTTATTATAAGTCGTTTTTAGGTGTGTATAAATTGGTCTTAGGTAAGCATAAGTCGGTCTTAAGTGATTATAAGTCGTTCTTAGGTGAGTATAAGTCGGTTTTAAGTGATTATAAGTCATTTTAGGGTTGTATAAATTGGTCTTAAATGAGTATAAGACGGACTTAAGTGATTATAAGTCATTTTAGGTGTGTATAAATTGGTCTTAAATGAGTATAAGACGGACTTAAGTGATTATAAGTCATTTTAGGTTGTATAAATTGGTCTTAGATGAGTATAAGTCGGTCTTAAGTGATTCTAAGTCGTTCCTAGGTGAGTATAAGTCGGTCTTAAGTAATTATAAGTCGTTTTTAGGTGTGTATAAATTGGTCTTAGGTAAGCATAAGTCGGTCTTAAGTGATTATATGTCGTTCTTAGGTGAGTATAAGTCGGTTTTAAGTGATTATAAGTCATTTTTAGGTTGTATAAATTGGTCTTAAATGAGTATAAGACGGACTTAAGTGATTATAAGTCATTTTAGGTGTGTATAAATTGGTCTTAAATGAGTATAAGACGGACTTAAGTGATTATAAGTCATTTTAGGTGAGTATAAGTCGGTTTTAAGTTATTATAAGTCATTTTTAGGTTGTATAAATTGGTCTTAAATGAGTATAAGACGGACTTAAGTGATTATAAGTCATTTTAGGTGTGTATAAATTGGTCTTAAATGAGTATAAGACGGACTTAAGTGATTATAAGTCATTTTAGGTGTGTATAAATTGGTCTTAGATGAGTATAAGTCGGTCTTAAGTGCGTGTGACTTGGTTCTCTACCTAAATTATTTCAAGATCTTAAAATGTACCGATTTTTAACACGGTCTCATGTTTAAAAGTGCTAATTAGTAGCTTCGATCTGAATGTATTAATTGCAAGATTTTCCTTAATCGTGAAGAACAAACACTAATGTATTGAGGTTTAATACTAATGTATTAAGTTTCTTTTATTGTTTTATTACTTTCCTCTGTAACAATGAACGGGCGTTATTGATATTTGATATTTCTAACCTGAAGAGTACCTTATGTGACAAAATAAAAGTATTGACTGTTACTTCTATAAAGTATCTACAGTCGAAGGTGTGGAGAGTATTCAGCGGCGTATCACAAGATAGAACCTTGAATCCTATGTTGTAGAACCCTGCACGTGCGCTAATCATTAAGACACTCCCTTTCTCAAGTGTTATTGATAGAACCTCGTGCTGTGTCTGTCAATAAGAGATCTGCTATGTAGAGGAAATGTTACTCGTGATAACGAAAAACCCACTTGAAGTAAAAGTGTATCTCAAGACGACTGGCATGGGTATTAACACTTACTAATAAAGCAGAGAAAAACGTTTCGACCTTCTTAGGATAACCTGGATATGACCTAGGAAAATCGAGACGTTGTTCTCTGCTTTATCAGTAAGTGTTAATACCCATACAAGCCATCCTGAAGGTGTTACTTTCTCCTAAGAAATGAGGAATGCGTAAAGCAAGTATAATAATCATTTAAATTATAATGTGTTATATTTATAAATAACATTTTTGTAGTTCACTTAGAAAAATGCAGGGGACTTTCTGATCTGTCGAATTTCGAATTTTCTGTATAAAAGTAATTTTACTAGTGCGTTCATTAATAACATGTGGCTAGAATACAGGTTTTGTGATTTATTTTGAGAAATGTATTTATGATTCAGTAAATATAAGCACTCTAGATGGTAGACATCACGTAAAATACATTCATAATGTTAAAAGCTGTGCGAGAAATACAAATATTAGGAAGAGTCATGTTCCAATCTACAAAAACATGAACTTCATGTATCGGTGCTCTTACCGTGTCAACTCAATGTTTTTTTTTATACTTTTTTCTTATGGCTAGATATTTTAAAAAGTGGAATCTCGTGAGAACGAGAACAGGTGAACTGTCGTTTAAGTGTACGCATGACAGCTTTATTCTAATGTTTATACATGTATAAATTTAGTTATAGATAGCTGTACAAACTTCTATGCTACATGAGCTAGTGACTCGTGCCGAATCTGAAAGATAGGATGTTCCCGTTCGAAGTCTAGACACGTGATATATCATTACGTAGCAGGTTGGCTACATATCGCGCAATATAGAGCCAAGCTGAATTATAAGGTCGACAAATGTTGAATTTCCCATAAATCCGTCGGTTCTCCAGCTCACAGAAAACTCTCTATACACTTAGAACTCTGAGAACTCTGTATGTATACATATGCGTTCAATCAATTGTTATATACCTGAATAACATTTTTTTATTCCAAGGTAAATATTTTTCCTGCACTGGCAGTAACATAGATAGCTTCGTAATTCACAACAGAGAGAAGAAACAATATTTTAACGTCACTACTTCATACTAAAGGTAGCTTCGTAATGCTCAACAGAGAGAAGAAACATTTTAACGTCACTAATTCATACTAAAGACAGCTTCGTAATGCTCAACAGAGAGAAGAAACAATATTTAAACGTCACTACTTCATACTAAAGGTAGCTTCATAATGCTCAACAGAGAGAAGAAAAATATTTTAACGTCACAACTTCATACTAAAGGTAGCTTCGTATTGCTCAACAGAGAGAAGAAAATATATACTCTTCAAAACAAGAAACGCAAAAGGGATATTTTTGTTATTTTAAAGAGAAATATATGTAATAACGTTACAAGCTCAGAGTATGTGATGTTACACGTGTTAAGGCACTGATTGTCAGACCAAAATGAAAATAAAAGTTGTGCACTTTGAAAACGGAGGAAAACATCGGATTTTTCGCCAAAACGCATGCGTGTCCAATAAATTTGTTTGAGAGATCTGCATGTTCTGCAAGTGCAACATGTGCAAAGTACCTATAAAAGTGACGGGTTCTCGGTTTCCATAGCTCAGTGTTAAGCCACCGACACGCAATACAGTTACGCCAAGACTGACTGAAGCACAACGCAACAACGCCATTGGTCGCTTGGAAGCAGGCGAATCTCGATCAGATGTTTCCAAAGCTGTGAATGTCCACCCAAGCACCACCACAAAGCTATGAAATCGTCACCAACAACATGGATCAACTCGTGACCGTCCACGATCTGGTAGACCTCGTGTGACCACGCCCGCACAAGATTGCAACATCCGATTACGTCACCTTCGGGATAGGACCACCACTGCGACGTCTACTGCCTCAACCATACCAGGGCTGCGTAGGATTTCCGATCAGACCGTACGCAACTGTCTACGAGATTCTTAGGCCCCATGTGCAACCCATCATGGTGAACGTCAACGACGTTTTTCAACATGACAACGCCCGTCCTCACACAACCCGACTCACCACTGTCTTCTTGAGACACCACAACATCAACGTTCTTCCCTAGCCCTCCAGATCACCAGATTTAAACCCCATCGAACATCTTTGGGACGAGTTGGACCGACGTCTGCGACGGCGACAACCTCAACCGCAGACTCTACCTCAGCTTTCAGCAGCTTTGAAGGCTGAGTGGACAGCTATTCCACAGGATGTGATTCGTCATCTCATCGCTTCCATGGGCAGGAGATGCCAAGCAGTTATTGATGCTCACGGGGACATACTCGTTATTGACGTTGAGTGACGTTAAACTTCACCTAGTGAGTGTGGACTTCGCCTTTGCAGACTTTGGATGTTCAGCAGTGAATGTGCAAAGTTTCACACATGTCATACAGAACTACCCGGAATAAACTTATTAACAATTTGTCTCATATTTTGTCTTTTGCGTTTCTTTTTTTGAAGAGTATATTTTAACGTCACTACTTCATACTAAAGATAACTTCGTAATGCTCAACAGAGAGAAGAAAAATATTTTAACGTCACTACTTCATACTAAAGGTTGCTTCGTAATGCTCAACAGAGAGAAGAAAAAATATTTTAACGTCACAACTTCATACTAAAGGTAGCTTCGTAATGCTCAACAGAGAGAGGAAAAAATATTTTAACGTCACTACTTCATACTAAATGTAGCTTCGTAATGCTCAACAGAGAGAAGAAAAAATATTTTAACGTCACTACTTCATACTAAATGTAGCTTCGTAATGCTCAACAAAGAGAAGAAACAATATTTTAACGTCAATACTTCATACTAAAGGTTGCTTCGTAATGCTCAACAGAGAGAAGAAAAAATATTTTAACGTCACAACTTCATACTAAAGGTAGCTTCGTAATGCTCAACAGAGAGAAGAAAAAATATTTTAACGTCACTACTTCATACTAAATGTAGTTTCGTAATGCTCAACAAAGAGAAGAAACAATATTTTAACGTCAATACTTCATACTAAAGGTTGCTTCGTAATGCTCAAGAGAGAGAATAAAAAATATTTTAACGTCACTACTTCATACTAAAGGTTGCTTCGTAATGCTCAAGAGAGAGAATAAAAATATTTTAACGTCACTACTTCATACTTTTATGTTTTCAGAGACTTGGATACAAGTGTAAGCATACGAAATTATTTGAGTTTTTCGCGCTAATCACGTCAAACAATAAAGTCAGTTTAAGTTCGCTCTTCAAGAGCTCCAGATCAAAGTTCTAACATGTTTGGGTCTTGAATGTTTTTCTTTTTCGTATTAAATACGAACGTTTTACCTATTCTATAAGGCTAGGCATGGGCAAGTGGTTAAGGCACACGACTCCTGACCTACGAGTCGCGGGTTCGAATCCCTGTCATACCAAGCATTCTCGCCCTTTCAGCCGAGGAGGCGTTATAGACTCCTGACCTACGAGTCGCGGGTTCGAATCCCTGTCATACCAAGCATTCTCGCCCTTTCAGCCGAGGAGGCGTTATAATGTGACGGTTAATCTCGCTATTCGTTGGTAAGAGAGTGGCACAAGAGTTGGCGGTGGGTGGTGATCACTAACTGCTTTTCTTATAGCTTTACACTGCTAAATTAGCACAGATAGCCCTCGTGTAGCTTTGTGCGAAATTCAAAATAAACCAAACAAATCTATTCTACGTGTTTCAATCATAGTGTTGCGAATTACCAACACGTGACATTTTAATGACAAAAATGTTTAATTAACGCAAATATATTAACAGATTTTTTCCTTCAAATTTGAAGTAATTTGAATTATTCACAACTCCATATTGTATACCCCCCCTCAGTGGCAAGTCTGGACTTTTGATGCTAGTACTCGGGTTTCGGTACCCGTGGTGTTTAACAAAAAACCAACAAACGTATTGTACACGTTATGATTTGATAAACTAGTAATCGGTCGGTATCACTTACTGACACACTCTTCTTATCAGAATATTTCGAAACTAAAGGAGTATATAGATGCTAAGATCTGTTGAAGTTAACATTTCCAGAATATCTAACTGACACAAAAACAACGAAAAATTTCGTGCATTTCTAAACACGTGTATGAAGCAAAAATGGTCATCTTTAACATCTAATATTCAATACTGTAATAACGATGTTTCACATTTATTTAGAAGAAACTCAATGCTATGATAGAGGTGATACATTTCCGGCTCTGTAGTTTTAATTTGTTTACAAATACAAAATAATTTCAATATATCGCAATGCCACTGACACTATTTTGAACTTCTGATTTTGGAGATGACATTTAGTCAGTAGCACCCTACCATCCAGTTTTCACGCTAAGAACTTGACTGTCACTTTTATAAGACATCTACAACTTACAATGCAGAATCGAAACCGGCTCCTCAGTTCTAAAATCTATAGCTCTGGCAGAGGGCACCCTGGTATCATGTGATTCAGATTTGAAAAACTAAAGCTATGTCAGTGATAACTAAAGAATAATTTGACAGGTTTTATATATGAGCCGGATTCTTTATAGTAAGTGTCAGTGATTTGTTGGCGATAAATTTGAATTATTAAAAAAAGAATGCAATTCACTTCTTTTAAAATAATATATCTATATATCTATATATATATATATTAAAACAAGCCAATGTATATAAAAATGTTTGTTCCATTGTTGATTCTCACAGTTGTGTCTAGAGCTTTAAATAATTGTCTCATTTTTCGTCAAAGTTCACACAAACTGGTTCATTTACTTTATAACTCAATTGACAAGAATTATTATTCTTTACTGTGTTATTTAAATACAGTCAGTGATAATTTCAGTTTATAGCTAAATAACTACGAAACGTATGGTTTGTAAACAATTAACAAACTTGTAATAAAAGTGAATAAACGTAAAGCTCGCTTCAAACAATTATTGTTGATCAAGATAACTAAAAGAATGTCCTCCAATAAGTAAGCAATAAGTTTATGAATTTAAAACGGTCAAATTTGTGATTCGATTCCCCACAGTGGATACAGCAGATATCTAAAATTGGCTTTGATCTAAAAAACAAACAAAGAAAGAAAATTTATTTAACATATTATAAATTCCCCACTGACTCCACGGTGTGTCTACCGACTTATTAAGCTAAAAATCTAATTTCTATGTCCTTCATGGGCACGACACAAATAGCCCATTGTAACCTATTAAGCTTTTCCCTTAATCATGATATTATTATTTTATTGATGCCTCTCAATTCCATGAAGGAACATAGGGCCGCAATTGTTCGCCTACCGCACAACCCCCAACCAGGAGGAGAAACCTTAGTCGTCCCTAATTTTGCAGTGTAAGACTAGAGGGAAGGCAGCTAGTCATCACCACCCACCGCCAACTCTTGGGCTACTCTTTTACCAACGAATAGTGGGATTGACCGTCACATTATAACATCCCCACGGCTGAAAGGGCGAGCATGTTTAGCGCGACTGGGATGCGAACCCGCGACCCTCGGATTAGGAGTCGCACGCCTAACGCGCTCGGCCATGCCGAGCACAACTATGATATAACCTTAGCTAATAACATTCAAATCTACAGACATCTTTAAAAAAACACATACTATAAAGTGTAGTTTATTATCACATTAATAGAACTATCAGCATGCCTACATTAAAAAAAGTGAAGGATACGAAATTCTTTAAAATAATTAATTATTCGAAGTACGTTATTATCTTATCTTGAAAACATTTAAACTCAGAGGATAATCCAATATCAAAACTTTTACTTCCCCTAATCTGGCGCCCTTAATGCCATAAAACAAAACAAAGACGACGTTTCAATATAGAGCAATAAACATCCATTAATCACAACACATCTTAACCGTCTTGTCCAGTGAATTTTCTGAATATAAAATGACACTATGACCTTATCCTATAACAACTGATGGGGCATACCTAACAAGGTTTGCTTATATTTTATTTACAAAGAATAACTGTCAGAAATAGTTTCGTAATAGTAGTACCCGAAGAATTTATTGTCACATACAATCTGCAAATATGTGAAACTGTATATATATATTTCTGCTCAGCATGGCCAGGTGGCTAAGGTGCTCGACTCGTAACCCGATGGTCGCGAGTTTGAATCCTCATCACACCAAACATACTCACCTTTTCAGCCGTGAGGGCGTTATAATATGACAGTATTTTTCTGTATATTTTTAGATATTACAAAGCTTGCTCTGCATAGCCAAGTGATTAAGAGACTCGACCCGTAATCCGAAGGTCAAGGGTTTGAATTGCTGTCACACCAAGCATGCTCGCCCTTTCAGCCGTGGGTGCGTAATAAAGTTACGATAAATCCCAGTATTCGTTGGTAAAAAAGTAGCCCAAGAATTGGCGGTGGGTGATGATGACTAGGTGCCTTCCCTCTAGTCTTACATTGCTACATTAGGGACGGCTAGCACAGTATAGCCCTGATGTAGCTCTGCGCGAAATTCAAAAACAAACAAACAAATATATACAATTCTTATTAAAATGCTATTTACCATGCACAGTGATCTGCACCAGTTAAACAGTTTGCTTATATAAATAAACAAGTGAGGCAATCTTATTTGTTATTTATTACGTACCATGACAAAAATAAATTGTACGGATGAATGTCTTCTTACCTTTAAAAGATAATGAATATATGTCGCGATTTACTGGAGAGAAACCACAGAAGTAGCTTGCGTGCTAATGTGCTACAACAGAGATATATTTTCCATAACAAAATATCTTACAATGATTAAATATGCAAAAGCCTCGTGAATACAGCTTTGGGGAAAATGCCTGAGGTTAAAAGAGGTTTGGTTGAGTCGGGGGATTTCTGGTAGTTATTGTGATAAAATTCGCCTCGAGTGGCTATGTATGCCCAACAAAACACGTTTATGGTATATTTTGTCTTCACTTGTTAATGCATAAGGGATTATTTGGGTTTTCTTTTATTATTAAAGCACACAACCTTATCTCTTGAAAATGAAACCAGTATTGATTTTTGATGGTTTTGATGATGACGTATGTTCAAGTATAATATATATATATCAAACAGTGTGCGTTTCCTTGTCAGTGTGCATGCCCCGTACGATAATTGGTTGTCTTTAGGGAACTTGGCATATGGTCGTTTTTAGTCTAAGCGCATGTTCTGAATCCTGGAAACTTCGGCTTTTTCAGTATATCATCGAACAATGAATGTAATATAATATATCCTAATTCAGAAAATGTGAGTGGTTTCATAATGGTTTACAACATATAAAAAATTCCAGCATTCGATATGTGGGACCGCAACAATGATAATTAATGCCTTAGATCAAATCTAAACATATATCTGAAATGTATATAAACATCAAAAGTGTTTTAGCTGTGTGTAACTCATGTCGTATTTGAAAATATCTCCCTGAATAAAACGAGTATTTTTTTAGAAATTAACAGATAAATAAATACCTGAACGAATCACTAGAACATTTTGTTATTATAGTTAACAATGTTTAGCTGAAATCAGTACTGAATCGAACGAAGAAAAACAGCTCATTGTAGTGCAAACTCCAATTGTTGTTTCCAACGCGAGGAATCGAGCTCCGGATCTTGGCCGTTGGAAGTCCATAAACTTATACCTGTTCCACCGAGGGACTATAAAAATCAGAATGAAATAGCTTCTATGAATGATACTGTAAACAGTCCATCTTCTGTGTTATTTCATATTAATTTTATTAATTTCAAATAAATGAGCAACATTATAAGCGTGGATTTTACATTACATTTCATTAGTTATAGTCTACAGATTTACAACGCCAAAATCAGGGGTTCGACTCCCCCCGGTGGACTTAGCAGATAGCCTGATGTCGTTGTTCAACAAGAAAACACACACACGAACACACACATTAGTTATATGTAGATTTGCCTCCGTATATATTAAAATTAACTGTCTTCATAAAGTTGTTTTCGTATATATTAAAATTAAGTCTTTTCATAAAGTTGTTTTCGTATATATTAAAATTAAGTCTTGTCATAAAGTTGTTTTCGTATATATTAAAATTAAGTCTTTTCATAAAGTTGTTTTCGTATATATTAAAATTAACTGTCTTCATAAAGTTGTTTTCGTATATATTAAAATTAAGTATCTTCATAAAGTTGTTTTCGTATATATTAAAATTAAGTTTCTTCATAAAGTTGTTTTCGTATATATTAAAATTAACTGTCTTCATAAAGTTGCTTTCGTATATATTAAAATTAACTGTCTTCATAAAGTTGTTTTCGTATATATTAAAATTAACTCTCTTCATAAAGTTGTTTCCGTATATATTAAAATTAACTGTCTTCATAAAGTTGTTTTCGTATATATTAAAATTAAGTCTTTTCATAAAGTTGTTTTCGTATATATTAAAATTAACTGTCTTCATAAAGTTGTTTCCGTATATATTAAAATTAAGTTTCTTCATAAAGTTGTTTTCGTATATATTAAAATTAACTGTCTTCATAAAGTTGTTTTCGTATATATTAAAATTAACTGTCTTCATAAAGTTGTTTTCGTATATATTAAAATTAAGTCTTTTCACAAAGTTGTTTTCGTATATATTAAAATTAACTGTCTTCATAAAGTTGTGTCCGTATATATTAACATTAACTGTCTTCATAAAGTTGTTTTCGTATATATTAAAATTAACTGTCTTCATAAAGTTGTTTTCGTATATATTAAAATTAACTGTCTTCATAAAGTTGTTTTCGTATATATTAAAATTAACTGTCTTCATAAAGTTGTTTTCGTATATATTAAAATTAACTGTCTTCATAAAGTTGTTTTCGTATATATTAAAATTAACTCTCTTCATAAAGTTGTTCTCGTATATATTAAAATTAACTCTCTTCATGAAGTTGTTTTCGTATATATTAAAATTAACTGTCTTCATAAAGTTGTTTTCGTATATATTAAAATTAACTGTCTTCATAAAGTTGTTTCCGTATATATTAAAATTAACTGTCTTCATAAAGTTGTTTCCGTATATATTAAAATTAACTGTCTTCATAAAGTTGTTTCCGTATATATTAAAATTAACTGTCTTCATAAAGTTGTTTCCGTATATATTAAAATTAACTGTCTTCATAAAGTTGTTTCCGTATATATTAAAATTAAGTCTCTTCATAAAGTTGTTTTCGTATATATTAAAATTAACTCTCTTCATAAAGTTGTTTTCGTATATATTAAAATTAACTCTCTTCATAAAGTTGTTTTCGTATATATTAAAATTAACTGTCTTCATAAAGTTGTTTTCGTATATATTAAAATTAACTGTCTTCATAAAGTTGTTTTCGTATATATTAAAATTAACTGTCTTCATAAAGTTGTTTCCGTATATATTAAAATTAACTGTCTTCATAAAGTTGTTTCCGTATATATTAAAATTAACTGTCTTCATAAAGTTGTTTCCGTATATATTAAAATTAACTCTCTTCATAAAGTTGTTTTCGTATATATTAAAATTAACTGTCTTCATAAAGTTGTTTTCGTATATATTAAAATTAACTGTCTTCATAAAGTTGTTTCCGTATATATTAAAATTAACTGTCTTCATAAAGTTGTTTCCGTATATATTAAAATTAACTGTCTTCATAAAGTTGTTTCCGTATATATTAAAATTAACTGTCTTCATAAAGTTGTTTCCGTATATATTAAAATTAAGTCTCTTCATAAAGTTGTTTTCGTATATATTAAAATTAACTCTCTTCATAAAGTTGTTTTCGTATATATTAAAATTAACTCTCTTCATAAAGTTGTTTTCGTATATATTAAAATTAACTGTCTTCATAAAGTTGTTTTCGTATATATTAAAATTAACTGTCTTCATAAAGTTGTTTTCGTATATATTAAAATTAACTCTCTTCATAAAGTTGTTTTCGTATATATTAAAATTAACTCTCTTCATAAAGTTGTTTTCGTATATATTAAAATTAACTCTCTTCATAAAGTTGTTTTCGTATATATTAAAATTAACTGTCTTCATAAAGTTGTTTTCGTATATATTAAAATTAACTGTCTTCATAAAGTTGTTTCCGTATATATTAAAATTAACTGTCTTCATAAAGTTGTTTCCGTATATATTAAAATTAACTGTCTTCATAAAGTTGTTTCCGTATATATTAAAATTAACTGTCTTCATAAAGTTGTTTCCGTATATATTAAAATTAAGTCTCTTCATAAAGTTGTTTTCGTATATATTAAAATTAACTCTCTTCATAAAGTTGTTTTCGTATATATTAAAATTAACTCTCTTCATAAAGTTGTTTTCGTATATATTAAAATTAACTCTCTTCATAAAGTTGTTTTCGTATATATTAAAATTAACTGTCTTCATAAAGTTGTTTTCGTATATATTAAAATTAACTGTCTTCATAAAGTTGTTTCCGTATATATTAAAATTAACTGTCTTCATAAAGTTGTTTCCGTATATATTAAAATTAACTGTCTTCATAAAGTTGTTTCCGTATATATTAAAATTAAGTCTCTTCATAAAGTTGTTTTCGTATATATTAAAATTAACTCTCTTCATAAAGTTGTTTTCGTATATATTAAAATTAACTCTCTTCATAAAGTTGTTTTCGTATATATTAAAATTAACTCTCTTCATAAAGTTGTTTTCGTATATATTAAAATTAACTCTCTTCATAAAGTTGTTTTCGTATATATTAAAATTAACTCTCTTCATAAAGTTGTTAAAATATCCTATAATAATATTTTAATCGACTTATTGTTATTACAAGCTAAATTAATATTTTAATTAAGTAAACTAATTGATAAAGAACATCGCAGAGGGTACGTTCAATTAAAGAATGCATTAGCCTTCCACGTCACAGATTATATCTTCAATTTCGTTTCTGGTAAGACAGAAAAAAAAATTAGCATATCTTAATACCGGAAATAGACTACTTTATATCAAAAAACTGATGTTTCTCTTCAGTTCGGCATTCAACGTTTCGCTTTACAACTTCTTTAGGAACGTTTACTAAAACCTTAACAGTAACTGACAGTACAAAGCTTCGAAAACAACTTAGTGTTGTAAGGTCGTTTATTTCTGGTATTAAAGTGTCTTCTATAAACCAATTGCACTGCAGAAATTAAATGAACCTTTAATATATATATATATTAAATATATATGAGGCATTATACTTGTTAACAATACTTGATACAATAACAACAATTTTGCAAATTCCTGGTTTGTTCAGTTATGAAATATTTTTTAGCAATATGGAGTGTTATAATTGCTTGGAATAAATATTGTTATGATCACAGCAGCTTGGGTTCCGCTAAATTATTTTTATCTTCACATTGCTTTATGCATTAGAAAAGTTTTACTAAAACTTTATTATACCGTGGTACTTAATGTTATTATATATTTAGTACGAGTTCAGTTTGTTTGTTTTTGGAACTTCGCGCAAAGCTACACGAGGGCTATCTGCGCTAGCCGTCCCTAATTTAGCAATGTAAAACTAGAGGGAAGGCAGCTAGTTATCACCATCCACCGCCTACTCTTGGGTTACTCTTTTACCAACGAATAGTGGGATTGACCGTCACATTATACACCCCCACGGCTGAAAGGGCGAGCATGTTTGGCGCGACGGGGATGCGAACCCGCGACCCTCAGATTACGAGTCGAACGCCTTAACACAGTTGGCCATGCCGGGCCAGCTTGCTATCTTGGCGACTCAGCTGGATGACTGAAGACTTTTCACACTAAATATCGAGTTTCGATACTCGTGGTTGGCAAAGAACAGACAGCTCCTTTAATGCCGCTTGTAGCACGAGTACTTTTCTATCGTGTCAACAGAATTGTACCTCTGCAACAAGCAAAAACTCTTGTATAAGTCTCAGCGCACCCCCATGGAGCTCAGCGAAAAGCCTGAGGGCTTACGATACTAAAATCCTGGTTCCGATACCCGTTGTGGGGCAATATAAATATTCCATTATGTAGGTTTGTGTTTAATAACAAAAAACGAACTTCTAGCTAATTCAATTCAATGTTTCGAAAAAAGTTCTATCTCATAATGTACTTACATTGATATGAAGCTATCCAAAGAAATGCATCCTTGACGTCAGATGTTAGAAGAAGGGGTGTAATTACTTTTTGTTATTCCATGCATTTAAAACATGAAACAAGCAATAAGCATGGTTACATATTTCATTTGGAACCAAATGTGGCTACTGTTTTCACAATATATCTTTCTAGTAGAAAAATAAACTTACAGTGATGTTGTACTTTTGAAAACAAAAAATGGTGTAAGAATGTACTTCACCCCAAAAATATTCCAACAGTTTGTTTCTATTTATGCGTAAAGCTAAACAATGGGTTATCGGTGCTCTGCCCAAACTGAGTATCGAAAACTGGTTTGTAAGTCTGCAGAGACGTGGTATTGTGCCAGTGAGAAGCGAACTCACCCAACAAAGAAGAAAATAATATGAGGGTATAGTAGCGTGGAACATCTCTGCTTCTTTTAGATGGTTCAACAAAACTATGGGATTTTGAATATAATGAAAGATTTGAATGAAAATTACATACTGTCGTTATATTCTCGTCACCAGGGAACTTTGAAACAGAAACTGCACGAGTTAGCGTAACACTGATTTGTCAAAACTCTTTGAAGACTTGTACACAAATATACAATTCGTATACACAGTTAGATGAAAATCCAACAATCTAACACTATCAGCTCCGAATACGTGAATGCCTGAGGGCATCCCTAAAATCAGTATTTATGTTTATTTATGTATAAAACAGCTTAAAATAAACCTATTACATATTGCTAACTGCAATTAAAACCAAAAATTACATTACAAATAAAGTCGTTTTGCACTATATTGTTGTTATTGTTGTTGAATTAAGCACAAAGCTACACAATGGGCTATCTGTGCTCTGCCCACCACGGGTATCGAAACCCAGCTTTTTGCGTTTTAAGTCCGAAGACATACCGCTGAGCCACTGGGGGGGGGCGCATTACATAGAAAACTGTTTTTTCCTTCTACTGTTTTTGAATTAAGCACAAAGCTACACAATGGGCTATCTGTGCTCTGCCCACCACGAGTGTCGAAACCCAGTTTTTTGCGTTTTAAGTCCGAAGACATACCGCTGAGCCACTGGGGGGGGGGCACATTACATAGAAAACTGTTTTTTCCTTCTACTGTTTCAACCACATTTTCCGTTTTCTTCAATAATTGACCCTGGGATTATTGATAATAAAAACCCTTTAATATTACAAATTCTGCTACAAATACAACAGAATTCAAAAGTAAATGTATGTATTTGTTACTCTAAATTCACAGGTATATTTAAGCCAGGCGTGTTCCGGTGGTTAGGGTACTAGACTATGGGTCTTGTAGATCAGTCTTTCTTGACTCATTATAACAAAAACAAATTTCCCACTATAAGAAAGTTCTTTAAATCTCATTAATCGGTCAAACACTAACCACCCAGGAGTTAGCAGTGACTTTCGTTGACTAGCCGTCTTCCCTGTAATATACCAGTTAAAAATGAGAAACATCTAGGCTAAATAACCTTTGCTGGAATATTCGAAAGCAAAAAAGCCAACATATACTACATTATCTTACATTACTAGTGCTACAGAACACTTTAATTTGTTAAAATAGAAAACATTACAAATACAATACGTTAAAGATATTCGTGTTTGTTGAGTGTTTCAATAAATTGTGGCATGGCATAGCCAGGTTGGAGGTGGGTTAAGGCGTGAGACTCGTAATCTGAAGGTCGCAGGTTCACATCCCCCTTGCACCAAACATGCTCGCCTTTTCAGCAGTGGTGGCGTTATAATGTGACGGTCAATCCCACTTTTCGTTGGTAAAAGAGTAGCCCAAAAGTTGGTGGTGGGTGATAATGACTAGCGCAGATAGCCCTCGAGTAGCTTTGCGCAAAAAAAATTGTATCTTAGGTTTCGATAAAAAATACATATTACAATTATTTTCCGAAACTGTAGATTACAGTAGTATACCAGTATAAATGGTACTAACCACTATTACACCGTAATATTGAAGTTTTATTTACCCCTTATTTCACACCCAAATGTCCACTTTACGTGTTCATATTTAAGCTATTCGTTATACGTCACTGAGCCCTCGAATTACAGATTTTTAACGTGAAACAACCTCTGTATATCATACAATATTCAACAGAAGCTTATGAACCTCTACAATTAAATCATGGTCTTTGAAACAAATTGTGTTTCGGGATAAGTTATTACGGGAAATTTCACGGTGTTTTATATATACACATGTAAGTATAAATACGCCAAATGTTTAATACTCCTGTATTATGCTTGTTTGTTTTTCTAAAAAAAAACTCTAGTTGTAATACGTTAGCAGCATGAAATAAATGGCTACTGAAGATTTCATATAAATATTAAATATTTCATGTAAATACTTCATATAAATATTAAATCATTGACATATATCGTACCTCAAGATGACTGTTTTTACTTCAAGTGGGTTTCTCGTCATCACGAATTCACATGAATTATTAGTGGAAACTTTCAATACACAAGTGCAGTTAAATACACGTTGGGAAACCAAACAGAAGTTCACTTTCATCTGGCTATAGTAATTATGGTAAAGAGTCCATTTATCCTTGTGAGGCTTCCTGTTACATATTACTTTCATCATTTACGCATTTTAATCCCTAAGGGAACTGCCATAAATAATTCCTGTACTACGAGACCAGATGAAGCAGTAAAGGCAAAACGTTGGCTAAAGTAAAAACGTGTTTTTATTATTATCCAGACAGGAAAGATCATTTTGTGTCGAACTTTATTTAATACACTTAAGTTCTCGTGTGCATTCTTTCAGTTCTGCTTTAAATAAACCAAATTGGAAAATATTATCACTCGAAGGATATTGGTCGTAGGATAAATGGTCGTTATGTGCGAAACAAAAGACGTGATCAGTTTCTGCTGCATTTTTTTCTTTTCTGTTTTTTTTTTTTCTGTCAATAGCAGCCGCAGGAAGTTGTCCATTTCCTTGACTTTGTGCTCCAAAGTAAGATGTTGTCATCTCATAATGTGTTTCAGTGAGAAACAAGCCGTTTTTGCTGTCTTTCTTTAAATTGACAGCAATCAACTGATATATGGGAAGGCTATATTGAATTGCCCCTGGCCTAAAGGTTGTCATTTCTTTGTTACTTTGTTACAGACGGTGTTATTGGGTAATCTTTCAGAGAGGATCGAGGAGATGATGTTGTCCCTTATTTTGTTTTCTCTTTCGTTTCCCGATGTATCCATGCCATCGTTTAAAGGTAGTTCGTCTCACTTACTAAGTCCGAGAAAAAGAAACACTTTATGTGCCTATAGTTTGGAAAATGTATGCATTTAAACAACAATACAAGTAAATCCTTGTAAACCTTCCTTTATTTCTCTCTGTCCATTTTGTTATACAAACTTATTTTCTTTATTCGTTTCCAATTCAATAAGGGAATTGTTTCTTAACAGGCCTTTATAAGTTTTGCTAAAGAAGAAGACTAGTGATAGTCATTGTTTTTTAACAGGCCTTTATAAGTTTTGCTACAGAAGAAGACTAGTGAGAGTTATTGTTTCTTAACAGGCCTTTATAAGTTTTGCTACAGAAGAAGACTAGTGATAGTTATTGTTTTTTAACAGGCCTTTATAAGTTTTGCTACAGAAGAAGACTAGTGAGAGTTATTGTTTCTTAACAGGCCTTTATAAGTTTTACTACAGAAGAAGACTAGTGATAGTTATTGTTTCTTAACAGGCCTTTATAAGTTTTGCTACAGAAGAAGACTAGTGATAGTTATTGTTTTTTAACAGGCCTTTATAAGTTTTGCTACAGAAGAAGACTAGTGATAGTTATTGTTTTTTAACAGGCCTTTATAAGTTTTGCTACAGAAGAAGACTAGTGATAGTTATTGTTTCTTAACAGGCCTTTATAAGTTTTACTACAGAAGAAGACTAATGATAGTTATTGTTTCTTAACAGGCCTTTATAAGTTTTGCTACAGAAGACGACTAATGATAGTTATTGTTTTTTAACAGGCCTTTATAAGTTTTGCTACAGAAGAAGACTAGTGATAGTTATTGTTTTTTAACAGGCCTTTATAAGTTTTGCTACAGAAGAAGACTAGTGATAGTTATTGTTTCTCAACAGGCCTTTATAAGTTTTGCTACAGAAGAAGACTAGTGATAGTTATTGTTTCTTAACAGGCCTTTATAAGTTTTGCTACAGAAGAAGACTAGTGATAGTTATTGTTTCTTAACAGGCCTTTATAAGTTTTGCTACAGAAGAAGACTAGTGATAGTTATTGTTTCTCAACAGGCCTTTATAAGTTTTGCTACAGAAGAAGACTAGTGATAGTTATTGTTTCTCAACAGGCCTTTATAAGTTTTGCTACAGAAGAAGACTAGTGATAGTTATTGTTTCTTAACAGGCCTTTATAAGTTTTGCTACAGAAGAAGACTAGTGATAGTTATTGTTTCTTAACAGGCCTTTATAAGTTTTGCTGCAGAAGAAGACTAGTAATAGTTATTGTTTCTTAACAGGCCTTTATAAGTTTTGCTACAGAAGAAGACTAGTGATAGTTATTGTTGTTTAACAGGCCTTTATAAGTTTTGCTGCAGAAGACGACTAGTGAAAGTTATTGTTTCTTAACAGGCCTTTATAAGATTTGCTACAGATGAAGACTAGTGATAGTTATTGTTGTTTAACAGGCCTTTATAAGTTTTGCTACAGAAGAAGACTAGTGATAGTTATTGTTTCTTAACAGGCCTTTATAAGTTTTGCTACAGAAGAAGACTAGTGATAGTTATTGTTTCTTAACAGGCCTTTATAAGTTTTGCTACAGAAGAAGACTAGTGATAGTTATTGTTTCTCAACAGGCCTTTATAAGTTTTGCTACAGAAGAAGACTAGTGATAGTTATTGTTTCTCAACAGGCCTTTATAAGTTTTGCTACAGAAGAAGACTAGTGATAGTTATTTTTTCTTAACAGGCCTTTATAAGTTTTGCTGCAGAAGAAGACTAGTAATAGTTATTGTTTCTTAACAGGCCTTTATAAGTTTTGCTACAGAAGAAGACTAGTGAAAGTTATTGTTTCTTAACAGGCCTTTATAAGTTTTGCTAAAGAAGAAGACTAGTGAGAGTTATTGTTTCTTAACAGGCCTTTATAAGTTTTGCTACAGAACAAGACTAGTGATAGTTATTGTTTCTTAACAGGCCTTTATAAGTTTTGCTACAGAAGAAGACTAGTGATAGTTATTGTTTCTTAACAGGTCTTTATAAGTTTTGCTACAGAAGAAGACTAGTGATAGTTATTGTTTCTTAACAGGCCTTTATAAGTTTTGCTACAGAAGAAGACTAGTGATAGTTATTGTTTCTTAACAGGCCTTTATAAGTTTTGCTACAGAAGAAGACTAGTGAGAGTTATTGTTTCTTAACAGGCCTTTATAAGTTTTGCTACAGAAGAAGACTAGTGAGAGTTATTGTTTCTTAACAGGCCTTTATAAGTTTTGCTACAGAAGAAGACTAGTGATAGTTATTGTTTCTTAACAGGCCTTTATAAGTTTTGCTACAGAAGAAGACTAGTGATAGTTATTGTTTCTTAACAGGCCTTTATAAGTTTTGCTACAGAAAAAGACTAGTGATAGTTATTGTTTCTTAACAGGCCTTTATAAGTTTTGCTGCAGAAGAAGACTAGTAATAGTTATTGTTTCTTAACAGGCCTTTATAAGTTTTGCTACAGAAGAAGACTAGTGATAGTTATTGTTGTTTAACAGGCCTTTATAAGTTTTGCTGCAGAAGACGACTAGTGAAAGTTATTGTTTCTTAACAGGCCTTTATAAGATTTGCTACAGATAAAAACTAGTGATAGTTATTGTTGTTTAACAGGCCTTTATAAGTTTTGCTACAGAAGAAGACTAGTGATAGTTATTGTTTCTTAACAGGCCTTTATAAGTTTTGCTACAGAAGAAGACTAGTGATAGTTATTGTTTCTTAACAGGCCTTTATAAGTTTTGCTACAGAAGAAGACTAGTGATAGTTATTGTTTCTCAACAGGCCTTTATAAGTTTTGCTACAGAAGAAGACTAGTGATAGTTATTGTTTCTCAACAGGCCTTTATAAGTTTTGCTACAGAAGAAGACTAGTGATAGTTATTGTTTCTTAACAGGCCTTTATAAGTTTTGCTGCAGAAGAAGACTAGTAATAGTTATTGTTTCTTAACAGGCCTTTATAAGTTTTGCTACAGAAGAAGACTAGTGATAGTTATTGTTGTTTAACAGGCCTTTATAAGTTTTGCTGCAGAAGACGACTAGTGAAAGTTATTGTTTCTTAACAGGCCTTTATAAGTTTTGCTACAGAAGAAGACTAGTGATAGTTATTGTTTCTTAACAGGCCTTTATAAGTTTTGCTACAGAAGAAGACTAGTGAGAGTTATTGTTTCTTAACAGGCCTTTATAAGTTTTGCTGCAGAAGAAGACTAGTAATAGTTATTGTTTCTTAACAGGCCTTTATAAGTTTTGCTACAGATGAAGACTAGTGATAGTTATTGTTTCTTAACAGGCCTTTATAAGTTTTGCTGCAGATGAAGACTAGTGATAGTTATTGTTTCTTAACAGGCCTTTATAAGTTTTGCTGCAGAAGACGACTAATGAGAGTTATTGTTTCTTAACAGGCCTTTATAAGTTTTGCTACAGAAGAAGACTAGTGAGAGTTATTGTTTATTAACAGGCCTTTATAAGTTTTGCTACAGAAGAAGACTAGTGATAGTTATTGTTTCTTAACAGGCCTTTATAAGTTTTGCTACAGAAGAAGACTAGTGATAGTTATTGTTTCTTAACAGGCCTTTATAAGTTTTGCTACAGAAGAAGACTAGTGATAGTTATTGTTTCTTAACAGGCCTTTATAAGTTTTGCTACAGAAGAAGACTAGTGATAGTTATTGTTTCTTAACAGGCCTTTATAAGTTTTGCTACAGAAGAAGACTAGTGATAGTTATTGTTTCTTAACAGGCCTTTATAAGTTTTGCTACAGAAGAAGACTAGTGATAGTTGTTGTTTCTTAACAGGCCTTTATAAGTTTTGCTACAGAAGAAGACTAGTGATAGTTATTGTTTCTCAACAGGCCTTTATAAGTTTTGCTACAGAAGAAGACTAGTGATAGTTATTGTTTCTCAACAGGCCTTTATAAGTTTTGCTACAGAAGAAGACTAGTGATAGTTATTGTTTCTTAACAGGCCTTTATAAGTTTTGCTGCAGAAGAAGACTAGTAATAGTTATTGTTTCTTAACAGGCCTTTATAAGTTTTGCTACAGAAGAAGACTAGTGATAGTTATTGTTGTTTAACAGGCCTTTATAAGTTTTGCTGCAGAAGACGACTAGTGATAGTTATTGTTTCTTAACAGGCCTTTATAAGTTTTGCTAAGAAGAAGAAGACTAGTGATAGTTATTGTTTCTTAACAGGCCTTTATAAGTTTTGCTACAGAAGAAGACTAGTGATAGTTATTGTTTCTTAACAGGCCTTTATAAGTTTTGCTACAGAAGAAGACTAGTGATAGTTATTGTTTCTTAACAGGCCTTTATAAGTTTTGCTACAGAAGAAGACTAGTGATAGTTATTGTTTCTTAACAGGCCTTTATAAGTTTTGCTACAGAAGAAGACTAGTGATAGTTATTGTTTCTTAACAGGCCTTTATAAGTTTTGCTACAGAAGAAGACTAGTGATAGTTATTGTTTCTTAACAGGCCTTTATAAGTTTTGCTACAGAAGAAGACTAGTGATAGTTATTGTTTCTTAACAGGCCTTTATAAGTTTTGCTACAGAAGAAGACTAGTGATAGTTATTGTTTCTTAACAGGCCTTTATAAGTTTTGCTACAGAAGAAGACTAGTGATAGTTATTGTTTCTCAACAGGCCTTTATAAGTTTTGCTACAGAGAGAAGACAGATAGAAGACTAGTGATAGTTATTGTTTCTTAACAGGCCTTTATAAGTTTTGCTACAGAAGAAGACTAGTGATAGTTATTGTTTCTTAACAGGCCTTTATAAGTTTTGCTACAGAAGAAGACTAGTGATAGTTATTGTTTCTTAACAGGCCTTTATAAGTTTTGCTACAGAAGAAGACTAGTGATAGTTATTGTTTCTTAACAGGCCTTTATAAGTTTTGCTAGTGATAGTTATTGTTTCAGAAGAAGACTAGTGATAGTTATTGTTTCTTAACAGGCCTTTATAAGTTTTGCTACAGAAGAAGACTAGTGATAGTTATTGTTTCTTAACAGGCCTTTATAAGTTTTGCTACAGAAGAAGACTAGTGATAGTTATTGTTTCTTAAGGCCTTTATAAGTTTTGCTACAGAAGAAGACTAGTGATAGTTATTGTTTCTTTTTATAAGTTTTGCTACAGAAGAAGACTAGTGATAGTTATTGTTTCTTAACAGGCCTTTATAAGTTTTGCTACAGAAGAAGACTAGTGATAGTTATTGTTTCTTAACAGGCCTTTATAAGTTTTGCTACAGAAGAAGACTAGTGATAGTTATTGTTTCTTAACAGGCCTTTATAAGTTTTGCTACAGAAGAAGACTAGTGATAGTTATTGTTTCTTAACAGGCCTTTATAAGTTTTGCTACAGAAGAAGACTAGTGATAGTTATTGTTTCTTAACAGGCCTTTATAAGTTTTGCTACAGAAGAAGACTAGTGATAGTTATTGTTTCTTAACAGGCCTTTATAAGTTTTGCTACAGAAGAAGACTAGTGATAGTTATTGTTTCTTAACAGGCCTTTATAAGTTTTGCTACAGAAGAAGACTAGTGATAGTTATTGTTTCTTAACAGGCCTTTATAAGTTTTGCTACAGAAGAAGACTAGTGATAGTTATTGTTTCTTAACAGGCCTTTATAAGTTTTGCTACAGAAGAAGACTACTTAACAGGCCTTTATAAGTTTTGCTACAGAAAGACTAGTGATAGTTATTGTTTCTTAACAGGCCTTTATAAGTTTTGCTACAGAAGAAGACTAGTGATAGTTATTGTTTCTTAACAGGCCTTTATAAGTTTTGCTACAGAAGAAGACTAGTGATAGTTATTGTTTCTTAACAGGCCTTTATAAGTTTTGCTACAGAAGAAGACTAGTGATAGTTATTGTTTCTTAACAGGCCTTTATAAGTTTTGCTACAGAAGAAGACTAGTGATAGTTATTGTTTCTTAACAGGCCTTTATAAGTTTTGCTACAGAAGAAGACTAGTGATAGTTATTGTTTCTTAACAGGCCTTTAACAGGCCTTTATAAGTTTTGCTACAGAAGAAGACTAGTGATAGTTATTGTTTCTTAACAGGCCTTTATAAGTTTTGCTACAGAAGAAGACTAGTGATAGTTATTGTTTCTTAACAGGCCTTTATAAGTTTTGCTACAGAAGAAGACTAGTGATAGTTATTGTTTCTTAACAGGCCTTTATAAGTTTTGCTACAGAAGAAGACTAGTGATAGTTATTGTTTCTTAACAGGCCTTTATAAGTTTTGCTACAGAAGAAGACTAGTGATAGTTATTGTTTCTTAACAGGCCTTTATAAGTTTTGCTACAGAAGAAGACTAGTGATAGTTATTGTTTCTTAACAGGCCTTTATAAGTTTTGCTACAGAAGAAGACTAGTGATAGTTATTGTTTCTTAACAGGCCTTTATAAGTTTTGCTACAGAAGAAGGCCTTTATAAGTTTTGCTAGTGAAGACTAGTTATTATTGTTTCTTAACAGGCCTTTATAAGTTTTGCTACAGAAGAAGACTAGTGATAGTTATTGTTTCTTAACAGGCCTTTATAAGTTTTGCTACAGAAGAAGACTAGTGATAGTTATTGTTTCTTAACAGGCCTTTATAAGTTTTGCTAGTGATAGTTATTGTTTCAACAGGCCTTTATAAGTTTTGCTACAGAAGAAGACTAGTGATAGTTATTGTTTCTTAACAGGCCTTTATAAGTTTTGCTACAGAAGAAGACTAGTGATAGTTATTGTTTCTTAACAGGCCTTTATAAGTTTTGCTACAGAAGAAGACTAGTGATAGTTATTGTTTCTTAACAGGCCTTTATAAGTTTTGCTACAGAAGAAGACTAGTGATAGTTATTGTTTCTTAACAGGCCTTTATAAGTTTTGCTACAGAAGAAGACTAGTGATAGTTATTGTTTCTTAACAGGCCTTTATAAGTTTTGCTACAGAAGAAGACTAGTGATAGTTATTGTTTCTTAACAGGCCTTTATAAGTTTTGCTACAGAAGAAGACTAGTGATAGTTATTGTTTCTTAACAGGCCTTTATAAGTTTTGCTACAGAAGAAGACTAGTGATAGTTATTGTTTCTTAACAGGCCTTTATAAGTTTTGCTACAGAAGAAGACTAGTGATAGTTATTGTTTCTTAACAGGCCTTTATAAGTTTTGCTACAGAAGAAGACTAGTGATAGTTATTGTTTCTTAACAGGCCTTTATAAGTTTTGCTACAGAAGAAGACTAGTGATAGTTATTGTTTCTTAACAGGCCTTTATAAGTTTTGCTACAGAAGAAGACTAGTGATAGTTATTGTTTCTTAACAGGCCTTTATAAGTTTTGCTACAGAAGAAGACTAGTGATAGTTATTGTTTCTTAACAGGCCTTTATAAGTTTTGCTACAGAAGAAGACTAGTGATAGTTATTGTTTCTTAACAGGCCTTTATAAGTTTTGCTACAGAAGAAGACTAGTGATAGTTATTGTTTCTTAACAGGCCTTTATAAGTTTTGCTACAGAAGAAGACTAGTGATAGTTATTGTTTCTTAACAGGCCTTTATAAGTTTTGCTACAGAAGAAGACTAGTGATAGTTATTGTTTCTTAACAGGCCTTTATAAGTTTTGCTACAGAAGAAGACTAGTGATAGTTATTGTTTCTTAACAGGCCTTTATAAGTTTTGCTACAGAAGAAGACTAGTGATAGTTATTGTTTCTTAACAGGCCTTTATAAGTTTTGCTACAGAAGAAGACTAGTGATAGTTATTGTTTCTTAACAGGCCTTTATAAGTTTTGCTACAGAAGAAGACTAGTGATAGTTATTGTTTCTTAACAGGCCTTTATAAGTTTTGCTACAGAAGAAGACTAGTGATAGTTATTGTTTCTTAACAGGCCTTTATAAGTTTTGCTACAGAAGAAGACTAGTGATAGTTATTGTTTCTTAACAGGCCTTTATAAGTTTTGCTACAGAAGAAGACTAGTGATAGTTATTGTTTCTTAACAGGCCTTTATAAGTTTTGCTACAGAAGAAGACTAGTGATAGTTATTGTTTCTTAACAGGCCTTTATAAGTTTTGCTACAGAAGAAGACTAGTGATAGTTATTGTTTCTTAACAGGCCTTTATAAGTTTTGCTACAGAAGAAGACTAGTGATAGTTATTGTTTCTTAACAGGCCTTTATAAGTTTTGCTACAGAAGAAGACTAGTGATAGTTATTGTTTCTTAACAGGCCTTTATAAGTTTTGCTACAGAAGAAGACTAGTGATAGTTATTGTTTCTTAACAGGCCTTTATAAGTTTTGCTACAGAAGAAGACTAGTGATAGTTATTGTTTCTTAACAGGCCTTTATAAGTTTTGCTACAGAAGAAGACTAGTGATAGTTATTGTTTCTTAACAGGCCTTTATAAGTTTTGCTACAGAAGAAGACTAGTGATAGTTATTGTTTCTTAACAGGCCTTTATAAGTTTTGCTACAGAAGAAGACTAGTGATAGTTATTGTTTCTTAACAGGCCTTTATAAGTTTTGCTACAGAAGAAGACTAGTGATAGTTATTGTTTCTTAACAGGCCTTTATAAGTTTTGCTACAGAAGAAGACTAGTGATAGTTATTGTTTCTTAACAGGCCTTTATAAGTTTTGCTACAGAAGAAGACTAGTGATAGTTATTGTTTCTTAACAGGCCTTTATAAGTTTTGTTTCTTAACTACAGAAGAAGACTAGTGATAGTTATTGTTTCTTAACAGGCCTTTATAAGTTTTGCTACAGAAGAAGACTAGTGATAGTTATTGTTTCTTAACAGGCCTTTATAAGTTTTGCTACAGAAGAAGACTAGTGATAGTTATTGTTTCTTAACAGGCCTTTATAAGTTTTGCTACAGAAGAAGACTAGTGATAGTTATTGTTTCTTAACAGGCCTTTATAAGTTTTGCTACAGAAGAAGACTAGTGATAGTTATTGTTTCTTAACAGGCCTTTATAAGTTTTGCTACAGAAGAAGACTAGTGATAGTTATTGTTTCTTAACAGGCCTTTATAAGTTTTGCTACAGAAGAAGACTAGTGATAGTTATTGTTTCTTAACAGGCCTTTATAAGTTTTGCTACAGAAGAAGACTAGTGATAGTTATTGTTTCTTAACAGGCCTTTATAAGTTTTGCTACAGAAGAAGACTAGTGATAGTTATTGTTTCTTAACAGGCCTTTATAAGTTTTGCTACAGAAGAAGACTAGTGATAGTTATTGTTTCTTAACAGGCCTTTATAAGTTTTGCTACAGAAGAAGACTAGTGATAGTTATTGTTTCTTAACAGGCCTTTATAAGTTTTGCTACAGAAGAAGACTAGTGATAGTTATTGTTTCTTAACAGGCCTTTATAAGTTTTGCTACAGAAGAAGACTAGTGATAGTTATTGTTTCTTAACAGGCCTTTATAAGTTTTGCTAGAAGAAGACTAGTGATAGTTATTGTTTCTTAACAGGCCTTTATAAGTTTTGCTACAGAAGAAGACTAGTGATAGTTATTGTTTCTTAACAGGCCTTTATAAGTTTTGCTACAGAAGAAGACTAGTGATAGTTATTGTTTCTTAACAGGCCTTTATAAGTTTTGCTACAGAAGAAGACTAGTGATAGTTATTGTTTCTTAACAGGCCTTTATAAGTTTTGCTACAGAAGAAGACTAGTGATAGTTATTGTTTCTTAACAGGCCTTTATAAGTTTTGCTACAGAAGAAGACTAGTGATAGTTATTGTTTCTTAACAGGCCTTTATAAGTTTTGCTACAGAAGAAGACTAGTGATAGTTATTGTTTCTTAACAGGCCTTTATAAGTTTTGCTACAGAAGAAGACTAGTGATAGTTATTGTTTCTTAACAGGCCTTTATAAGTTTTGCTACAGAAGAAGACTAGTGATAGTTATTGTTTCTTAACAGGCCTTTATAAGTTTTGCTACAGAAGAAGACTAGTGATAGTTATTGTTTCTTAACAGGCCTTTATAAGTTTTGCTACAGAAGAAGACTAGTGATAGTTATTGTTTCTTAACAGGCCTTTATAAGTTTTGCTACAGAAGAAGACTAGTGATAGTTATTGTTTCTTAACAGGCCTTTATAAGTTTTGCTACAGAAGAAGACTAGTGATAGTTATTGTTTCTTAACAGGCCTTTATAAGTTTTGCTACAGAAGAAGACTAGTGATAGTTATTGTTTCTTAACAGGCCTTTATAAGTTTTGCTACAGAAGAAGACTAGTGATAGTTATTGTTTCTTAACAGGCCTTTATAAGTTTTGCTACAGAAGAAGACTAGTGATAGTTATTGTTTCTTAACAGGCCTTTATAAGTTTTGCTACAGAAGAAGACTAGTGATAGTTATTGTTTCTTAACAGGCCTTTATAAGTTTTGCTACAGAAGAAGACTAGTGATAGTTATTGTTTCTTAACAGGCCTTTATAAGTTTTGCTACAGAAGAAGACTAGTGATAGTTATTGTTTCTTAACAGGCCTTTATAAGTTTTGCTACAGAAGAAGACTAGTGATAGTTATTGTTTCTTAACAGGCCTTTATAAGTTTTGCTACAGAAGAAGACTAGTGATAGTTATTGTTTCTTAACAGGCCTTTATAAGTTTTGCTACAGAAGAAGACTAGTGATAGTTATTGTTTCTTAACAGGCCTTTATAAGTTTTGCTACAGAAGAAGACTAGTGATAGTTATTGTTTCTTAACAGGCCTTTATAAGTTTTGCTACAGAAGAAGACTAGTGATAGTTATTGTTTCTTAACAGGCCTTTATAAGTTTTGCTACAGAAGAAGACTAGTGATAGTTATTGTTTCTTAACAGGCCTTTATAAGTTTTGCTACAGAAGAAGACTAGTGATAGTTATTGTTTCTTAACAGGCCTTTATAAGTTTTGCTACAGAAGAAGACTAGTGATAGTTATTGTTTCTTAACAGGCCTTTATAAGTTTTGCTACAGAAGAAGACTAGTGATAGTTATTGTTTCTTAACAGGCCTTTATAAGTTTTGCTACAGAAGAAGACTAGTGATAGTTATTGTTTCTTAACAGGCCTTTATAAGTTTTGCTACAGAAGAAGACTAGTGATAGTTATTGTTTCTTAACAGGCCTTTATAAGTTTTGCTACAGAAGAAGACTAGTGATAGTTATTGTTTTTTATAAGTTTTGCTACAGAAGAAGACTAGTGATAGTTATTGTTTTTAACAGGCCTTTATAAGTTTTGCTACAGAAGAAGACTAGTGATAGTTATTGTTTCTTAACAGGCCTTTATAAGTTTTGCTACAGAAGAAGACTAGTGATAGTTATTGTTTCTTAACAGGCCTTTATAAGTTTTGCTACAGAAGAAGACTAGTGATAGTTATTGTTTCTTAACAGGCCTTTATAAGTTTTGCTACAGAAGAAGACTAGTGATAGTTATTGTTTCTTAACAGGCCTTTATAAGTTTTGCTACAGAAGAAGACTAGTGATAGTTATTGTTTCTTAACAGGCCTTTATAAGTTTTGCTACAGAAGAAGACTAGTGATAGTTATTGTTTCTTAACAGGCCTTTATAAGTTTTGCTACAGAAGAAGACTAGTGATAGTTATTGTTTCTTAACAGGCCTTTATAAGTTTTGCTACAGAAGAAGACTAGTGATAGTTATTGTTTCTTAACAGGCCTTTATAAGTTTTGCTACAGAAGAAGACTAGTGATAGTTATTGTTTCTTAACAGGCCTTTATAAGTTTTGCTACAGAAGAAGACTAGTGATAGTTATTGTTTCTTAACAGGCCTTTATAAGTTTTGCTACAGAAGAAGACTAGTGATAGTTATTGTTTCTTAACAGGCCTTTATAAGTTTTGCTACAGAAGAAGACTAGTGATAGTTATTGTTTCTTAACAGGCCTTTATAAGTTTTGCTACAGAAGAAGACTAGTGATAGTTATTGTTTCTTAACAGGCCTTTATAAGTTTTGCTACAGAAGAAGACTAGTGATAGTTATTGTTTCTTAACAGGCCTTTATAAGTTTTGCTACAGAAGAAGACTAGTGATAGTTATTGTTTCTTAACAGGCCTTTATAAGTTTTGCTACAGAAGAAGACTAGTGATAGTTATTGTTTCTTAACAGGCCTTTATAAGTTTTGCTACAGAAGAAGACTAGTGATAGTTATTGTTTCTTAACAGGCCTTTATAAGTTTTGCTACAGAAGAAGACTAGTGATAGTTATTGTTTCTTAACAGGCCTTTATAAGTTTTGCTACAGAAGAAGACTAGTGATAGTTATTGTTTCTTAACAGGCCTTTATAAGTTTTGCTACAGAAGAAGACTAGTGATAGTTATTGTTTCTTAACAGGCCTAGTGATAGTTATTGTTTCTTAACAGGCCTTTATAAGTTTTGCTACAGAAGAAGACTAGTGATAGTTATTGTTTCTTAACAGGCCTTTATAAGTTTTGCTACAGAAGAAGACTAGTGATAGTTATTGTTTCTTAACAGGCCTTTATAAGTTTTGCTACAGAAGAAGACTAGTGATAGTTATTGTTTCTTAACAGGCCTTTATAAGTTTTGCTACAGAAGAAGACTAGTGATAGTTATTGTTTCTTAACAGGCCTTTATAAGTTTTGCTACAGAAGAAGACTAGTGATAGTTATTGTTTCTTAACAGGCCTTTATAAGTTTTGCTACAGAAGAAGACTAGTGATAGTTATTGTTTCTTAACAGGCCTTTATAAGTTTTGCTACAGAAGAAGACTAGTGATAGTTATTGTTTCTTAACAGGCCTTTATAAGTTTTGCTAAGAGACTAGAATAGTTATTGTTTCTTAACAGTTTATAGTTTTGCTACAGAAGAAGACTTGATAGTTATTGTTTCTTAACAGGCCTTTATAAGTTTTGCTACAGAAGAAGACTAGTGATAGTTATTGTTTCTTAACAGGCCTTTATAAGTTTTGCTACAGAAGAAGACTAGTGATAGTTATTGTTTCTTAACAGGCCTTTATAAGTTTTGCTACAGAAGAAGACTAGTGATAGTTATTGTTTCTTAACAGGCCTTTATAAGTTTTGCTACAGAAGAAGACTAGTGATAGTTATTGTTTCTTTAAAGTTTTGCAGGCCTTTATAAGTTTTTTGCTACAGAAGAAGACTAGTGATAGTTATTGTTTCTTAACAGGCCTTTATAAGTTTTGCTACAGAAGAAGACTAGTGATAGTTATTGTTTCTTAACAGGCCTTTATAAGTTTTGCTACAGAAGAAGACTAGTGATAGTTATTGTTTCTTAACAGGCCTTTATAAGTTTTGCTACAGAAGAAGACTAGTGATAGTTATTGTTTCTTAACAGGCCTTTATAAGTTTTGCTACAGAAGAAGACTAGTGATAGTTATTGTTTCTTAACAGGCCTTTATAAGTTTTGCTACAGAAGAAGACTAGTGATAGTTATTGTTTCTTAACAGGCCTTTATAAGTTTTGCTACAGAAGAAGACTAGTGATAGTTATTGTTTCTTAACAGGCCTTTATAAGTTTTGCTACAGAAGAAGACTAGTGATAGTTATTGTTTCTTTAACAGGCCTTGATATAAGTTTTGCTACAGAAGAAGACTAGTGATAGTTATTGTTTCTTAACAGGCCTTTATAAGTTTTGCTACAGAAGAAGACTAGTGATAGTTATTGTTTCTTAACAGGCCTTTATAAGTTTTGCTACAGAAGAAGACTAGTGATAGTTATTGTTTCTTAACAGGCCTTTATAAGTTTTGCTACAGAAGAAGACTAGTGATAGTTATTGTTTCTTAACAGGCCTTTATAAGTTTTGCTACAGAAGAAGACTAGTGATAGTTATTGTTTCTTAACAGGCCTTTATAAGTTTTGCTACAGAAGAAGACTAGTGATAGTTATTGTTTCTTAACAGGCCTTTATAAGTTTTGCTACAGAAGAAGACTAGTGATAGTTATTGTTTCTTAACAGGCCTTTATAAGTTTTGCTACAGAAGAAGACTAGTGATAGTTATTGTTTCTTAACAGGCCTTTATAAGTTTTGCTACAGAAGAAGACTAGTGATAGTTATTGTTTCTTAACAGGCCTTTATAAGTTTTGCTACAGAAGACTAGACTAACAGGCCTTTATAAGTTTTGCTACATAGTGATAGTTATTGTTTCTTAACAGGCCTTTATAAGTTTTGCTACAGAAGAAGACTAGTGATAGTTATTGTTTCTTAACAGGCCTTTATAAGTTTTGCTACAGAAGAAGACTAGTGATAGTTATTGTTTCTTAACAGGCCTTTATAAGTTTTGCTGCAGAAGAAGACTAGTGATAGTTATTGTTTCTTAACAGGCCTTTATAAGTTTTGCTACAGAAGAAGACAGGCCTATAAGTGAGAAGAAGACTAGTGATAGTTATTGTTTCTTAACAGGCCTTTATAAGTTTTGCTACAGAAGAAGACTAGTGATAGTTATTGTTTCTTAACAGGCCTTTATAAGTTTTGCTACAGAAGAAGACTAGTGATAGTTATTGTTTCTTAACAGGCCTTTATAAGTTTTGCTACAGAAGAAGACTAGTGATAGTTATTGTTTCTTAACAGGCCTTTATAAGTTTTGCTACAGAAGAAGACTAGTGATAGTTATTGTTTCTTAACAGGCCTTTATAAGTTTTGCTACAGAAGAAGACTAGTGATAGTTATTGTTTCTTAACAGGCCTTTATAAGTTTTGCTACAGAAGAAGACTAGTGATAGTTATTGTTTCTTAACAGGCCTTTATAAGTTTTGCTACAGAAGAAGACTAGTGATAGTTATTGTTTCTTAACAGGCCTTTATAAGTTTTGCTACAGAAGAAGACTAGTGATAGTTATTGTTTCTTAACAGGCCTTTATAAGTTTTGCTACAGAAGAAGACTAGTGATAGTTATTGTTTCTTAACAGGCCTTTATAAGTTTTGCTACAGAAGAAGACTAGTGATAGTTATTGTTTCTTAACAGGCCTTTATAAGTTTTGCTACAGAAGAAGACTAGTGATAGTTATTGTTTCTTAACAGGCCTTTATAAGTTTTGCTACAGAAGAAGACTAGTGATAGTTATTGTTTCTTAACAGGCCTTTATAAGTTTTGCTACAGAAGAAGACTAGTGATAGTTATTGTTTCTTAACAGGCCTTTATAAGTTTTGCTACAGAAGAAGACTAGTGATAGTTATTGTTTCTTAACAGGCCTTTATAAGTTTTGCTACAGAAGAAGACTAGTGATAGTTATTGTTTCTTAACAGGCCTTTATAAGTTTTGCTACAGAAGAAGACTAGTGAGAGTTATTGTTTCTTAACAGGCCTTTATAAGATTTGCTACTAGATGAAAACTAGTGATAGTTATTGTTGTTTAACAGGCCTTATAAGTTTTGCTACAGAAGAAGACTAGTGATAGTTATTGTTTCTTAACAGGCCTTTATAAGTTTTGCTACAGAAGAAGACTAGTGATAGTTATTGTTTCTTAACAGGCCTTTATAAGTTTTGCTACAGAAGAAGACTAGTGATAGTTATTGTTTCTCAACAGGCCTTTATAAGTTTTGCTACAGAAGAAGACTAGTGATAGTTATTGTTTCTCAACAGGCCTTTATAAGTTTTGCTACAGAAGAAGACTAGTGATAGTTATTGTTTCTTAACAGGCCTTTATAAGTTTTGCTGCAGAAGAAGACTAGTAATAGTTATTGTTTCTTAACAGGCCTTTATAAGTTTTGCTACAGAAGAAGACTAGTGATAGTTATTGTTGTTTAACAGGCCTTTATAAGTTTTGCTGCAGAAGACGACTAGTGAAAGTTATTGTTTCTTAACAGGCCTTTATAAGTTTTGCTACAGAAGAAGACTAGTGATAGTTATTGTTTTTTAACAGGCCTTTATAAGTTTTGCTACAGAAGAAGACTAGTGAGAGTTATTGTTTCTTAACAGGCCTTTATAAGTTTTGCTGCAGAAGAAGACTAGTATAGTTATTGTTTCTTAACAGGCCTTTATAAGTTTTGCTACAGATGAAGACTAGTGATAGTTATTGTTTCTTAACAGGCCTTTATAAGTTTTGCTGCAGAAGAAGACTAGTGATAGTTATTGTTTCTTAACAGGCCTTTATAAGTTTTGCTGCAGAAGACGACTAGTGAGAGTTATTGTTTCTTAACAGGCCTTTATAAGTTTTGCTACAGAAGAAGACTAGTGAGAGTTATTGTTTCTTAACAGGCCTTTATAAGTTTTGCTACAGAAGAAGACTAGTGATAGTTATTGTTTCTTAACAGGCCTTTATAAGTTTTGCTACAGAAGAAGACTAGTGATAGTTATTGTTTCTTAACAGGCCTTTATAAGTTTTGCTACAGAAGAAGACTAGTGATAGTTATTGTTTCTTAACAGGCCTTTATAAGTTTTGCTACAGAAGAAGACTAGTGATAGTTATTGTTTCTCAACAGGCCTTTATAAGTTTTGCTACAGAAGAAGACTAGTGATAGTTATTGTTTCTCAACAGGCCTTTATAAGTTTTGCTACAGAAGAAGACTAGTGATAGTTATTGTTTCTTAACAGGCCTTTATAAGTTTTGCTGCAGAAGAAGACTAGTAATAGTTATTGTTTCTTAACAGGCCTTTATAAGTTTTGCTACAGAAGAAGACTAGTGATAGTTATTGTTGTTTAACAGGCCTTTATAAGTTTTGCTGCAGAAGACGACTAGTGAAAGTTATTGTTTCTTAACAGGCCTTTATAAGTTTTGCTAAAGAAGAAGACTAGTGAGAGTTATTGTTTCTTAACAGGCCTTTATAAGTTTTGCTACAGAAGAAGACTAGTGATAGTTATTGTTTCTTAACAGGCCTTTATAAGTTTTGCTACAGAAGAAGACTAGTGATAGTTATTGTTTCTTAACAGGTCTTTATAAGTTTTGCTACAGAAGAAGACTAGTGATAGTTATTGTTTCTTAACAGGCCTTTATAAGTTTTGCTACAGAAGAAGACTAGTGATAGTTATTGTTTCTTAACAGGCCTTTATAAGTTTTGCTACAGAAGAAGACTAGTGATAGTTATTGTTTCTTAACAGGCCTTTATAAGTTTTGCTACAGAAGAAGACTAGTGATAGTTATTGTTTCTTAACAGGCCTTTATAAGTTTTGCTACAGAAGAAGACTAGTGATAGTTATTGTTTCTTAACAGGCCTTTATAAGTTTTGCTACAGAAGAAGACTAGTGATAGTTATTGTTTCTCAACAGGCCTTTATAAGTTTTGCTACAGAAGAAGACTAGTGATAGTTATTGTTTCTCAACAGGCCTTTATAAGTTTTGCTACAGAAGAAGACTAGTGATAGTTATTGTTTCTTAACAGGCCTTTATAAGTTTTGCTGCAGAAGAAGACTAGTAATAGTTATTGTTTCTTAACAGGCCTTTATAAGTTTTGCTACAGAAGAAGACTAGTGATAGTTATTGTTGTTTAACAGGCCTTTATAAGTTTTTCTGCAGAAGACGACTAGTGAAAGTTATTGTTTCTTAACAGGCCTTTATAAGTTTTGCTAAAGAAGAAGACTAGTGATAGTTATTGTTGTTTAACAGGCCTTTATAAGTTTTGCTACAGAAGAAGACTAGTGATAGTTATTGTTTCTTAACAGGCCTTTATAAGTTTTGCTACAGAAGAAGACTAGTGATAGTTATTGTTTCTTAACAGGCCTTTATAAGTTTTGCTACAGAAGAAGACTAGTGATAGTTATTGTTTCTCAACAGGCCTTTATAAGTTTTGCTACAGAAGAAGACTAGTGATAGTTATTGTTTCTCAACAGGCCTTTATAAGTTTTGCTACAGAAGAAGACTAGTGATAGTTATTGTTTCTTAACAGGCCTTTATAAGTTTTGCTGCAGAAGAAGACTAGTAATAGTTATTGTTTCTTAACAGGCCTTTATAAGTTTTGCTACAGAAGAAGACTAGTGAAAGTTATTGTTTCTTAACAGGCCTTTATAAGTTTTGCTAAAGAAGAAGACTAGTGAGAGTTATTGTTTCTTAACAGGCCTTTATAAGTTTTGCTACAGAAGAAGACTAGTGATAGTTATTGTTTCTTAACAGGCCTTTATAAGTTTTGCTACAGAAGAAGACTAGTGATAGTTATTGTCTCTTAACAGGTCTTTATAAGTTTTGCTACAGAAGAAGACTAGTGATAGTTATTGTTTCTTAACAGGCCTTTATAAGTTTTGCTACAGAAGAAGACTAGTGATAGTTATTGTTTCTTAACAGGCCTTTATAAGTTTTGCTACAGAAGAAGACTAGTGATAGTTATTCTTGTTTAACAGGCCTTTATAAGTTTTGCTGCAGAAGACGACTAGTGAAAGTTATTGTTTCTTAACAGGCCTTTATAAGTTTTGCTACAGAAGAAGACTAGTGATAGTTATTGTTTCTTAACAGGCCTTTATAAGTTTTGCTACAGAAGAAGACTAGTGAGAGTTATTGTTTCTTAACAGGCCTTTATAAGTTTTGCTACAGAAGAAGACTAGTGAGAGTTATTGTTTCTTAACAGGCCTTTATAAGATTTGCTACAGATGAAAACTAGTGATAGTTATTGTTGTTTAACAGGCCTTTATAAGTTTTGCTACAGAAGAAGACTAGTGATAGTTATTGTTTCTTAACAGGCCTTTATAAGTTTTGCTACAGAAGAACACTAGTGATAGTTATTGTTTCTTAACAGGCCTTTATAAGTTTTGCTACAGAAGAAGACTAGTGATAGTTATTGTTTCTCAACAGGCCTTTATAAGTTTTGCTACAGAAGAAGACTAGTGATAGTTATTGTTTCTCAACAGGCCTTTATAAGTTTTGCTACAGAAGAAGACTAGTGATAATTATTGTTTCTTAACAGGCCTTTATAAGTTTTGCTGCAGAAGAAGACTAGTAATAGTTATTGTTTCTTAACAGGCCTTTATAAGTTTTGCTACAGAAGAAGACTAGTGATAGTTATTGTTGTTTAACAGGCCTTTATAAGTTTTGCTGCAGAAGACGACTAGTGAAAGTTATTGTTTCTTAACAGGCCTTTATAAGTTTTGCTACAGAAGAAGACTAGTGATAGTTATTGTTTTTTAACAGGCCTTTATAAGTTTTGCTACAGAAGAAGACTAGTGAGAGTTATTGTTTCTTAACAGGCCTTTATAAGTTTTGCTGCAGAAGAAGACTAGTAATAGTTATTGTTTCTTAACAGGCCTTTATAAGTTTTGCTACAGATGAAGACTAGTGATAGTTATTGTTTCTTAACAGGCCTTTATAAGTTTTGCTGCAGATGAAGACTAGTGATAGTTATTGTTTCTTAACAGGCCTTTATAAGTTTTGCTGCAGAAGACGACTAGTGAGAGTTATTGTTTCTTAACAGGCCTTTATAAGTTTTGCTACAGAAGAAGACTAGTGAGAGTTATTGTTTCTTAACAGGCCTTTATAAGTTTTGCTACAGAAGAAGACTAGTGATAGTTATTGTTTCTTAACAGGCCTTTATAAGTTTTGCTACAGAAGAAGACTAGTGATAGTTATTGTTTCTTAACAGGCCTTTATAAGTTTTGCTACAGAAGAAGACTAGTGATAGTTATTGTTTCTTAACAGGCCTTTATAAGTTTTGCTACAGAAGAAGACTAGTGATAGTTATTGTTTCTCAACAGGCCTTTATAAGTTTTGCTACAGAAGAAGACTAGTGATAGTTATTGTTTCTCAACAGGCCTTTATAAGTTTTGCTACAGAAGAAGACTAGTGATAGTTATTGTTTCTTAACAGGCCTTTATAAGTTTTGCTGCAGAAGAAGACTAGTAATAGTTATTGTTTCTTAACAGGCCTTTATAAGTTTTGCTACAGAAGAAGACTAGTGATAGTTATTGTTGTTTAACAGGCCTTTATAAGTTTTGCTGCAGAAGACGACTAGTGAAAGTTATTGTTTCTTAACAGGCCTTTATAAGTTTTGCTAAAGAAGAAGACTAGTGAGAGTTATTGTTTCTTAACAGGCCTTTATAAGTTTTGCTACAGAAGAAGACTAGTGATAGTTATTGTTTCTTAACAGGCCTTTATAAGTTTTGCTACAGAAGAAGACTAGTGATAGTTATTGTTTCTTAACAGGTCTTTATAAGTTTTGCTACAGAAGAAGACTAGTGATAGTTATTGTTTCTTAACAGGCCTTTATAAGTTTTGCTACAGAAGAAGACTAGTGATAGTTATTGTTTCTTAACAGGCCTTTATAAGTTTTGCTACAGAAGAAGACTAGTGATAGTTATTGTTTCTTAACAGGCCTTTATAAGTTTTGCTACAGAAGAAGACTAGTGATAGTTATTGTTTCTTAACAGGCCTTTATAAGTTTTGCTACAGAAGAAGACTAGTGATAGTTATTGTTTCTTAACAGGCCTTTATAAGTTTTGCTACAGAAGAAGACTAGTGATAGTTATTGTTTCTCAACAGGCCTTTATAAGTTTTGCTACAGAAGAAGACTAGTGATAGTTATTGTTTCTCAACAGGCCTTTATAAGTTTTGCTACAGAAGAAGACTAGTGATAGTTATTGTTTCTTAACAGGCCTTTATAAGTTTTGCTGCAGAAGAAGACTAGTAATAGTTATTGTTTCTTAACAGGCCTTTATAAGTTTTGCTACAGAAGAAGACTAGTGATAGTTATTGTTGTTTAACAGGCCTTTATAAGTTTTTCTGCAGAAGACGACTAGTGAAAGTTATTGTTTCTTAACAGGCCTTTATAAGTTTTGCTAAAGAAGAAGACTAGTGAGAGTTATTGTTTCTTAACAGGCCTTTATAAGTTTTGCTACAGAAGAAGACTAGTGATAGTTATTGTTTCTTAACAGGCTTTTATAAGTTTTGCTACAGAAGAAGACTAGTGATAGTTATTGTTTCTTAACAGGTCTTTATAAGTTTTGCTACAGAAGAAGACTAGTGATAGTTATTGTTTCTTAACAGGCCTTTATAAGTTTTGCTACAGAAGAAGACTAGTGATAGTTAGATCTTTACTGTGCCTTTACAAAGCACGTGAGACCGGATCTTTCGGACTACGGTTTCATGTAGTACAAAGGGGAGGAAATGGGGTTCTTCCCCTTGATGGTGTATTAGTCCATAGCATATTTATAGAAGTAAATAAAACGTGTATTAATCTAACATACATAATGGTCTGGACATGGGACAATGGTTAGCCCATTAGGGCTACGTATCGGAAGGTCTAAGGCTTGTACATACTCTTTGTACAAGCACCGTGAAGGTGAATTATCAGAATGAGAGTCAATCCCCTTATTTTTTTATACTAACAGGTTGTCTAAACGAAAGATGCCACTAGCTGTTTGTTCTTCTATCGGGTTTTCTAAGTTGATCGTTTGGCCTCTGTGTTATATAAGGTGTTGTTTAGGTTTTGAAAAATAACACAGACATAAGAAACTTACAGTTTTCAGCGTAATCTGAATTTAAAGATAAATCAAAATAGTGTTACGAGGTAAAATGTAAGTTTCTATGTTTATTTGTTCCCATACAATGGTCTATTTATACTGTGTCCATCACACGGGCGTATAAACTCGAAACTCGAATTTTAGCGTTATAAGCTTTCAGGCTTACCGTTTAGCCGGTATTGGGAGAGGAAGGCAAAAAGAAAAGCTCAGAACCTGAAAAATATCAGTTTTGTATCTGTGGTTCTTTTTCTTTTATGCAACCTATCTTAAGTAACAACTTGCCAGTAGTGATTAACGTATTAATTCATCATACCAAACTTTATTCGTAACGTTACATAACTCGTGCCTGTGAGGTACCCCATGGCCAACCGAATATTTTTATTATTTAACATATCAAATAGTACCCAGAACATAAATATTTCTCGTGCACTTCGAAAATTAACTGACATTGTTATCTATTCTGATAAAAACAATAAAAGTCTCCCTTCCGAGTAGCAGAGTTGCATCTATAAACCAGATTTCGATTCACGTTGTAAGCAGAGCACAGATAGTCCATTGTGTTGTTGTTGTTTTGAATTAAGCATAAAGCTACACAATGCTAAAAACCGGGTTTCGATACCCATGGTGGACAGAGCACAGATAGCCCATATAAAAATTATATTTTTAAAATTCGTGACTCAAGAACAGTTTTAAAAGAATGAATATGTGGGGTTAATTGTACTTTATTTGAAATATTTTAATTATATAAAAAATAATACAGTCAGTGGAGTTACAGAAGTCAGCTGTATCTTCAGAGCGACATGCCTATTTCCTACTTATTTAGATCACGGCGAATTTCAGATCATTTGATAATGAAAAGAAAGGTACGACACAGCTCCAAGAAAAGATATTTCACATCGAATTTATTAAATGGCGTAGAATAAACAGCGCAGCATTCAGACAGAAGAAGAGAACCTTTAACTCACCCAAAGAAATTAGAAGAAGAAAAAAAAAGCTTTAAAATAGTATTACTAATCTGATTTAGAGCAACCTTTCTCCCAAAAGAATGAAGGTTGCCATTACAAAGGAGAAACTTTAGATTGCCGTTGCATCGAATCTAACTAACCATATTCTTGATCACTATTGGTTGCTTTCATGAGAAACCAGAAACACAGCAGCCTCATTCGATTGCACTGCACACCAATCAAGTCCCCCTGGTGCAGTTCCAATAGGCTTTTGTGCCTCTGGCCTTCTTAAACCTGGCAGTCGAAGTCGATATCCACGTGCCGTAGAAGGTCTGTGAGACGTTTGTCAAGACGCACTTTATAAGGTTAACTTGGAAATTCTTCGCAGACACTTGTTACAGTGTGCATTACCGTGTCAGGCAATAGTAAGTAATCAAGGTCATCAGACCGAACACGTCGCACCAAACATGCTCGCCCTTTCAGCCGTGGAAGCGTTATTATATGACGGTCAATCCTACTATCCGATGGTAAAAAAAGAGTAGTCCAAGAGTTGGCGGTGGGTGGGGATCACTAGCTGCCTTCCCTCTAGTCTTACACTGCTAAATTAGGGACGGCTAGCACAGATAGCCTTCATGTAGTTTTGTGCGAAATTCAAAATAAACAAAACCTAAACCGAACGCGATCGACAATAGGAAGTGTAGTTCCAAGGGCAGAACGAAACCTGGAACATTGCGCTTATAAAATTCAACCTGATTTCGGCATCTATTTATTAAGAATTATAATAAAAATCCTCTAATACCATAAACACCTTTCTCCATAGCACATAAACATAAGTAGTTTAAAAATAGTTGTTTTGTAGCTATAAAAGTATCATTGGCTCTCTGAAACTCGTGCACAACATAATCATTACTTCACTTATACAAGTAATTTAATTAAATTTAATTAAAAATAGTTTACGTTCTGGGTATTGTAAAAGGTAAAAGAGCTGATATATTATTGTTGCTGTTTTTATCGTATGGTGTTTTTTATAGCAAAGCGATACGAAGGGCTAATTGGTGGCATAGTTGCTCTTAATTTTGAATCGACAGATAAGAAAGAAGGTAGCAATCAAAGTCACACATCGCCAACGTTTTGATCACTCTTCTCTGGTCAACTAGTAGTATCTGACCGTTTCTCTTATAATGCATCTTTGTTATAAAAATGCGGAGTTTGGTGAAATGAGCCAAGAACTATGAATTCTTGGAAGTACAGAGCGATCACGCTATCTATTACGTCACATTTACTAAACGCATTCTAAGAAAAGCATTTTGGTTACTTTATTCGAGAAAGTGAACCTAATATTCTGAAACAGCTGAGAACTCTTCGACTTCCATATGTTTTAAATAAAAATGCGTCTTCAAGATAAATTATTTGAATTTCGCGCAAAGCTACACGAGGGCTATTTGTGCTAGCCGTCCCCACCCGCCGCCAACTCTTGAGATACTCTTTTACCAACGAATAGTGGGATTGAGCGTCACATTATAACGCCCCCGCGGCTAAAAGGGCATGCATGTTTGGTTTGACTGGGATTCGAGCCCGCGACCCTCAGATTAGGAGTCGAGCGACTTAACCATCTGGCCATTATCTCAAGATAATAGTTTTGTTTTTGAATTTCGTGCAAAGCTACACAAGGGCTATCTACGCTAGCCCTCTCTAATTTAGCAGTGAAAGACTAGAGGGAAGGAAGCTAGTCATCACCACCCACCGCCAACTCTCGGGCTACTTTTTTTACCAAAGAATAGTGGACTTGACCATCACATTATAACGCTCCAACAGCTGAAAGGGCGAGCATGTTTGGTGCGGCGGGGATTCGAACCCGCGACCCTCAGATTACGAGTCGAACGCCTTATCCCATCTGGCCATAACGGGCCGCCCTCTCAAGACAAATAATTCCAGCATTTTGTTTCCACCTCTTAATAAAATATTCAATAGACGTCCACGTATCTACGTGTACACGTAATAATTTAAACCGTAAGATATTGAAGAGAACGTTTTATAAAAAGATGTTATTTATCTGACATTAATGATTTGTTCAATTATCTATTTTTATTTCGTAATTCTGTGAGATGCGTCACATCTTCCTCAGGACTATATTATACAAATCAGTGGCCAGGAGCAGAAAATTTTCAGTTTTGTGTACTCTTTTTACAGCTGTTTCTGTTTCAGAGATTCAGTACCTAATGGTCACTTCTATGTTGTTACTTTTCCCGTGGGTAAGGGGATGGGTGGGTAGGTGGGAAAATAAGCAGGAAAATATCAGAAATTACGAAAGCAGTTTATTTGTAGATTCTCCCTGAATATCAGATTGGTTTTGTAGATTCTCCCTGAATATCAGATTGGTTTTTGTAGATTCTCCCTGAATATCAGATTGGTTTTCTCAAGGTAGTTTGTTCAGATTGTCTCGATATATATATATTGCATCAGCCATATCACTAGAAAATTTTGTTTTCTGGCTCTTACAGATAAGTCGTACAATTACTATATATTTTAAAAAATATAACCTTTTTCCTCTATTGTTTAATATCTAATTAAATATTGTTATTGCAATCTATTTTGCCTGAATCTCGCATACACGAACTATGTATGACAATATTTTTAACAAGAATATTTTAAAATATTTGGAAAGTTTTCACAAATAAATATTACAGCTACAAAACACTATTCTTTAACTTTAATGTCATTCTGACTTGTAATATAATGTTTGAGTTGATACTTTAATTTTTATAATAAAACACAACTAGATATTGAAAAGAATTTGTGTAATAAGAGCCTAGAAATTTAACAGTTTAGGTCAAGCCTGCAGATGACTTTTCTTTGTAATCCTGATACAATCATTGACAAAAATTCCCAACGTAATTAAACCAAATACTAATTAGCTGTTTTATGCAAAATTAGCCGAACTTTGGATGTCTGAGCTGCAAAACAAACTTCGAGCAGAATAACGTGATAAATACCTTTAACAAATACCGATCTTAATTAGCTTCCTCATTTTGTTATTTATTCGTGAAATGATTTGTTTGTTTTGTTTTAAATTTCGCGCAAAGCTACACGAGGGCTATCTGCGCTAGCTGTCTCTAATTTGGCGGTTTAAGACTAGAGGGAAGGCAGCTAGTCATCACCACCCACCGCCAACTCTTGGACTACTCTTTTACAAACGAATAGTGGGATTGATCGTCACCCCCCACGGCTGAAAGGGCGAGCATGTTTGGCGCGACGGGGATGCGAACCCGCGACCCTCGGATTACGAGTCGAACGCCTTAACCTACCTGGCCATGCTGGGCCAAAAAGATAAATACCACAGAATATTTTGAATGACACAATAAGCATTAGGAAAATATTCGTAACAATTTGATGAAAGGTATAAGAAATTGATATCAAACCCAAATACGTATAAAGAATTATCTACACTCCATAAATATCCCATTAAAAACCGTTTTGTTCATAGTTCAGTAAATACTGTACTGAAACAACCTGCAGTTTTTTTAAGTGAATTACTAAATTAGTTATTTGTTAAATTACAACAAAATACAAATAGTAAAGAAGATTTCTATATAATTAAAAATAATGAAATTTTCTTAAATGCTTTAGAAAAGTTAAACAAAACGCTGTTAGCAGATGTAATCCAAACATGATTTTATACGTTGTTTACAACTGTACCAGTTAACAATAATATAATAGTGAATTAAATAGTGAATAGTGAAATAAATTCGTTCATAGAAGATTTTACTTATCTGACCAAAGAAATAGAAAAACTGACTTTTACTTCTATTAAGGCTAAAAACATTTTCAGTTTTTTTCTTAGTATATGATAATTATGGGTGGGTGCGTTTTCTTATAACTGAGCCACATCGGACTATCTGCTGAGCTCACTGAGGGTAATCGAACCCCTGATCTCAGCGCTGTAAATCCGGATACAAACCGATGTACTAGCGTGCTACTTGGATAGGTATATCTGAAAACAAATATATATCAGTAACAGTTATTTATCGAGCTGTGTTGCCAATTTATATCTTCATTATTACGAAAATAAATTCATATATAATTTTTCAAATTCTGAATTATTTTTCGTAACATACAGATATTTTGATGATTTGATCACTATTAATATTCCAAAAATGAGTAATTACAGAGGTAACACTTATGTATTAAATATTAAAGTAGATTATTTAAATTTAAACATTAAGATAATTAAATATTGTTGTAATACTAATATTTATGACAAAAAATTATTTTGCATTTCAAATTTTTAGACTTTTCTCTCAAACGCCATCATGTGCCACATAAAACATTGTTCACTCATATCTTCTTAGGTATCGTAGAATTTGTATTAAAGCACAGTATGAGGTACTAAATTAACTTTAATGATTCATGAAAAAATAATTAAATATTTTAAATTATTTTATAAGAAATATAGAAAATACTTGTCTGAATTTGAAAAAAATATATATATAGTGATTTAAACAATATTATATTATGCACAATAAAAACAATTTCTAAAAACGAGCCGTTTATATATATATATTTCTCTACAAGTGGGTTTTCTCGACATCACTGATTATAACTTCTAAAATGTTTCTTAGGAAAAATAATTGGAATTACGTATTGAAGGCTGAATTTTGCTGGGCTTGAAATCAGATCTGCAACTACTTGAGCCAAGATGTCATCGCTCATGTCATCTATTCTGCTGCTGATGGTGTCATTTGAAAGAGAAATTTGGGATAACTTATTTTCAGCAGCTTTTCCCAGCATGATATTCTCCATCTTCAATGCAGCTGGTTTTACGAGTGCTTCACCAATGGTGTGTGGTTTGCCCTGTTTTGCAATCAAGTACGTAACTTCGTACGATGCTGTGAGGATCGGTTTGTTGATGGGTACAAAGCCGAGAACAGAAAAGTAGCCTTTTCATCGAACCTGGCTCTCTTTACCTTGAATTCAGCAAGCGTTCTGTTCTTGTATTTCCCATCTCCATGCAGCTTTAGGGAGTGTTCTCTTAGTTTTGCCAGTGCAAGACTAGAATTGCTCAACTCCCATCATGTTCCGTTATACACGTGAATCCATATTGTACGTATTCGTCTGATCACTTTCTGTTTTTGATCTACATAGTATGAAGGGATTGAAAGATTAGGAAAAAAATCACAAATAACGCACGATTACTACAGTCACAAGTCGACTGCTAAGCGCACGAAGTTCTCTACAGCACAGATATTAAGGCCAAGCGATGTAATGTGATCAGCCGCAGCCAATGATGTCCAAGTGGAGCATGACGTCACGAATCATACGAGTAGGGTGAACGGAACGGACACACACACAGTGTGTGTGTCTTGACCTCCGCCGAACCCCTGAGACTGACTCACCGAACCCATTGGGGTTCGATTGAACCCAGGTTAAGAACCACTTCTCTAGTGGTAGTTATATTACCTTCCTAGCTTAGACCACCTAATGAAGATTGAAGATCTATATTGCAACACACAAGGATGAAAGTTATACTCATAATATTGATTAGGCTTAGTATAGTACCTTAAAATCGTGATATTTATGCCCAAACATCATTTTGAGGATTGGAATGGTAACTTCAAGAACAGTTTTGTTACCTCCCTCTTGATGCAATGTATTCTATTCTTTCTTGCCTCTTTTTAAAATTTTACCTAATGTTTTTTCTTGTAAACGACCACCTTTCCTACACCTAACTGTAGACAGGTAAAACCAGTAAACATGGGAGACAATTTGTTCTTATGCGTTCATATCTTCTCAAGTTGTTCTTTTTTTTATTTAAACGTGTGAGGTCAGCGAAATTGAATTTAAAATGTATAAGTGGTATGCCCCTTCCCTCAACACATCAGCACCTCCAAACACCTGAGCTCATCACATGATGACTCATCTTATGATTTGTGCTCCAGTGTTGGATGTTTGTATTGTGGTTACAACTCATTTTTTTCCTTGTTTCTCAAGAATTTACACTTTATTAAAATTTAGCTGAGGTTAAGATATAGTATTCGAGTTATCCTTTCTTATGATGTATTCTTTTCTTTAATTGTTAGCTTTCAATGAAATATTTATAAAACACAAATATTGGGTTCTGCACACTCGTAATGTAATTCTCACTGCACAACAATTTTCTTGAAAAGTTTTGCTGATTGTGACAGGTTCCTGGTGGGTATGCACAAATATAGTTTTGGTTTTGTTTCATCACGTAGGAACTCTGAGAAATAGACAGTTAACTGTTTACCGGCAATAACGTATTTAATTGCGTTTATATTTCTAATACGCTATTTAGTTCAACATAATTAAAAGTGTTTTGCTAGTGATTTTCGTTTGTATTTAATATCCGGTGCCTCACTTTGAAGTGTCCAACAGTATTCAGCAAGCATTGACAGATTCCAGTTGCCCTGATATCGTTTTTCGGTTGTAGCAATGTCCTGGTGAAACTGAAGATTTCGATGAAAAGATTCATGATGGGCAAATTTGGATGTGATTTTCGTGATCAGCAGCCAAAAATCTAATATAAGGAACACCCAACAGTGTTCAAGAAGCAAAAACTTTGTTTTGCAGTTTTGTCAGCAATAACACGATAAATGTTTTTGTGTTTATCTAATTTGCTAAAACATAAAGTTATGTGACAGTTTTAGAATGGAAGTACAGACACCATCTACGGTTTTGATGCCACATATAAACATTGCTTTGCATAATCTTATACTTATTTTAATACACGTATGAAACAAATGTTCACAATGCTATCAGATTCACACTAATTGCCTATGAAAAATGCATATATGCAATGTGACTGGTACTGACTACGTATCGATTTTCTCATTAATATTTTATATTATTTCTCTTTTTTTTTTCAAAAGTACATTAAGTTATTTTTCTTTTCCATATAAACGTAATTTCAAGATAAAACCGTAAAAAAGTACAAAGCAACTTCAAATGCTTTCATAAACTTCAAACAAATCAAAAGTTATTTTAGATTAATTATAACGATGACATAAAAATTACTCACCTTTCAATATATCGTTTGTTAGCTGCGCCAAAAGATTGGCTTGAAAGTAATAAAAAAGACAAGATATCATCTGATAGTGAAGTCTTTAGTGGGGTTTCTTTAAGGATACCGAGAACCAGCCATTTTTAAGAAAAGATAACTAAACATTAATCGAAATGTGTTGGCAAAAACAAAACAATTATAAATACGACCATTAAGCAAACCTTTTATGTCACGTGCGTTTTTTTAATCCCTTTTATTTTCTTGTCCAAAAAGAACCATTCGTTTTTCATTCAAATACTAAAATCGTATAAATATATCGATTACAGAATTTATCGACTGGTGAGCACAAAAGAGCTTTTATTACCCAGAAAATATCTGTTGTTCCTTTCGCCTAAAAGATGCGAATGATCACTCAGCTAGTAAATACTGAGTTTTTTTTTTATTTTTAGGGAAGTTTTATGTGAGATAGGGGGATAAAAACGATTTTTATAGAAATAGCACAAGACTATATGTAGTAAAGATAAAGGATAAAAGTTTTAGAACGAGCAAAAATTCGATCCAAACAGGAAATTTCCAGGTACACAACTGTTTTAGATCCCATTAAGCAGGTTGGCTATAACACCTACTAGAAGCAAGTAATCAGAAGTTTTGTTTGAAGCTGTTGAGTTCCACATGTACCAGCTGCGTTCTTTTCTTTTCAGTTTCGATAGACACCCATTTAAAATATTAAAATAATGTAGCTCTTATTACACACCTTCACGTAATATATATATATATATATATACAACAAAATGCTAACAAAACTAACATATAAACAACTTAGAATACCATATAAATGTATGCTTGCAGCTTCTCTGTAACAAACATAATGCTAACAACTAGCTCGTGTTAAACAAAGCCAAGAGAAAATACGCAGTATAACAAAATCGTATATGCGTGTGTATATATCTATGTATATATACACACACACACAGTATTCGAGAAAAGGCATAGGTTGATATGTGCCGTTATCTTTCTCTAATATTTTACCATAATCCATGATAAATAATAGCGGACATATTGTTTATTCCTTAAAATAATATATCGTTTTGTAATCTATCTTCTATATCAAGACACACGTCAGTGTGTCGTGCAGTCTAAATAACCTGCAGAACATAATATGTTTTATTAATAAAAGTGGTAGTTTAGAAATTTTACATTTCGCTTGGAAAGCTAAATTACCACATATTTTTCGTGGATCTGCTCTACAGCACAAATTTAGTAAACATTATGAAGTTCTCCTAATTAAAGGGCGTTTAGCATCACGTCATACTGGCTTAAATATTAGCGTAAATAACAATGCTTGATACGGCTGTAGCGAATGCAAGAGGGTAATGACAAGAAACTGTTAATCTAGATTCCATAGCGTTACTATAAATGAAGTTATTAACGCTGTTTTAGAGAGTAGAAACCACCACCATATATATTTTTTTGGTTGGTTATGTAAAGTATAAATCTTTCCGAATAATATGGGGTGAGATGAGTTACTATTAAGTGTCACTTTCTCACTTGTTGTGGTTTGTTGGTGTGTTTGATAAAAAGTCATGATATTTAATCAAAAACACCTTAGGTGTGAAAAAAAGATGCGCTTAAAAAATATTTAGCATGCGACTTAAGGAAATGAAATGAAAATTGGAGGCCAACTTGTAGCTCCAAGTTGAACAAATGATGCGGCCTGACCAAATATTTGCTGTCAAATGTTCTTACCAATGTTATAAGTGTAGCTACCAGTTTAGCTACCATTTTTGATAGTCCCGGCATGGCCAGGTGGGTTAAGGCGTTCGACTCGTAATCTGAGGGTCGCGAGTTCGAATCCTCGTCGCACCAAACATGCTCGCCCTTTCAGTCGTGGGGGCGTTATAATGTGACGGTCAATCGCACTATTCGTTGGTAAAAGAGTAGCCCAAGAGTTGGTGGTGGGTGGTGATGACTAGCTGCCTTCCCTCTAGTCTTACACTGCTAAATTATGGACGGCTAGCGCAGATAGCCCTCGAATAGCCTTGCGCGAAATTCAAAAACAAACAAAACTATTTTTGAGTTTCTTTCGATTTAAGTCTCACAACCTAATCCTTTTTTGCATTGGTTAGATCTGTTGTTTTTTCATTTAGTTTATCGCTATTATTTTCCATTTCTATCTTCTCCTTTTTCATTTTTTTATTTTTTAATTCGCCTGTACATTTTATGCTAAATTAAAGGCTATTTTGCTAAATGTTGTTTGTTGTTAAGTGCAAATATATGCAATTCGCGTGGCCCGCTGATACAGCGGTAAGTCTACGGATTCACAAGGCTAAAATCAGGGGTTCGATTCACGTCGGGGAACTCATCAGATAGACTGATGTGGCTTTACTATAAGAAAACCTACACATACTCAATTCGCTAACTGTGGTGTGCCTACAACAGGTATCGAAACGCGGCTTTTAGTGTTATAGGCCTTCATGCTTAGCCACTTATGGGGTATTTTGTGAGATAAAGAAAACAATATATTTGCAGTATCTTATTTGCACTAGAAATACGGGTTTAGCACAATTATTGTTGAAAGAACTTTTTGCACTTTAAGAATCAACAGGTCCTTCAGACTCTGTTGTTATTTTTATCTCTTGATGTACAGAGGGTGAAAAAGTTACATGTTTCTTGCACCTGGTTATAGAGATACATTCTAATTTTTAGTTTATTAAAACCAAAGCTATAAGCATGTTTCCGTAAAACATTCGAACATGATATTTTAGAAAATGTGGCGCATACTATGTGTGTGCGTTTTTCTTATAGCAAAGCCACATCGGACTAGCTGCTGAGTCCACCCAGGAGAATCGAACCCTTGAGTTTAGCGTTGTAAATCCGCAGACTTACCGCTGTACTAGCGGGGGATTGTGAAAAACTTAGTCGTTGTTGTTGTTTCTGAAATAATCATTTCTAAAATCTATATGATCATAAACCAAATGAACACATCTTTAAATGGACAGTAACATTTATTGACCAATACTTAGGTCTTCATTAATACTAAATGTTTTGAATTTTATTTTCAGAAGAGTTATAAATTAATACAACAAATAGAAAATATATTAAGCTTTAGGAGAGTAACAAAACAGGCCCGGCATAGCCAGGTGGGTTAAGGCGTTCGACTCGTAATCTAAAGGTCGCGAATTCGAATCCCACTGGCACCAAACACGCTCGCCCTTTCAGCCGTGTGGGCGTTATAAAGTGACGGTCAATCCCACTGTTCGTTAGTAAAAGAGTAGCCCAAGAGTCGGCAGTGGGTGGTAATGACTAGCTGCCTTCCCTCTAGTCTTACACTGCTAAATTAGGGACGGCTAGTGCAGATAGCCCTCGTGTAGCTTTGCGCGAAATTCAAAAACAAACCATATATCTGTTTAAAACGGAGATTCTTACCAAATACACAATAAAACGAATTCGTTGTGCTGATATTTCGCGATAATGTCCAAATATGTATACTTTTATTTCGTTACGACCTATCTAATTTGGGGTCAGCCAGTGTTTTGCAAACGAAGAATTTTTATACAATGGTGATTGTCCAAGTCAACAACCATACGACTAGGAATCGCACGTGCAACCCATAGCCCCCCGCTAATACAGCGGTAAGTCTATGGATTTGCAACGCTAAGATTAGGGGCTCGATTCCCCTCCGTGAGCTCAGCAGATAGTTTGATATGGCTATAATAAAAAAACGCACACGCAACCCATAGATTTCGAGTCGATCGCCTTGACTACCAGACCACAACAGGCCAACAAATATGTATAGTTTACAATAATTTGAAGATATGAATAGCCCACGATAATGTATTTTTTGTACGTTTTATTAAGCATATAGTGTTCGGAGTAAAGGTTATTTATATTAACGTAAAGCAATTATTGTAGAAAAATTCTTATTATACAAAAAGCAAGAGATGTCTCTGGCACTGCTTACTCTGTATATCACCAAAATTACTTTGACATATTATAAGATACATCCCAAAAGATAAGTAACAGAAGAGGGTCATCATTCATTTCGGATAGGGGGGAGGGGGGATTTTGTTGGAAAGATTTCTATGCACTGAAATTACAATTGGGTCACTCTTCTGGGCACGAAAAACAATTGGAATATAAAATACAAACAAACATTGTATGAGGATATAAAATACAATTACACATTGTGAAAGCGCAAACATGAAATAGAACACGTGCATCACGATACAATATTTTGTCTCACATCTGATTATTTCACGTTTTAAACACAAAAATATTTCAGAGCTCCTGGTGGTTATATGTATTGTTTTTTCAAATAATATCCAAGAAGTAAAAAAACATCTTAAGCGTATAAAACGTTCTTACAATTTATCGTTAAGTATCAGACGTTAAATGTATCATGTTTTAAAATACAGGACTCGATCCTCATGGCATGAAAGTACTTCAGACTACAAAATAAAACCTACATAAAAGAGCCCTGAAGAGATCAGTCCTTCAAGATATTATCTCCGGTGGGACAGCGATAAGTTTAAAGACTTACTACAGAAACATTCGAGGTTTGATTTCTCACGGTGAAAATAGCAGATAGCCCAATATCCTTCACTCTAAAATAAAACAAACATTAAAGATAACAGTCTAAACTAATTGTATTGGTTTTACAATACCCTCAGAAATGTTCGTATCTGAAACAAAAAGATTTAGCTGTCGGAAATATTAAACTGTTATAATTTATATTAGAAAAAAGAATGAAGATAATTTTTTGCTTGAAACAAAATCTGACAGACATATCTGAATGGCATATCTGATAGACATATCTGAATGGCATATCTAATAGACATATCTAAATGGCATATGTGATAGACATATCTTAATGGCATATCTGATAGACATATCTGAATGGCATATCTAATAGACATATCTGAATGGCATATGTGATAGACATATCTTAATGGCATATCTGATAGACATATCTGAATGGCATATCTAATAGACATATCTGAATGGCATATCTGATTGACATATCTGAATGGCATATCTAATAGACATATCTGAATGGCATATGTGATAGACATATCTTAATGGCATATCTGATAGACATATCTGAGGGCATATCTGATAGACATAACTAAATATGACTTAACGTTTCGCTGATTTAGAAAAAGAATATTCATTTTAGAAAACTGATTAGTCTGAATTATAAAAAAAAGTGTCTCCACTTCAGGGTAGTTCGTGAATTATACGAATGAATGCCGAAATCTATTATCATGTTTGAGGGTACCTCAAGAGTGAACGGTAGGTGTTGTTGGCTAGTTACCTCCTCTCTCTCTTGTAATAATTCAACATTAGTAAAGGCTTTGCGCAAACAGTCCTTATTTAGCTGTGCACCATCAATTTTAGAATTGTTTGTTTGTTTTTGAATTTCGCGCAAAGCTACACGAGGGCTATTTGTGATAGCCGTCCCCACCCGCAGTCAACTCTTGAGATACTCTCTTACCAACGAATAGTGGCATTGAGCGTCACATTATAACGCCCCCGCGGCTGAAAGGGCATGCATGTTTAATTTGACTGGGATTCGAACCCGCGACCCTCAGATTAGGAGTCGAACGACTTAACCCACCCGGCCATGCCGGGCCTTTCATTTTAGAATAAACAAATGAACAATCACTTGAATTACATTTTAGTGCACTTTAAAACGGCCCGAAATGGCCAGGTTGTTAGAACGATCGACTTGTAATCTAAGGGTCGCGGTTTCGAATCCCCGTCGCATCAAACATACTCGCCCTTTCAGCTGTGGGGGCGTTATAATGTGACGGTCAATCCCACTAATCGTTCGTAAAAGAGTAGCCCAAGTGTTGGCGGTGGGTGGTGATGACTAGCTGCCTTCCCTCTGGCCTTACACTGCTAAATTAGAGCGGCTAGCGCAGATAGCCCTCGTGTAGCTTTGCGCGAAATTCAAAAACAAACAAACAAGCACTTTATAATAGTCCACACACGTACGTGTGCATAACATTTTCGTCTCTGAGTTCAAAACCTTAATCTGCCTGGTTTGTATAACAGGTTAAAAACAGTTTATTGTTAAAAACACATTATAAAAACTGTATACTTTTCTATAAGGCTTCGGTTCTATTCTGGTCATAATAATCTTCAGAAATACTCTTATCAGTGTAGCAAAGAACGAAACCACTCAGTTCCATGTTTCCGTCTCATTACACTTGAATTCTGCCATTATTGGATAAACACTGAATAATATACTTGACGCTTAATATATCTACCGTAATAACCCCTGATCTTTCTTTCTTTCTCTGTAAGTATTTATATATAAACACACACACACCTGATAAGTTAACTAGTTTTTTTTATTTTTCAAACGCAGGTTTTGTATCTCATTAAACAATTTCGTTTCCATAATATTTAAAACTTTATATAGAGGTTGAATAAATTATATTAGAACGATTTTGGAGCCTGGCCACGTCGTTACAGCACATGTCGCACGTGCATCTTAGTAACAGCCCTGAGGTTAGTTTTTATTGCAAAAAGGCAACGACATAAGGATGTCATGTTCCAAGCGTACCAATCCTCCCTACACGTTTTCTTTAATCCATCTAGTGTAACAGGACGACGATTTCTCAGCGCTCGTTTTAATTATCCGCTCACGTAGAAATACGTAAGTGCTGCGTCCGACGACTTGAGCAGTATGTCTTTATATGGAATAGTGTGAATACATATTTCATTATTTAGTTGCTTCAGGTATACGATGATTGAATGATATGTCATGGTATCAACTTGAGTTGCTTTTCCAGACACGCATCCTTCTTGATTATGTTGCTTACTTTGCCTGAGATAGTGAACACCTTTTGTCACTGACCCTTATTTTCATGGATTCTCACGTGTTACAAAACACGCGCATAATATGCTGATATTTGTCTGGAGTGTCCTGATGCCCGGTGTTAATCTGCACTCTCTTGTTTCCCATTGATGTCAAGTACAAGGGACATTACCATTTAGATGCTTTAAATCCCAATTTAAAACCATCTTTATATTTATTGAATAGAATTTTGTCAAATTGTAGATTATGAGTTATACTTAGTAATTTAAGTAAATCCCCACCAAAAAAAGTTAAGCCGATTTCTTGAAACTTGCTAAGAAAATAAAAAATATCGTGTGGTATTACGGCCACTGTTTATCAATCACGTCGAGCTAAAATCTAAATTTCTAACAACATATTACATACAGAAATGTTTGTACTTTAATAAATAAAGTAACATCTGGCTACATACATACAAAATTAGACCAAAAGCTGGGACTATAAACAGTACGTTTATTTTGAAGTTGAGCACAAAGCTACACGATGAGTAATCTGTGCTCTTCCTACCACGGGAATCAAAACCCTGTTTTAGCACTATGAAACATATTGCGGTGTTACTGTTGGCGCTTCTGCAGAAAACGTATTCACATGAAGCGATGGTGTGTGTTGTTTCTTTTAGGACAAAGCTCCACGATTAGCTATTTGTGCTCTGTCCCAAGGTGAAATCGAGCCCCGAGTTTTAGAGTTGTATGTTTCTAAACTTACCAACGTAAACCTTAGTTGATTTATTTTTAAATCATAAAGCTTTCACGGCTCAAGTAGTCAACACAGAAAACAAAGTTTGTTTGTTTTTTATAAATACAGAACCTTAACAATGGGAAATGTTATTTTAAAGACCCAAAGTTTTATTGTAAACAACCTGAAATAAGAGTGACATTTTAAGTTAAATCAAAAGTAACTGTTAACGATGAAGGCAGACTACAATATTCCTCGCTGGTTCAATAGTGTAAGACGAGAGGGAAGACAAATAGACAGCACCACCCACCGCCAACTCTTGTGCCACTCTTTTACCAATTAATAGTGAATTGAGTATCACAATATAACGCCCCCACAACTGAAAGGGCGACCACATATGGTGACTAAAATTTGAACCCACGACATTCAGATTGGAAGTCGAGTACCATAACCACCAGGCCATGCCATGCCTTCCATATGGACATCAAAAGTATCATTAGTATTGAATGTAGTATATAAGTCAATTACACTTATATTTCTGAATCAAGTCATCGTATTAGTAAAGTTCTGTCAGAATGTTGAGAAAACATGAATTCTTTGGTTATACTTTCTCTCACGTGACAGTCATTTTTTACATGCAAACTATCAACTTGCAGGAACATAAGCCACAGGTTTATAGTTCGCTAGCATATACATTTTCGCTGACGTTTTTATCTCATACGATTTCATAAATATATATATTGGGTTTCTATTTATCATCGTTATCATGTTTTAAAAGGTCGATTCGTTCACCTTGGAGAACTAAAGGACTCTCAATAAACTAATAATATGTTTGTTTTGTTTTTAGAATTTCGCGCAAAGCTATTCGAGGACTATCTTAGCTAGCCGTTCCTAATTTAGCAGTGTAAGACTAGAGGGAAGGCAGCTAGTCATCACCACTCACCGCCATCTCTTGGGCTACTCTTTTACCAACGAATAGTGAGATTGACCGTCACATTATAACGCCCCCGCGGCTGAAAGGGCATGCATGTTTAATTTGACTGGGATTCGAACCCGCGACCCTCAGATTAGGAGTCGAACGACTTAACCCACCCGGCCATGCCGGGCCTTTCATTTTAGAATAAACAAATGAACAATCAATTGAATTACATTTTAGTGCACTTTAAAACGGCCCGAAATGGCCAGGTTGTTAGAACGATCGACTTGTAATCTAAGGGTCGCGGTTTCGAATCCCCGTCGCATCAAACATACTCGCCCTTTCAGCTGTGGGGGGCGTTATAATGTGACGGTCAATCCCACTAATCGTTCGTAAAAGAGTAGCCCAAGTGTTGGCGGTGGGTGGTGATGACTAGCTGCCTTCCCTCTGGCCTTACACTGCTAAATTAGAGCGGCTAGCGCAGATAGCCCTCGTGTAGCTTTGCGCGAAATTCAAAAACAAACAAACAAGCACTTTATAATAGTCCACACACGTACGTGTGCATAACATTTTCGTCTCTGAGTTCAAAACCTTAATCTGCCTGGTTTGTATAACAGGTTATAAACAGTTTATTGTTAAAAACACATTATAAAAACTGTATACTTTTCTATAAGGCTTCGGTTCTATTCTGGTCATAATAATCTTCAGAAATACTCTTGTCAGTGTAGCAAAGAACGAAACCACTCAGTTCCATGTTTCCGTCTCATTACACTTGAATTCTGCCATTATTGGATAAACACTGAATAATATACTTGACGCTTAATATATCTACCGTAATAACCCCTGATCTTTCTTTCTTTCTCTGTAAGTATTTATATATAAACACACACACACCTGATAAGTTAACTAGTTTTTTTATTTTTCAAACGCAGGTTTTGTATCTCATTAAACAATTTCGTTTCCATAATATTTAAAACTTTATATAGAGGTTGAATAAATTATATTAGAACGATTTTGGAGCCTGGCCACGTCGTTACAGTACATGTCGCACGTGCATCTTAGTAACAGCCCTGAGGTTAGTTTTTATTTCAAAAAGGCAACGACATAAGGATGTCATGTTCCAAGCGTACCAATCCTCCCTACACGTTTTCTTTAATCCATCTAGTGTAACAGGACGACGATTTCTCAGCGCTCGTTTTAATTATCCGCTCACGTAGAAATACGTAAGTGCTGCGTCCGACGACTTGAGCAGTATGTCTTTATATGGAATAGTGTGAATACATATTTCATTATTTAGTTGCTTCAGGTATACGATGATTGAATGATATGTCATGGTATCAACTTGAGTTGCTTTTCCAGACACGCATCCTTCTTGATTATGTTGCTTACTTTGCCTGAGATAGTGAACACCTTTTGTCACTGACCCTTATTTTCATGGATTCTCACGTGTTACAAAACACGCGCATAATATGCTGATATTTGTCTGGAGTGTCCTGATGCCCGGTGTTAATCTGCACTCTCTTGTTTCCCATTGATGTCAAGTACAAGGGACATTACCATTTAGATACTTTAAATCCCAATTTAAAACCATCTTTATATTTATTGAATAGAATTTTGTCAAATTGTAGATTATGAGTTATACTTAGTAATTTAAGTAAATCCCCAAAAAAAAGTTAAGCCCATTTCTTGAAACTTGCTAAGAAAATAAAAAATATCGTGTGGTATTACGGCCACTGTTTATCAATCACGTCGAGCTAAAATCTAAATTTCTAACAACATATTACATACAGAAATGTTTGTACTTTAATAAATAAAGTAACATCTGGCTACATACATACAAAATTAGACCAAAAGCTGGGACTATAAACAGTACGTTTATTTTGAAGTTGAGCACAAAGCTACACGATGAGTAATCTGTGCTCTTCCTACCACGGGAATCGAAACCCTGTTTTAGCACTATGAACTGGCAGACATATTGCGGTGTTACTGTTGGCGCTTCCGCAGAAAACGTATTCACATGAAGCGATGGTGTGTGTTGTTTCTTTTAGGACAAAGCTCCACGATTAGCTATTTGTGCTCTGTCCCAAGGTGAAATCGAGCCCCGAGTTTTAGAGTTGTATGTTTCTAAACTTACCAACGTAAACCTTAGTTGATTTATTTTTAAATCATAAAGCTTTCACGGCTCAAGTAGTCAACACAGAAAACAAAGTTTGTTTGTTTTTTATAAATACAGAACCTTAACAATGGGAAATGTTATTTTAAAGACCCAAAGTTTTATTGTAAACAACCTGAAATAAGAGTGACATTTTAAGTTAAATCAAAAGTAACTGTTAACGATGAAGGCAGACTACAATAGTCCTCGCTGGTTCAATAGTGTAAGACGAGAGGGAAGACAAATAGACAGCACCACCCACCGCCAACTCTTATGCCACTCTTTTACCAATTAATAGTGAATTGAGTATCACAATATAACGCCCCCACAACTGAAAGGGCGACCACATATGGTGACTAAAATTTGAACCCACGACATTCAGATTGGGAGTCGAGTACCATAACCACCAGGCCATGCCATGCCTTCCATATGGACATCAAAAGTATCATTAGTATTGAATGTAGTATATAAGTCAATTACACTTATATTTCTGAATCAAGTCATCGTATTAGTAAAGTTCTGTCAGAATGTTGAGAAAACATGAATTCTTTGGTTATACTTTCTCTCACGTGACAGTCATTTTTACATGCAAACTATCAACTTGCAGGAACATAAGCCACAGGTTTATAGTTCGCTAGCATATACATTTTCGCTGACGTTTTTATCTCATACGATTTCATAAATATATATATTGGGTTTCTATTTATCATCGTTATCATGTTTTAAAAGGTCGATTCGTTCACCTTGGAGAACTAAAGGACTCTCAATAAACTAATAATATGTTTGTTTTGTTTTTAGAATTTCGCGCAAAGCTATTCGAGGACTATCTTAGCTAGCCGTTCCTAATTTAGCAGTGTAAGACTAGAGGGAAGGCAGCTAGTCATCACCACTCACCGCCAACTCTTGGGCTACTCTTTTACCAACGAATAGTGAGATTGACCGTCACATTATAACGTCCCCACGGCTGAAATGGCGAGCATGTTTGGTGCGACCGGGATTCAAACCCGCGACCCTCGGATTACGAGTCGAACGCCTTAACAGACTTGGCCATGCCGGGCCTAACTAATAATATAAAAGTCATATGTCCAAGTTATTCAAGTATACTTACAATCATTTATGGAACATTTACTATGTTATTACTTCAGCTTTCTTTCTTATCTAAACACATTGACATAAATCCTTAAAACACATTTTTAGTCGACTGCTACTTTGATCTTTTCGTATTTCAAGAAATAGCGTTTCAGAACATCATGCGTTATATGCCTCAAAGTTTCTTTTTATATGTTATTATAAGTATATTCTCATTTCACAACATTAATCTTCAGAGTCTCTAAGATATAATAATATTTTTAATATAATTAGGGCCGCGAGTTCGAACCCCCGTCACACCAAACATGCTCGCCCTTTCAGTCGTGGGTACGTTATAATGTGACGATCAATCCCAGTATTCGTTGGTAAAAAAAGTAGCCCAGGATTGGCGGGGGGTAGTGATGACTAGCTGCCTTCCCTCTAGTCTTACACTGCTAAATTAGGGATAGCTATCGTAGATAGCCCTCGTGTAACTTTGCGCGAAATTCAAACCAAACCCTCTAGTCTCACACTGCTGGCCCGGCATGGCCAGGTGGGTTAAGGCGTTCGACTCGTAATCTGAGAGTTGCGAGTTCGAATCCCCGTCACACCAAGCATGCTCGCCCTTTCAGTAGTGGGGTGTTATAATGTGACGGTCAATCCCACTATTCGTTCGTAAAAGAGTAACCCAGGAGTTGGCGGCGGGTGGTGATGACTAACTGCTTTTCCTCTAGCCTCACACTGCAAAATTAGGGACAGCTGGCGCAGATATCCCTCGTGTAGTTTTGCGCGAAATTCAAAACAAACAAAACAATATAATTAGGTATGGCCATAATTAACTGTGTTTCAATATTTTCAAAAATGTTAAACCTCAAAAGCGTTTTGATGTTGTTTTTCATGCTGATTCAGAATTTGTGTAAGCAGTGTATGAGGCCTAAGTAAACAATTTCCATTAAATAAACCAAGTATACAGAATGACCCAAAAATAAATACTCCATTGATTTATTTTGGGAAGAACATGATACATTAATAACGTAACTGACACGATTAGAAGTCAAGTGCCCTATTTGTCATTGGTAGTGTATTGTTGGATTACTTTGTGCGTGAAGGTATGCATGTCAGTGGGCAAGCGCATAGATGCAAGTTCTAGGCTTTGGCTCTTAGGCGACGATGTACTTCAAGAAAACCGAAAATGAGTTCTTTCAGAGGTTTTCCTATACATCTAAATTGTTGTTATATTGATCGAACCAACAAAAGGCGAGCTATGATATGTAAACCAACGACATCATTTTTGATGCTGTAGTTTACTGAGCTGTTATATAGGAAATCGTGGACCTCTGCCTCATTACGTTTCACTGAAAGCAATTAATAACATTCCAGCCCTTTTCGAGACGTTATAAACAATAGGACGATCATCTCCCGTTATTGTCTCTCCGGTAACCGTTGTGGTGCCTTCGTTGCTTTGTTAGGCAATGATGATCAAAAGCGTTATTGGTTGGTTTCAAGCATCTGCTGCCGTTATTGTCATTAAGCCTAACTGAACCCAGTTTACCGCATATAAACTAAAACTTCGATATTGAAGACTATAAATCACAAGCTTCAAAAGAAAGGTAATACGCTAATTATACTTACATGACGATCGAAGGAACTTGGGGGGGGGGATTGAAACGGCTGCATGAATTATAAAACTATTTCCAGAGTGACTTTCAACAGCCTCGTTTATCGTTCACTGCCCTCCAGTGGCACAGCGATATGTCTGCGATCTTACAACGCTACAGATATCGAGTTTCGATACCCGTAGTGGGAGAGCACAGAGAGTCCGTTGCGTAACTGTGTTCTTAGTTTGAAACAAACACAAATAAATATTCACCGACCACATTATTCATTAGATAAAATAACCGGCATGGCCAGGTGGGTTAGGGCGTTCGAGTCGTAATCTGAGGGTCGCGGATTCCAATCCCAGTCTCACCAAACATGCTCGCCCTTTCAGCCGTAGGGGCGTTATAATGTTTCAGTCAATCCCTCTATTCGTTGGTAAAAGTGTACCCCAAGAGTTGGCGGTGGATGGTGACGACTATCTGCCTTCCTTCTAGCCTTACACTGCTAAATTAGGGACGACTAGCGCAGATAGCCCTTGAATAGCTTTGCGCGAAATTAAAAACAAACAAACAAACATTAGACAATAATGCCTCATAATACTTTATATACATCAAAATACAGCAATAGTTTTATTTGGTATTTAATCTCTTCCTATCTGAATTGGTTAACAAACCAAGACGTAACTCATTTATTTTCCTCCTGTGGTTCACAAACAAGTATGATTACAACACCAATTCGAGTTTTGATACATGCGGTGAACAGCGCAGGAATATCCCAATGTGCAAGTTTGTGCTTAACAACAAATTTACCAAACTTAAATAGTTAATGACTCTACTGTTAAAAACATAGGTCATAAATTTCAGATATAATTGAAGTTTTGAGCTGGGGTGGTCAAACCCTTTTGACTGATTTATTTACCATGCCCAAGATCTCATAAATTAATTTAATCTAATCCTGTCTAAAATAATTTCGATTTGAGGATAGGCTGTTTGAAATCCTGATGAGTTTATGTTTCTGTTATGAATTTCGCGCAAAGCTACACGAGAACTATCTGCGCTAGCCGTCCCTAATTTAGCAGTGTAAGACTAGAGGGAAGGCAGCTAGTCATCACCACCCACCGCCAACTCTTGGGCTACTCTTTTACCAACAAATAGTGGGAATGACTGTCACATTATAACGCCCCCACAGCTGAAAGCGAGCATGTTTGGTGTGACGTGGATTCGAACCTGCGACCCTAGGATTAAGAGTCGAACGCCTTAACGCACTTGGCCATGCTGGGCCTTGTTGTCTGTACGTTTCATTTACAAGTGAGGAGTGTGTGTGTTTTTCATACAAAGCCACAAGGGCTATCTGCTCAGCCCACCGAGGGGAATCGAACCCCTGATTTTAGCGTTGTAAATCCGGAGACATACCGCTGTACTAGCGGGGGGCTACAAGTGAGGAAACGTATGTTTAAAAAAAATATTAGGTTTATGTTGGGGTTAAGTGTTACACGAGTGATCATGACAACAGCAGTAACAACAACTAACAAAACTGTGTGCACCCTGATATATAATTATTGCTATCAGAATCCAGTCAAGCAGAGAGTTCAGCGAAAGTGAGACCGGGATAATTCGATTGGTTTGAGGTCGGTCAGCAGCTATGTGTGTTTAATACCAGTTGAGGTCATGTTTTCATTTCAAATCAATATGTACGTTACGTGCATGGGAAAAAACAGAACAAAAAATTCTGTATTTCCAGATATAAAATATCTGATCAGAAAAAAAAAACAGAAAAACTTCAAAGTGAAAGCCAATACAACCCTATGATTACAGTCGGCTTTATATAGGTATTCTGCCGCACTTGAACATTTTTTTAAATGTCGCCATATATATATATATATATATATCGTTACATGCTCTAAGTGTTAGAACTAACAGAATCTTTTTGCTTTAGCTGACCGAAGTGCTTAGATTTAAAAGAATTTCTTTTTGTATTTTTTGTCTTTTTAACTACGAAGGAGTGAAAGGAGTGAAGTAACTCTTTGGGGTATAGTAGAAGCTACTTTTATATCTATACGAAAGGCACAACGGGGGCGGGAAACATTGGGACATGTGCACTCAAATTTAAATTGGAAGTACTTCGAATGGAAAATATAATACAACTGTTACGGAATATCACTGTGTGTTTTGTAACTTAATGGTCAAGGCTAACATAGCAAATAAGGTGTCCCCAGTCGTTGATACGCCTCAAAATTGAACTTATAAAAAAATATTAGGAAGTCTAGACCAAAATGTTATTACATTAGCTGTAAGTAGCACAATAACAATAAATCTAGACAAAAAAGTGTTTGTTTGTTTTTGAATTTTGCACAAAGCTACTCGAGGGCTATCTGCGCTAGCAGTTCCTAATTTAGCAGTGTCAGACTAGAGGGAAGGCAGCTAGTCATCACCACCCACCGCCAACTCTTGGGCTACTCTTTTACCAACGAATAGAAGAATTGACCGTAATTTTATAACGCCCCCACGACTGGGAGAGCGAGCATGTTTGGCGCGACGGGGATGCGAACCCGCGCCCCTCAGATTCCGAGTCGTACGCCTTAACACGCTTGGCCATGCTGGGCCCAACTGTTGTGAGTATAAGGAAGTCTAAGCCTAAATGTTATTATATTAACACTTTTAATTATTTTTCTTTCTTGTATAAAACTTTTAAAAATGTAGAAATAAGAGCATTTTGCACATCTGTATTTTTATACACAGTTTTTATGAAACATTGGAAACACAAAAGCTCGTTCAATGGATTCATATCTGTTGATTACATCCAACCGATTTTATTCGACCCATTTAAGTTGATTTACATTTAGTATCATGTTGTATAATCCAGGAAACACCTAACGAAACACATTGATAATTAAGCTTAGAAAATCACAATAGGAAACAGGCAATGTTGACCATGTTTTGAAAGTGCTAACTTTGCGTTTGAACATAAAACGTAAAAACAAAAATAATATAATACATAAGAATTCAAATATTGAGGAAAACATTTAGAGTATAATTTGAATACATGTAGAAGTGTGAATGTTTTTATCTCCGGATATAAAGGTTTAATACGTTATGTTAAAACGATTTTGCATGTATAAATTATCAAGTCACTTGACAACCACAAACGATACAAAAATCTTAATGGAACGGCCTGCATCAGAACTACATTTTTACATTACTTTGACTTCTCGAGATAATTTTTATACCATTGAAAATGTATCGCTTTTGGGAGGAGTTGTTGTTTTGAATTAAGCACAAAGCTACACAATGAGCTATCTGTGCTCTGCCCACCACGGGTATCGAAACCCGGGTTTAGCGTTGTAAGTCTACAGACATACCGCTGAGCTACTGAAATTGTACCGAAATTGTGGTAGACGAAGTGCTGCGTTTTGTAACAGGTCCGCAAACATAAATGTCAGACTGGCAAAGACTGTCCACGCATCCCAAGCAACGCATGTATCATCATCAAGAAGAATCTCCATCTTGAAAAGCGATATTAGTCACGTGCACACAAGCTGTTTCTATGAAATATTCGCTCATTTGTCGGGAATAACGAGCACTTGAAGAACAAAATGACTACTCGGGCTATTCCATACGATGACATGCTGGACTCAGAGCCAGCATGATGTATACATCTATACATATGTACGTAATTTAAAAAATATAAAAACTATACTCTTATATTCAATGTTTAACCAGGGACAATATTATTTCTTACAAGTTACTGGTCCGACATAGCAAGGTGGGTTAAGGAGTTCGACTCATAATCTGAATGTTGCAGGTTCGAATCCCGGTCGCACTGAACATGCTCGCCCTTTCAGCCGTGGGGGCGTTATATGTGACGGTCAGTCCCACTATTCGTTGGTAAAAGAGTAGCCCAAGAGTTGACGATGGGTGGTAATGACTAGCTGCCTTCCATCTAGTCTTACACTGCAAATAAGGGACGGCTAGCACAGATAGCCTTCGAGTAGCTTTGCGCGAAATTCAAAAAACAAACAACTTACAAACAGATATATTGACAATAAGGTTACTGTAAAGAAGATTATCCTTACTGTCTATATAATAGTACAAGGAAAACATATCCAGTCAATGTTTTACTACTGTGGCTTCATCAGGACAAGTTGAAAAAGAACTGTTGGATTTGAAAATATACGTAAAAGTATAAACAGAATTAAAACGTGAAATACAACACAGCTGAAACACGACAGTATCTCTGATCAAAGAGTTAAGCTTTTAAGTTCAACTTGTTTCCGGTAAATCGAAAGTACTTATAATGAAATTCACTATTGGTCAAAGAAACAAGTATCTCTAGAGAATTAAACACCATCTTCACTTTGGTTTGGTTATCAGCAGATGATATACAGACAATAATTTTGTTTGTAAAAGATTTTGTTTATTATTTGTTTATTTCTTTTGAAAATCTCGCAAAGCTACGCGAGGGCTATCTGCACTAGCCGTCCCTAATTTAGTAGTGTAAGACTAGAGGGAAGGCAGTTAGTCATCATCACCCACCGCCAACTCATGGGCTACCCGTTTACCAACAAATAGTGGGATTAACCGTAACATTATAGCACCCCTACGGCTACGAACCCGCGATCCTTAGATTACGATAAGATATATCTTACCCACCTGGCTTTTCATGCTACAAACAAATTTGTAAATTGCATCTGGTAAGATATATCTTAAACCTAACCATTTTAGTTTTACAACGTTTTCGATTCTTTCATAGCTACAAACAATTTTTTGATTTGATTCGTGCCTAACCCGGCAATTTTAGCATCTGCAAAATAAAAATAATTGTAATAATCATTATCTCCTAGTTAATGCTTCGGCCATGGTCATAGCATCGAACATTTAGCTGTCCTTTGAAAACTATAAAACGTTCTTACAGCCTTTCAGTAATACATCACTGCTGTGCAGAAAGTCCAGATATAATATAAACATATTTTGGTTACTTGCGTTTCAGACATGAAGCTTTGACTCTGTTCTTCAATGTTTGCTAGAATTTTATTAAGCCAAAACACTAACTACATCTTGCATGAAATATTAGAGCAACAAGAGATGCACAAGGCAAGAGTTTCATAAGTAAACTTGTTAACATAACATTAAGACTGTTTGCACACCATATGAACTGAGGAAGATAGGATTACCTGTATTATATGGGCGATGGCCTGACGCAGATGAATAAGGTTCCGAAGGGACGTAATAGAAGAAAACAACAGTAAACTGTGTTTGAAGTTGTGAAAAGGATTGAAATTTGTAGAAAAGCTATTGAAGATTTAGTGGTTGAAAGGTAAAGAAAGATTTCTCAGGATAAAGTGTAGTAAAATTGAAAGAACTCAAGTATTTTCACACAAAGACCAGATTTTTATACCTTAAAAACCATATTTTACTACATTTAACAAGCCTACAGTGCATCTGTCTTTTTTTACTAGTGGCATTAAATTAACCATGCAAAAGGGAAAGTTTGTTTGTTTTTTGAATTTCGCGCAAAGCTACACGAGGGCTATCTGTGCTAGCCGTCCCAAATTTAGCAGTGTAAGACTAGAGGGAAGACAGCTAGTCATCACCACCCACCGCCAACTCTTTGGCTACTCTTTTACCAACGAATAGTGGGATTGACCGTCATATTATAACGCCCCGACGGCTGAAAGGGCGAGCATGTTTGGTGCGACAAGGAGAGAATTACATTGACATGTTAAAAGAATAGAGTAATTATACCAAAACAAGAGAAAATATAGTTAAACGGCTAAGGAGATTCTGGGAAACTCTGAATATTTACAATGAAGAAACGGAGGAACATAGACAAGTAGAGAATATGGAATAATGGAAAGAATACTTTGACAGAATTTTAAAAAGTGGAAAAATAATAGATTTCAAAGAAATTAGACGGGAAGGAGCGAGCGTGTTCTCTTCTCTAATAAAGCAACATCACGCTATCTGAAAGGTATCGAACCATTGATTTTAGCGATGTAACTCCGAAGACAGTTTCACTCTCGAACAAAAAGGAGAAGACGAAATTGGATTAAGACAAGGAGTAAATTGAAAAGTAATTAACAAGTATAAAGAAAGATTAATTAAAGTTGATTAATTTTTAAAGACGTTTAGCAGAAGAAAGGAGAATTTAAGAAACAATAAATATGATATTAAGATCTGAGAAACAACGAGGTGTGTAAAAAACTGATAGAGTCTAATGTGTTCCCAATTTTCAAATCAAGAGATGAAGTGGAGGCAAAGATTATAACGAGTCTCTTTGTTAAATACGACAAGTAGATTAATGGTTCTTATGATGACAAGAATATGTGATGAATGTGTAAAGGGAAAAGAAATAGAAAAGGAATGCCAAGTATTTCAGAAAGGATATGTCACTGAATTATTAAATTTTTGTTTGCGTTTTTGAATTTCGCGCAAATCTAAACAATGGCTATTTGCATTCTGTAATTTAGCAGTGTAAGACTAAAGGGAAGACAGCTAGTCATCACTACCCACCAACGAATAGAGAGATTGACTGTCATATTATAACGCCCTCATGGATGAAATGGCAAGGATATTCAGTGTGAGGAAGATTCGAACCCGCGATCCTAACCACCTGGCCATGCCGGGCTCATTGAACTTGTCTCAAACGCTTAACAGAAAACAAATAACAGTAAAAAAAAAGAAATCTGTATGCATTTTGATAGACTTGAAAACTGTATTCAGTTGAGTAGACAGAGAGAATTTATTATATTATCATAATAGTAGATATAGAGAATTTATTATATTATCATAATAAAAATAAACAGAAGAGACAGAAGAAAAGAAAAAAATACAGATAAGAATTCTCAATAAGATCCCTGCTATTCTCAGTTTACATAAATGAGCTGCAGACGAATATATGTAAAAATTGGACAAAATATAATAAACAAAAAACAGTCATTATTTTCTCCATCAAATTTTCAGATGACGTGGAAGTGATAGCGGATCTTTCAAGGGAAAGAGAGCATCCTCAGGATACCTGAAAACTAAATGGAAAAGAATAAATTAGCCTCAAATTTAGATAAATCAAAAACTCGTGTCCTTTAGAAAATAGAGGAAGAGTTGTTAAAAATAGGAATAAAAATGCCAGAGGACAGAGGTGGACAAAGGACAGTGATATCAGGTTAGCAATAGGAACGAGGGAAAACATATTGAGATGAAATCACAAGAGCGTTACCGCAAAACGGAGTGCAATTGAAACCAAAGTGGAACGTTGGATATCGATAGACGGTTTTTTTTTCGGAAATCTTGATAAATTTAAAGAGAAAATTGGAGATAAAAAACGGACTAGAAATACAGAGAATACGGATGGTTGGCTTAGATAGAAGTACGACCTATTACAGTTGACAGAAGAATGTAGGAAGAACAAATACATTGGCAGAATATTGTAAAAAATACCAAAAGGGTATTAATGAATCAATACGTTGGTCAGTGCAATAAAAATTAACATGTTTTGTGGATAATTAAGGTGAGGAAACAACAATGACCAAAACGTTTTTCGAAGTAATTGCAAAAGAAATGCCCCCGCTAGTACAGCGGTAAGTCTACGGATTTGCAATGCTAAAATCAGGGGTTCGATTCCCCTCTGTGGGCTCAGCAGATAGCCCAATGTGGCTTTGCTATAAAAAAACACACACACACACACACGCAAAAGAAATACAAAATAATAAAATAAACATATGAGAATGTAAGAAGAGAGAAACTCGTAACGAATCTGAAATATTGAAATATGCTAAATGATAGGTGTAGAAAACATGTATACAAAAATCAGAAAAATATATAATTGAAAACACTGAGCAAAGCTACAACAAAATGGGAAAAGATCGAAACGACTGTGTCTGTGAGTATTATGGAAATATAGAAGAGAAGTATACTTGTTTGAATCTCAATCAAAACTACATGCGGACCACCTGAGCTACCCGTTCGTAATTTATTAGTGAAAGACTAGAGGGAAGGCAGCTAGTCATCACTACCCACCACCGACTCTTGGGCTACTCTTTTACCAACGAATAGTGGGATTGACCGTCACATTATAACGCCACCACGGTTGAAAGGGCGAGCATGTTTGGTGTGACAGAATGCGAACCCGCGACCCTCAGATTACAAGTCGAGCGCCTTAACCATCTGGCCATGCCGGACCGAGATTTAAAATACCACGACTCAATTTCATCATCACAGTACAGCTAAACCAGTTATGAAGTTCGTTTAGTAACCTTGTCTCAACTTATCAGGTGCTTTCAATCCTTTAAGGTACGAATCGCGTTATATTGAAGTAAGGTATTTGCTGCCATCTTACCTTGTACATTCCCAGGTTTATCACGTGACATTCTAGAACTGTATCTCGTCCAATGGCAATACTAATGTTAGGTACGGGTCCGGCAAAGTCAGGAGGTAGAATCAGTTTTGTTAAAACAGTTATCAACTCATCAGTTATTTTTATTTATGATATTAATGGATACTAATAAAAGTACAGTGTACCACATGTTGTTTAATGAGTGTGGTTTTTATTACAGATCTCTTCATCACAATCTTATAATTATTCATAAACTACGACCCCACGGCTGAATGGGCGAGCATGTTTGGTGTCGATTACGAGTCGAGTTTCTTAACCACCTGGCCATGCCGGGGCCTTCCATAAATATTAAAAGCGAAGAAAAGACGATTTAAAGATGTTCACCCTCTAACAATACACATATGAAATAGTAAAAGAGAGGAAGCGAATATAACAGAGGAAATATAACGGATAGAAAAATAATAAACTTCTGGAACAAATAAGGAAATATGAAAACAAATAAAAAATAGCACAATTTAATTAATATATGCATTAATATTTAAAGAAATTTTAAATAAAATTGGTCAGAGATTAAGAATAGCTATAACTAATTAAACAGAGTTGGGTTCCACGTGGTATATTTAATTTAACTACTTAATAAGAACTGTAAGACGTGCTTAGAAAGAGTGACCCACTTCAAATATACGACCCGTAATGTATATGATATCATTGTTTAAACTTTAAAAAAAAAATTGTTATACAACCTCATCAACATTCAACGGGAGAAAGCGGCTCCGAGTATGTGAAATAAAATTCATTAAATGCATAGATCCTTCCAAAATCTTCTATATACTTCAGACCATTGATTAGATCTGTATTTTAATAAATATTCCTTCAGCACAGCGCTCTTATTTGCATGCTATAATGTAATGCTTACTAAGTTTTAATGGATGATACACAAGACCCTGTGCAAACATTTTTTTTTTTATGTTCGTTAATTCAGCTCGAAATATTCTGCAGGCTGGTGTTACGTTTGTTTAAACTTTGTAATATTTAACTATTTTGATACGAAATTTGTCGAAATGCTCCTGTTGTTATATTATCATTAAACATATAAGTATATATGTGAAAATCGAACATTACCGTCTTATATACTTTTTCTTTAATCGGAACGTGGGGCGGAGGACTTCGCGCGTTTCGTCCATTCGATATTAACAATAAAGAGAGAATTCGGTTTATTTATTGTCGGTAAAACATGCCTCCATTGTTTCTTAAACAGGTAGAGAGATACAGATAGTCCATTTTCGGTTTGGCTGTTTTTGAATTTCGCCCAAAGCTACACGAAGGCTATCTGCGCTAGCCGTCTCTAATTTAGGAGCGTAAGACTAGAGGGAATGCAGCTAGTCATCGCACCCACCGCCAACTCTTGGGCTACTCCTTTACCATAGAATAGTGGGATTGACCATCATATTATAACGCTCCCATGGCTGAAAGGGAAAGCATGTGTGGTGTAAAGGGGATTCAAACCCACAACCCTCAGATTACGAGTCGAACGCCTTAACCCACCTGGCCACGGAACATTAACCTGTTAACTGCCAAATATTTCAGCTGCTACGGCAACTCCGAACCAAGTTCAAAATACAACTCTAATGCTTCTTCATTTTGTAACGTTTTTCGTGGCGCCATTTTGGATCGAAAGTGAAACAATTTATAAGTAGGTCAAGTGTATATATGGTGCTGACATTCAGCATTGAAGTTAGGTATTATTGAGAACGGATTAACTCGTCCGTGGAACTGTGTTACCGATCGGCTTGGACGAGTTATCTCGTCTACGGCACTGAACAGGTTAAACATGGTGCACAACTCGTCCAGTGTCATCACATACCGAAAATGGAAAGACAAAATCTCACCATTCTCTCTATCCGCTGTCCCTGATACTAACAACAGATACTTAGGTTTTACAGTACAAAAGACACCCGTAGGTTCTGTTAGTTAGTAACTGGGATTGATAATAGATTTCTGTTACTAACAGCTAATATCAGCTAATATTTACAAACGTTGATAATATATATGACATCCGCATTTATTTAAGGCGAAGTGTTTAAAGAAAACGTTAAATATGTTTATATCGTATTAGCACAGACATATTTTAAAAGAAACTTGTGTAAAATAAACGGTTTATTCTAAGAAAATAAATAGATTTTGTATTCTACGATGCATTGCTTGTTTTGAATTAAGCACAAAAATACAAAATGAGCTGTCAGTGCTCTACCCACCACTGGTATTGAAACCCAGTTTTTCGCGGTGGGAGTCCACGTACATACCGCTGTGCCACTAGGGAGCTCTACTGTATAACTTATTTATTTTTATTTGATTGAGTAAAAAAATGAAATATGTTTTCAGTTCCACAGTCTCAATCAAACTTATAATACGCATAATACGCAAAATGTCTCATGATAAAAATATTCTTTTATCTCCAACACAAACTGTTCTAGTTTGAATATCTCAGTTAGCACTAATATATTACGCACAATAGTTCCAGAAATAAAAACTAATATGATAAATGCGCCCTTTTTGTTTTTGGGCCCGGCATGGCCAAGCGTGTTAAGGCGTTCAACTCGTAATCCGAGGGTCGCAGGTTCGAATCGTGGTCGCACCAAACATGCTCGCTCTTTCAGCCGTGGGAGCGTTATAATGTTACGGTCAATTCCACTATTCGTTGAGAAAAGAGTAGCCCAAGAGTTGGCGGTGGGTGGTGATGATTAGCTTCCTTCCCTCTAATCTTAAACTACTAAATTAGGGACGGCTAGCGCAGATAGCTCTCGTGTAACTTTGCGCGAAATTCAAAAAACAACAAACAGTTTGTTGGTCCATCTAAAACCATTCCATCCACTATACTAAAAAATAAAAGAACACTCAAAGCCAACCGTTATCATTCAAAAAGTCACTCAACTTGCCTTAAATTAACTGTATTTACATTTGAAGACAACCCGTTCCTAGGCCATCCACCTCGTTATAAAAATAAAGCTGCCTTAGCTGAAGGTAATTCCCACACTTCCAAAATTTATATTTATGTTCCCTCATTCTCACCATAAAGTGTGTGAAGTGGTTACTTAATTGTCCATTGTCGAGTTTTAATCTCATTAAGTTACATAAACTACGTTTTTTCCCAAAATGCGTAATCACTTCACTGTTAGTGAGTTCGTTCCAACGATTACACTATGTAACACATATTTTGTTCCTGAATAGTATGTTATTTCTTAATTGCTTATATTGTAAAAATACAGAAAATGGTCATTATTCCCTTCAAACATTGCTTTTGTGACCTGGATAACGAATTTTAGAAATTAACCTGCTTTCTATGTAAAAACGGGCAAATTTTTACATTTTCATTTACATAAGGTCTGAATAAAACATATGAATCAATATTTACATGTATTTATACTAAAGTTATATAAAAATGTTTAGAAGTGAGTAGTTTTTCGAGATTTGCGACTGTAATGTAAATCACTTTCACGTATCAGCCCCCAAATATAGTCTCCCATCATGTTTTCGTTATACGCTCCCAGGTCACAAAAGCAAAGTTCGAAGACAGAAATAGGTCTTTTCCATTTACTTTTGGCATAAGTAATTGGGAACTAACACTTTCTGCCCAGTAATACTTTTATTACATTGTGTTATAAAACAAAACCTAAAACTACACGGAAAGTGAAAAGTCACTCATGCCCCCTTGCATTCGGCAAAGTGTAGATCTCGTGAAATACAACGCCACCTCTCATATTCAATATAAAATATCAACATTTTAATTTCATTTCGAATAAATCTTTTTGGGAAATAATTACCGAATTATATGCATAAAGTTTCTCATCTATATTATTTGTTCAATAATTTCTTTAAAAAAAAAGGCGAGCATTCCAAAATTTGGTTATTCAATTATATTTATTTCTTCGTTTATTGTTCAACACAAAACTACATAATGAGCAATCCGTGTTGTGCCCACTACTGGTATCGAAATCGAGTTTTTACGTTATAAAACCACTGAGTGGCATTTAATGATAAATAATTCGCTTCCACTCTATTAAAGGGTCCGGAATGGCCAGATGGATTAAGGCGTTCGACTTGTAATCTGAGAGTCGCGAGTTCGAATCCAGCTCGCACCAAACATGCTCACTCTTTCAGCCGTGGGGGCGTTGTAATGTAACAGTCAATCCCACTATTCATTGGTAATAGAGTAGTTCAAGAATTGGCGATGGGTGATGATCACTAGCTGCCTTTCCTCTCGTCTTACACTGCTAAATTGGGGACGGGTAGCGCAGATAGCCCTCGATTAACGTTGCGCGAAATTCAAACCAAACCCACTATATTAAAAAATATTTTATCAAAATAAAAACGTTATATACTTGGTTAAGTTCCTCTTTTTTTACTAAATAAACAAACAGTATAATAAAATAAAAAGTTTTGCATTATTTATGGTGTGCCAGTCTCTTGGGTCGTGTGGAAACACACCTAGTTAACATGTTCTCTTGGTATCTTTAACATTTAATTGTCTGTCTTGTACTATTTGTTGTTGTTGTTTCTTGCTGCTTATAACCAGCTAACTTGAAGACGGATATTCCGATGTTTTTATCATTCTATCTCAAACAAAATGAGGGAAGGAAAAACCTGCTCTTTTCTCACATTAGCTTTCCTTCTTACGTGCTTTGGTGCGTTTTATATGTCCAACCCCTCGCTAGCGCAATACAAAGGCCTTCTTCCTATAGAGTTCGGTTTTATATGAAAATAAACTAATTGCAAGAAGAATGGAGCTCGTGTAATATAAATGAGAAAGGCTGTTGATCGTTTGGTTTTTACGGATTCTTTCTCTTCTAAGCGCCATTCTGCTCTATGGCACTTCAACCAAATGCTACTTCATTCGATTAACGACACTTTCCTTAATTAATGACATTTCTCTTTTTAAATTCCTGCACGTGGCGGTTATTTGAGTAAAATGGGCGTGGTAAAAATCAGCCATTGCGAATGATGAGCGTCCATCACTTATAGGAGGGGTATTTCATCATGTGTCACTAGTATTCATAGTTCTCAAACGATATATTCTCTCAACACTGGAAATATTGGCATCTGTATTGTAATTTTTTTCTTAGATACGTTATATGAAACTGATGCTTCAAGTTGTTGTTGTTGTTGTTTTGGGGAGATATAAATCTTATAAGTCACTTTTCTCACATGATAAACTCTGATACAACACACCTAGTCTTTAACAAACCTTGTGAAATCCATGCTGATTTATTTAAAGTGAGTTCTGGAAGTTCAGATCCATTTTTTAAAAGATCCCCTTCACACCAAACATGTTCGCCCTTTCAGCTGTGGGGGCGTTGTTATAATGTTACGGTCAATTCCACTATTCATGTGGTAAAAGAGTAGCCCAAGTGTTTGGCGGTGGGTGGTGATGACTAGCTTCCTTTCCTTTAGTCTTTCACGGCCAAATTAAGGAAGACTAACGCAGATAGCCCTCGTGTAGCTTTGCGCGCGAAGGCCTAGCATGAACAGGTAGTTAAGGCACTTGATTCATGATCCGAGGGTCGCGGGTTCGAATTCTCGTCACACCAAACACGCTCGCCCTTTCAGCCGTGGGGACGTTATAATGTGACGGTCAATCCCACTATTCGTTAGTAAAAGAGTAGCCCAAGAGTTGGCGGTGAGTGGTGATGACTAGCTGCCTTCCCTCTAGTCTTACACTGCTAAATTAAGGACGGCTAGCGCAGATAGCCCTCAAGTAGCGTTGCACGAAATTCAAAAAACAAACAAACAAACAAGTTTGGGTGTAAAATTATAAGAAATAATTTGTTTGAGTATACTTGTGCAACAAACTAAACGTAGAAATATGTACATATCCATTTAAAAAATTGACAAAATACAAAGTTAACATAATTTAGAATTGTAGCTCCAAAACCAGTAGAAGATTTACAATAAATTCTTAAATAAATAAAGAGAATCCACACGTTCGCTTTAGTTCTGTCTCATCTTTCCCTATTTGTTCTAATGCATAATCCATAAATTATTTAGTGAAATATGTTTTATATTTCGTTTGGAATAACGACAGACCTTACAGGGCTTTAGAATGCTACTGGAAGACTGTTCATAAGAGCAACAGCAGCTCTCAGAATCGATAAAGAAAATAAGTGTTAAAGTACATTTTTCTGGAATTTCGAAATACTGCAGTTACTTCACTCTGTACTCTTCCTTGGATACTTTAATTTTTAACCTGATTTTCAAAACCGCTCTAAGAAATAAGCATGATTTTAAAGAACAGTTTGTTGTATCCAATGTAGTCAGCTTAACCGAATTTTTAAGTTTGCAACTGTATATTACTTTCACTCTAAGTGCTCGTAAACTGTGCTGATAAGGCATGAACAATTCATTTAGTTATTTGTTTAAAGGTGTGTGCGTCAAAATAACGGACTTTTGCAAAATATCTGTTGCTGTTATAAACACATTGTATTTCGCTAACTATTCCGACACAAATATCAAGTTTGTGTGAGAATATACGAACGTTATAAATGTCTTTATTGTTTGTTTGTTTTTGAATTTCGCGCAAAGCTACTCGAAGGCTATCTGCGCTAGTCGTCCGTAATTTAGCAGTGTAAGACTAGAGGGAAGGCAGCTAGTCACCACCACCCACCGCCAACTCTTGGGCTACTCTTTTACCAACGAGTAGTGGGATTGACCGTCACATTATAACACCCCCACTACTGAAAGTACGAGCATGCTTGGTGTGACGGGGATTCGAACCCGCGACCCTCGGATTACGAGTCGAACACCTTAACCCACCTGGCCATGCCAGGCCCAAATGTCTTTATTATAACAACAAATATATACCATTATTTCAGTTTGTAATGCGAAATATAGTGATAGATTCTAAAAACGTACGCTCATTGTAATATCATTCATTTACATTTTGTAAAAATAATAACATTCTCGTTATTTTAATATAAAATTTAAATTAAAATCAAACAAAAACAGTTTCTGTCATTATTTCAAAATGGATTACAACGCTAAAATCAGGGGTTTGATTCCCCTCGGTGGGCTGAGCAGATAGCCCTATGTGGCTTTGCTATAAGAAAAACACAAACACTCAAAATGGAAAAAATGTAATCAGTTAGCCGCATAGCGCCATCGTTTGAAAGACGTAGACATTAAAAAATTATAACATTGTTTATAAAAACTGACATTGTTTTCGTTACTTGTTGCTGTTGTTGTTTTCTTTTAGGAAAATACTCAGAAACTAAAAAAGAGACTCCATTAAATTACATTATTTTATTTTGTTATTAGTGGTCAAAATTTGAAATTTGTATTTATATGATCACGAGTTTTAGCTGGTAGATAGACAGACATCTCAGTAAGGCTTCGCTCTCGTAATTCGTACAAACATTACATATACATTCATGTTTTTCATCACAACTAATCATTTCTAAAATTTATACCAACCATTTTGATAACGTTAAACCGGTAACAATCTTAAGCCTAATTCTGTAAGAAAATTTTCTATATTATTACTACGTTTCTTTAACAAATACAATTAATACTGGATTTTAACCTATAGATATAAAGACAGATGCTGATGTATTATTGATTGTAGGCTGCCAGACAATATCGAATCTTTTTTGAATGACTCAGATAAAAGTAAATCGCTGTGAAGGTTCGATGGCGGGTTTTCTTCCTATTTTTCAGAATTCCAGGATAATGGAAATCGACACTTTTATGCCACACTTCTTGGACACTTTATATAAAATTGAAAACCAATCCTGTCGATTAGATGTATATCGTAAATCTCTTTTATTCTAAAATAGTATTCAAATTATGTTCTATGGCAATGTTCTTAAAGTTGGAAGTTAAAACTATTATTTTAGTAAAGGTAAAGGTATTTAAACTTGGAATATGTTTTCATTCTTAAGAATGTCGGTGGGTTATCAATATCTTTTATTAGCACGTCCTCAATCAGATATATATGTAGAAAGTCCCTCAATTCCAGTCCTCCCGCTTGGTTCTGCCATCAAGCAAAAATATCGCCTTTCTTCAACAGCCAATAAGTAGTCTAAAAAAAAAACAAGCGCTAAAGAATCGATTGGTCGATTGTCCGCGATTGGATGTGTCTGCTCAGATAATTTCAAAAACCGGTCACGTTTTCAGCTTGGCGTTTCTTCTCTCACCGCTGTTATTTTTTTAAATTTGATATTTAAAAACTATGTGCTACTTCCATCTAAAAAAGACGTTAAAATGTGTAACTTAAATATATTTCAAATTAATATGTTTTCACATATTCGTTTATCCTACCAGAAGACCTTCTTTTATCTTAAAACATCGATAACGAATCAGCAAATAGCTAAAAGTTTTCAAACTCCTAAGCAGAAACATAATCGATATTAGAAGACATAAGTTCATGAATATGAGAACAATGACAGCTTTTAATGTTTCCTTGAATTAATAATTGTGATCTATTCACAATAATGAGGTTTATTTTAGAGTTGTTTTCAGGCGGATTTATTATTATTGTTCAAAGAAATCAAAATAAATCTTGAGTTCAATTACGTTGCAGCATCTTGCCTGCTTTCGAGTTGAGCAAATCAATATATCTAGGAACCTGATTATGTGATATGTCTAATAAGGCTGCATCATATAGAACCTAACTTTAAACAAAAATCAACGCAAACTTATTTGTTTTTCATTAAATAGGCCCTCCATGGCCAGGTGGTTGAGGTACTCATTATCCGAGGGTCGCGGATTCGAATCCTCTTTACACCAAACATGCTCGCACTTTCAGCTGTGGGGGCGTTTTAATGTGATGGTCAATCCCACTATTCGTTGGTAAAAGAGTAGCCCAAGAGTCGGCAGTGGGTGGTGACGACTAACTCTCTTCCCTCCAGCCTAACACTGCTAAATTAGGAACGGCTAGCGCAGATTGCCCTCTTGTAGCTTTGCGCAAAATTCAAAACAAACTAATGTATTAAATATACGTACGTGAACATAACTTGCAATTTTATCAATGGAGAGGATTTAAAAACACTAATACTAGATATTCGGTTTCATCAAATATTTGAAAAATTTTATAAACTGTTTTCATAATTAATTTTTTTGCTAAAACTGACTTACGTGAATGAACGACTGCAGTTTTATTATTTTTTTAATTTCGCGCAAACCTACTCGAGGGCTATCTGCGCTAGCCGTCCCTAATTTAGCAGTGTAAGACTATAGGGAAGGCAGCTAGTCATCACTACCCACTGCCAACTCTTGGGCTACTCTTTCACCAACGAATGGTGAGATTGACCGTAACATTATAACGCTCCCACGGCTGAAAGGACGAGCATGTTTTGTGCGACCGGGATTCGAACCCGCGATCCTCGGATTACAAAACCAGAAACGACTATTACATATAATTTATAAAGAATTTTCATAAAACAAAATAACCTTTCACGATTAAAGATGGTAAACGACAGAAAATAATAATTTTTTTTGCCTTTGTGGAAAATTTATTCGTTATTTTAGAAGAGGAAAAGTTTATTATTGTTGTTCAAGACGCTTTCGTTGTTCGACTAGCAAGATTCTGTGACACAGCTGAACACAGAAAGTCTGTCAAAATGAGTTTATATCAAATGTTATTTCAGCCATGAAATACTTCACTTATATTAAAATTAGCTAATGTGGCAAAAACAAATTTAAGAGAATCCAACACAGAACTTGAACTCTCTTGGCATCTACTTTTTTTTATTATTGAATTATATCTTGAAAATTGTTTGAAAATAAAAAACGGTACTACATTTTGTACAGTATTGGCCAGAGAAAATGAGTCACACAACATCAGTACAATAGAAATTTCTGGAAGAACAAATCAATATTTTTCTGGTTGTATTTTTAAGTAGTCTTAACTGAAATTTAGAACTTGAGTAATGACAGCTTGATACTTTTTCAGTTAAGTAACGGCAAAGATATTTTCTAAATTTGTTTTTTATGGGAAAAAAATATTTCAATCTTCTATAACTTTACTTGGGGTATTTCGTATTTTATAATCCTCTCTAACGGATCAGCGGTACGTTTACGGCTTAAAACTACTTCAAAATCCGGGATTCGATCCCTGCGGTGGACTCAGCAGATAGTCGAATGTGGCTCTATACTAAAACAAACATGCTTTTATGTTTAGTGAGAATACCTGGAGTAAGTATTTGCGAGCCGCAAAAATTTTACGATTGTTTCATGCGCTTCGATTGAATTTTCTTTATTCTATCATTTTCACGCACAGCGTTCAAATTAAGCTTCCTTGTACAGTAAATCCTGGTCTATTTAAACAAAGATCACCGTCCCACCAAATATGCTTGCCCCTTTCAGCTGTGAGCCATTATAATGTGATGGCCAATCCCACTATCCGTTGATAAGAGAGGAGGTCAAGAGTTGGCGATGGGTGGTGATGAGTCGTTGCATTCCCTCTAATCTATCACTGCTGAATTGAGGACGACTAGTACAAAGAGCCCTCGTGTAAATTTGCGCGAAATTCAAATCATACCAAACCAGTTGAAACAAACCTGTGTGGTAAGATCAACAAACTTACATAGACGTAATTTTATTTAATGCAGTTATGCGTAGAGTAAACAATAACGTACCATAACGATATTTGTGATAGTGTACCGAGTATGAAACAGTTATGAGTGTTTTATGATGGCATTGTTTTATGAGTTGAAAGAGGTAAACTCGCAAAAACGAAGAATATAATCCGTGCTAAAGAAAAAACTAATTAAAGGTAGTAGTGTACGAGATGAACCGAAGCTAAGTTATTGCAAAGTAAAGTGAATGTAAAATTGCAATGAAAACAAACTTAGCTGACAATGCAGAAACGTCTGAATGCGTGTTCACAAAGTGAAAAGCACATGGTTTTGAACGAAATGAATAAGTCGAGAAAACCTATATCTATTGTATTCAGTGTAGGGTTTATTTATTTAAGAAGTTACGTGCAGGTTAAGTGTTGTTTGTGTGAAATACTTTGCAAATTAAAAAAAAAAAAAAGTGAAGCTGAAATCAAAACCAATCGTGACGTGTTGACAGCGGCATTGTGTCATCATTTAGCATACTTATAGCATTAAAAACTTTGACTAAGAAGAAAACAGGTAAGATGGTTCTGAATGGAGAATCCAAATGCAATCTGGACTTTTCGGACAGAGGTCTTTTTAACGATACAGAATTTGTAATGTTTGATCGAGAAATTTGAGAAATGTTCCAGACAGACAAACGCAAATGCAGTATATACGACTTTCACTTTATAAATGCTTCAAAAACACTTTAACAGTTTTCACAACCAGAGGACTGAGCAGATAGCCCAACGTGGCTTTGCTATAAGAAAAACACACACACGCTTTCATAACGGAAGATCTTTTCTATTCTGAGTTTGTTTGTTTTTGTTTTTTGAATTTAGCGCAAAGCTACTCGAGGACTATCTGCGCTAGCCGTCCTTAATTTAACAGTGTAAGACCAGAGGGAGGGCAGCTAGTCATCACCACCCACCGCCAACTCTTGGGCTACTCTTTTACCAACGAATAGTGGGATTGACCGATATATTATAACGCCCCCACGGCTGAAAGGGCAAGTATGTCTGGTGTCACGGTGATTCGAACTCGCGACCCTCAGATTACGAATCGCACGCCTTAACCACCTGGCCATGCCGGGGCCTATCCTGAGTTAATTCCACATCCGTAATGACTAAAAGCTTTATATCTGAACTCTTGGATGTAATTTATGAAGACTATTGAAAATAATGGTCGAGCATAGAAAGGGACAACACTTAATTTTATGGAATAATATTTATTATCAATAACGTAACAAACATAAAACAACACTACAGGCAAAGGTGTTTATTCGACACTTTTAAGCGTAGCTGCAATTGCCAGTAACTTGGAAAAATGTTGTGCGACTGGAAACTTTGTTCAAGTAGTTCCAACGTAGACGTCCCTAGTTTCATGTTTATTCGCACGTTGCAATCAACAACAACAAAAATTACAGGATTTTCTCATTTTCACGTATTTTGAACTTTGATATTTACTACTACATTGTTTCTCAAAGAAATCTAACAAAACAGTTAAATTTGCCAAAATGAGCAAAAGTCTTTGAAGAGTTTTTTCGTAATTTTCATTCAATATTTCTCGAAATAACTTCCCTCTGCAATCGAAAACAATGTTGCTTGTTGTTACAGGCGGTCTTTAAATATCTGTTTGTTCATCTCAATTTCGTTTTTCGATATTTTCTATCTCTATATTCATATTTAACTGAACGCGGATAGATACTTTGGAAAGTTCGCGTATATACATAACAAGAAAGATATTAGTTTATTAACTACGCTACCTACAGTAAATAATGAAATTCCTTAACGTTCCATTGAAAAAGTAAAAACTGTTTTTGATATAAGTGAGTTGTGAAAAATTTATTATAGTACGTTTATTTTAATATCAACGTTTGTTTTAGTTTAATATATATATTTAAAAATATATGTAACTTATATTACTAAATCTGTATTGCGAATACTTCGCCTATTCCCTAAATATGTTGAAAATTCTCGAGCGTAAAAATCGACAATACATGTTTCACGAAAGCACTAGAATACGGATTGTTAGACCGACTGAAATTTTAAAACCTCGCCTTCACGTTCATAAACCGAAGCGCGTAGAGACAGTGCACTTATTGGTTTGCTATAATTCCAACACTATAAACCTCGAAAGCTATAACTGTGATAAATGCTTACTCATCGGAAAACTACAGATATTTGACCAGGAACGTTTATAGATTTCGAACGTCACAAAACACTCAACTTCAGTGGATTAATTTGTTATTTTTTTAAATTTCGCGCAAAGTTACAAGAGGGCTATCTGCGTTATCCGTCCCTAATTTAGCAGTGTAAGACTAGAGGGAAAGCATCTTATCATCAAACCGACAACTCTTAGGCTACTCTTTTATCAATGAATAGTGGGATTAACCGTCACTTTAGAACGTCCTCGTGGCTCAAAGGGTGAGCATTTTGTGTGAGGGGGATTCGAACCCGCGACCCTCAGATTGTGAATGGAGCGCCCTAACCACCTAGCTATGCCGAGCCGTGAGTGAAGCTCATATCCCACTTTTCGATTAATATCTCCCGTGAACTGCCTAAATCTCTTCAAAACTAGGGTCGGCTATCACATTGTATTTTATAAATAATGTTGGTGTGGTGTTTGTCAATGTAGTTTTTACATAGTATAGACCTCAGTTTTGTGCCGGGTTTTTGAATAAATTTGGTATTAATTGGAATGTCATATTTTATTACTAATTTTTGCCAAATGTTGGTTATTTGTTTGCTGATGTCAGGAATATATGGTATACAGCAGTATATGGTTTCGTGGTTTTTTGATTCGTGAACTGTATTTACTTTAGTTGGTTGATTTTGCTTACTGTCTAGGTGTGTGCGTATAATGTTTTCTACGGTTTGTGGAGGAAACTTATTGATGTTGGTGAAGTATTGTTTTATTTTGTCTAATTCATCGTTAATTTTATCTGGTGAGCATAGTTTTATTAACACAGCATTACATCCACCACTATACTGGTACAGATATGTAGATGACACGGTTGCGGGATTCAAATCTACAGAACACATACTTAATTTTTTCAATCACATTAACTCTATACATTCCAACATCAACTTCACATGTGAACAGGAAGAAAACTATCAAATATCATTTCTTAACCTCAAAATTACAAGAACTGATACACAATTTCAAACAGAAATACACCGAAAAATCACCCATACTGGTCTATACATTCCTTGGGACTCAGCACATGAAACAAAACAAAAACTCAACATACTAAGAAACCAAATAAACACAGCCATAAAACTATGCTCACCAGATAAAATTAACGATGAATTAGACAAAATAAAACAATACTTCACCAACATCAATAAGTTTCCTCCACAAACCGTAGAAAACATTATTCGCACACACCTAGACAGTAAGCAAAATCAACCAACTAAAGTAAATACAGCTCACGAATCAAAAAACCACGAAACCATATACTGCTGTATACCATATATTCCTGACATCAGCAAACAAATAACCAACATTTGGCAAAAATTAGTAACAAAATATGACATTCCGATTAATACCAAATTTATTCAAAAACCCGGCACAAAACTGAGGTCTATACTGTGTAAAAACTACACTGACAAACACCACTCCAACATTATTTATAAAATACAATGTGATAACTGCCACGACTTCTATATTGGAGAAACAAGTAGAAAAATAGGGTCGGCTAATGCCAGTAGTCCTGGATCATCTTTAACCAACGTTCCACAAAACAACAACTTTAGGTAAGTTACCTTGGGAATAAATAATTTATTTCAGATGAACACGGAGTTGGGTACGATTTTCAAAAAAAAAAAATTAATATACAAACCACAATCGATTAAAAGTCGCAGTGGAACAGGTTGTATCAGCTCCACATTTTGACACTGTTTAGATTACATGACGTAGATGATGCGATGTCTTCGAAAATTGCTCACTTTTGGGGAGGTTGTATGACAGCCTCTCCCAACAAAAGTTTATTATGCCCTACGTTGATAAAGATGTATCTAGATTGAGGAGTTATAATTTCCGATAAAGATATCTCTTGTACATAACAGCATTGTTTACAAAAACTAGTGAAGTCGTGAGTTAGTGGAAAAACCTCAGTAAGTGAAAAAACTTAACAGAAGACTTGAAGTGTGCCACTAAGTGGTTCAGCAGAAGGTCTGAAACCTGGGTCAGACATGCGTAGTAAACGGAGCGCAGACAGTCCATTATAAAGTTTTGTGCTGACGACAAAGAAATAAATAAAAAGATTTAAGTTTAGAGAAAGACCAACATGTCGTACACCAGATGTGGTGAGCACTTGTAACAGGTGAGAATGTACGAACACAAAGGTTAGTCCTCGTGCCTCCAGCAACGGTATGGAACATAATCAACAAAGATATCCAACTGGAAAAGCAACATAAGTCACGTATGTACAAATTGTTTCCATTACACATCCGTCCAAAGATCACGTAACTCAAGTAGCTAAAAAATTAAACGGTATTCATGCAACTCTATAGGAGAACATATTGGGTAAATCGCTAAACACAGCACCTTTGGATTTTTATACCATCGAACTGTTGAAACGAGCGTTGGGAAACCGTCATGGATTATTGAAAGCATGCAGGGAACATTGATGTGGTTTAAACATGAAAATTTCACGATTGAGCCTTTCACAATGAAATGTTTACTGCAAGGCTATTGTCAAATAGAAACAGGACCAAATATAGTGATCAGAAAAATCGCTTTCATATAAAGCACTCAACCACTTTATACGTATATTTGTAACCAATAAAAATCAATCACTTGATTTATACTTCCCCCCCCCTGGATTATCTTTTATATATGTATGTATACATTCTTTCTGGTCAGCAAATATGAAATATGAAAACACTGTAGAGGTAACATTATGATGTCACGCGCCAGTCACTTCTATGCAACTGATACAACATATTTGAGGGTTAATATGTTTAGCATCCAATCAAAATGACAAAATATTCCGTACACGTAATTGAACAGGCATGTAGCATATCTCCTGTTTTTAGTGTAGCAAAAGACATACGTATTCTGAAAAATATCTGGAAAAGCTATGAACGAGCTTATGAGATTTTACGAAATACTTTTAAAATGAGCTTTAACAAACGAGTTCTGAATATTTAACTTTTTCTACCATTACAAAGAGAAAAGCAGGAAGTATTTTCGTTGTTGTTTGTTTCGTATACTCGGGTCAAGTTATACAACAGATGTCTTCACTAGTCGTCCATAATTTTGAGCCAATAGACTAGAGATAAAGTAATTAGTTGACGCTTCTTTCACACTTTAGGTCGATTATAGAACTGATGTTCAAACCCAACTATTGGACTATTCTAATCGAATAGTTGAGTTAGAATGTCAGTCCAATAATCGATGGGTGTGCCACACACCATGGACTACAAGTCCGGCACACTTATTACCAGACCTCTCTTTGCTCTTTAAAGCCAATAGTACGTTAGACGAGTGATGGTCAAATATCACTATGCGATAAGACAAAAGCGTCCCAAACGTTGACAATAGGTTCTGTTATTAACTGTCATTCCCGTGGTTTATCAGTTTAAAACTGGATGCGACTTTGCATAAATATTTCTTTGTGTAGCTTTTCATAAAAGAGGTAAGACAAGAGGAGAACATTTTTCACTACAATATGCCCCCCAGTGCATTAATAGCTCAGTACCTTGTATTCATGTTACATATTTTGATACGAATCTGTTTGTACACAATACGTTATATTATGATAGATCCCACTTACTCTACATTAAACTGATTCCATGTCAGTTTTCCTTCTCGTAGAGTGATTACGATTATGTTTGTTTTTGAATTTCGCGCAAAGCTACACAAGGGCTATCTGCGCTAGCCGTCCTAAATTTTACAGTTTAAAACTAAGGGGGAAGGCAGCTATTCATCACCACCCCCGCCAACTCTTGGGCTACCCTTTTTACCAACGAATAGTGGGATTGGCCGCAACATTATAACGCTGCCACGGCTGAAAGGGCGAGCATGTTTGATGCGACGGGGATTCGAGCCCGTGACCCTCAGATTACGAGTCGAGTGCCTTTACCACCTGGCCACGCTGGGCCTACGGTAACGTTACAACTGGCATATGTTCCAGTAAATATCTTCATGAATATACTACAGTGTTTGGTTATTCTGGTGAATAGTACCCACTTGTGATGATGTTACAACTGACATATATACCATTAAATGTATTCGTGGACAAACGTATAAGTTTCGGTCATTTTGGTGGCCAGTCAAGTACTTGTGATGATGTCACAACTGGCGTATGGGTCAGTCGGAAATGTATCAAAATCTCGGTCAAAACGGTATTTCAGTTCTCAACCTTACATCATTTATTAAGGTACTTAACTTCAGGTATTGTGTTCTCAGATATTCCAAGATCTCTGCTACTAACCAACAGGCCTCGTCTGCAGCAGTGTTGGTTGGCAGAGCGTGCACGGTTTAGATACCATTAAGTTTCTTCTTGTTGGAAGCCCTCAGTAAATAGTCCGTGAAGCAATGTTGTCAGTCTTGTTGCTGTGTTCGGACATTCTCTTAGCTCGGGAAAGTCTTCGTGCGTTTACTGTACAGAGAATTTAGTTTGTTTCTTTTTGCGACTCTACTAAACAATAGAAACTACGTCACATGCGATCGGAGTGTTTGTCTACATTTTACAGAAGACCCTTGGCTCTGCACCTAGACGGTCTCGACATGAGACCTCGAAGCTGCTGTCAAACGCAGCAGTCCCTAATTTATGTCCCTAATGTCCCTAATTTAGCAGTGTAAGACTAGAAAAAGGCAGCTAGTCATCACCACCCACCGCCAACTCTTGGGCTACTCTTTTACCAACGAATAGTGGGATTGACCGTCAGATTATAACACCCCCACGGCTGAAAGGGCGAGCATGTTTGGCGCGACAGGGATGCGAACCCGCGACCCTCAGATTACGAGTCGCACGCCTTAACACGCTCGGCCATGGCGGGCCTGAGACAAAACTAATACTACCATAGTTATGATAAACATGGTTCTGAGCAGAGGTTTCTAGAGATAAATATAATCACAGAGTGGCATGGTTTTTAGGCGAATTTATACGGACGCTCTTTATATATTCATTTCACATTAAGGGACAGGTATGCCTTTTATAGCAGACTTTTCCTTTCGTCGTGAGGTCACTAAACTCACAAGTGTATCGTCTTATTAAAAACGTCCACCATGACACTCACAGTACTACTCCGTAGTAAGTCTACGGATTTGCAACTCTAAATTTAGAGGTTCGATTCCCCTCGGTGGACTCAGCAGATAGCCTGATATGGCTTTCCTATATCAAAAAACACACACACTACTTATCGTTTTAATGGTTTGGTTTGAATTTCGTGCAAAACTACATGAGGACTATCTGCGCTAGCCGTCCCTAATTTAGCAGTGTAAGACTAGAGGGAAGGCAGCTAGTCATCACCACTCACCGCCAACCCTTGGGCTATTCTTTTACCAACGAATAGTGGGGTTGACAGTCATATTATAACGCCCCCACGGCTAAAAGGGCGAGAATGTTCAGTGTAACGGGAATTCGAACCTGCGACCCTGCGAGAAATTCAAAAGCAAACAAACCAACAGTACAATGACGGATTTCATAGACAGCCTAGCTTCCAGAATGAAGAAGGTTTATAATACAGAAGATATAAAACCCATCACTCATCCCTCATTAACAGTGGGTATACAGCACACTTAATACAACAAGGTTTAAATAGTAATATTAAACAAAAAGAAAGTTCTAGACACACGGCTATACTTCAATATATCAGATGTATCCACGTTCTGTACAGTTAGACCTAAAATTTCAACCTTGCACATAAGTCAGTAAAAGAAATAAAGTTTAGCAGCCGGAATTTTGATAAAAAACTAGTAGTAATTAGTGAATAATAATTTTAGTATATCCGTAACTTGCTACTAAATAGGCTTAGATTATGTACATGGTACAAACCATAACGATATGCATCTTTAACACACAGTACATTCGCCATTTCAGGCATGACTTGTAGCTTTTATTAACGTGAAGATCTCAAAGTGTTTCACTTACAAGATATCTAGTTTGGGTTTAGTTGCAACTGTTAACTCTTTGGTTACCAGTTTATTTACATACATTACTTACGAACATATCGTGCTGTTTCAAAACATAAGTGTCTCTTTTCCTTAGTTAAAACGTCTCATAAATTCTTACATATATTATAATTTACACACCCTCCGTAGATGTTCCGTGGATAATAAAAATAACATGAAAGGATATAAGACGTACTGATAATAGTAAGAGTGGATATGGTTCATCTTCTTAGTGTTTATCCTTCTTTGTTGTTGTTTTCTTTTTAGAAACATCAAGATTGTATAACCTGACAAGAATACGATTGCTTTTGTTCAAAACAAGCATGTTCGTGACACTATCTATTATAAAGATTCAGTATTAACGAGACTTACAGTTTTACTAACGATGAGAGTGCCATGAAACCTTTTAAGTGTTGGTAGACTAAGCCTAAAGTGAAGACGTAGTTAGGGGTCACCTATCCTAGTGTCAAGAGCACAACATTAATTAATTTAAAATTTAACCGTTTCTGAATTAAGTTGTGTTCTGTTGTATCATCAACGTTTTTAATATAAAAAATATTTGATCAACGAAAACTCTTAAATTAATAAATCAACAAATACATTCCAGTTTTATTATTTATATATTTACTTTTATACTTTCAGTACATATACTAACAACAATATTAGTTCTAGTGACAAATATTGTCACCAGGTGTAACCTGACGGAAAACTGTTACCCAAAACTTTGTTCTCGCATTTTATAAATAAAATTATTTTCATTTCGCGGTTTCTTTCACTACTACTTTATATGCGATATAATAATAATTTTAGTTTATGCTTCTGTTTCACAACAAAACAACGTAAGAGCCATTGATGGAATTATACCTAAGTTGCTAAGCAATATTACATAAAAACCATTGTTGGAACGCACTGGCTTTTTGTATGTTAGAACTTGTTATTCTAACGGTTTTTACCAATAATCACCTCATGAATATGCCACTAATTCATTTCATAAAGGATCTTGTTTGTGATTGGCTCACAAAGGAATTTACTGCCTTTTTCCACTTCTTTATTGTTTGAGCTTGATTTCACAAAATTTATTTATTTCAGTTAGCTTTGAAATGTTAGGTTAGGGTACACTATGGAGTGGAAGTGGCAGGTCTTACAAAATCAATTTTCATGGGCTATACTCTAGTATTTATACACACATTTGTCGGTTTTCTCGGGACTGAATATTCAACTATGGTGTGAATACGAAACCGTATATTTTTATATCACACAATTCATTTTTGTTTTGATGTATTTTAAAAGCTACTTTCTATCTTTTAATTTTGCTCAGCTATGAATCTAACAAAAGTCAATTAATGATACAAACTAAATCTTCTTTTTAGCACTCCAGTCAAATAATCTGAAATGCATTTCCTTACTTGATAACATCCTTAAGTTTATAATTTCTTTCTTTTGGCGAAAATAGACCGTTTTTAATGAGAAATCGTGTGCCGGAATTTATCAATGTAAATCCACAAATTTACCACTGACTCATTAGTTGATTAATTCTTTAACTTAAATAGTATACTTATTTATTTATTATTGCACGTATGGCCCAGCATGGCCAAGCGTGTTAAGGCGTGCGACTCGTAATACGAAGGGCGCGGGTTCGCATCCCCGTTGTGCCAAAAATGCTCGTCCTTTCAGCCATGGGGGCGTTATAATGTTACAGTCAATCCCACTATTCGTTGGTAAAAGAGCAGCCCAAGAGTTAGAGGTGGGGGTGGTGATGACTAGCTGCCTTCCCTCTAGTTTTACACTGCTAAATTAGGGACGGCCAGCATAGATAGCCCTCGAGTAGCTTTGCGCGAAATTCAAAAACAAACATTATTGCAAATTTGTTTAGTCCCAATATGTATTATATGTCTTCCAATACGATTTTGTATGCTTGTCATTTTATTGTTGTTTGTAACTAAGCAGGAAGCTACAGCTAAACAAAGGGCTATTTGTGCTCTGCTCACTACAGGTATCGAAACCCGGTTTTTAGCATTATAGTCCTCAAACATACCACTGTGCCACAATGGCTGTTTGTCCATTTAGACCAAAGCTGCGCAATACATTACTTACGCTATGCCAACCACGAGTATCGAACTCCGAATTTTAATATTATACGCTTTGAAACATATCACTCAGCCACCCAATAACCCTTTTTCTTGTTTGTTTGTTTAATTTCGTCAAAGCTACACGAGGGCAATCTGCTCTGGCCTTCCATAATTTGATAGTGTAAAACAAAAGGAAAGGAAGCTAGCCATCACCACCCACCGCCAATTTCTGGGCTACCGTTTTACCAACGAATAGTGGGATTGACCGTAACTTTATAATTCCCCTACAGCTGAAAGGACGAGCATGTTTGGTGCGACAGGGTTTTTCTTGAAGCCCCCAAAATGCTCGTTTACTTGTATTACTTATAATAAGTACGAGAATAAAACTGAAAGCTTATTAATAAAATATTGGCATAAGTTTATACTTTTGCTGAATATTAAAGTAATTATTTCCATATTATAATTAATAAAACCTTCCATTAGCTGAATTTAACAAACAGCTGCACTTTGCTGTCATTCACATAAATTTATTTGAAAATACGAAAATATGGATAAAATTACAGTAAGGAAACGTACATATGATTTTCACTTTGTACAAACGAATTTTGTTGTACGAAGTGTTAATCGCATAATTGTATCCCTCACAGCGATTTTAACGATTTCTCTTTCCCTTTGTAACCGCGTTTCATATTACTTATTCGCAATTTTTCCACAGTTTAAAATCAAATTTAAATTTTTATTTGTAACCGGAAAACAGTTCAGTTTGTTTTATTTAATTCCTGATGGATTGTTAAATGTGTCATTTTTATAAGAATTGCCTGTAAATGTTCACTTCCCTACATTTATGTTAAAAACTAAATTAATCATACAACGGAAACGCATGCAAAGATTTAGTGCTGTATAATCCTATATTTACCCACATTTAGAGGCCAGGAATGGCCAGATGGTTAAGGTACTCGATTAGTCGCGGAGTCGAATTCCCGTCACACCAAATTTGTTAACCTTTTTCAGTCGTGGGGGCGTTATAACGTTACGGTCGATTCCATTATTCGTTGGTAAAAGAGTAGCCCAAGTGTAGACGGTGGGTGGTGATAGCTAGCTGCCTTTTCTCTAGTCTCACACTGCTAAATTAGGGACAGCTAGCGCAAATAATCCTCGTACAGTTCTGCGCGAAATTCAAAACAAAACCTAAATTTAGTCAAAATGTACCAAGTTCACCATGGTAGTAACTCCGTCTATGAAGAATGTTTCAAGATAGAGAGGCTATGTTATTTCAAGTATATAAAAAAATGTGACGAATGAAACAGGAGCTAGATATGTGTATACTATTTTTCAAATATTATTCCAGACGTTACGTTTCTAGTCTTTCTGGATTGTAGAATAAATACAGTTGGACATTAAGTACCAGGATTTATACTAACAAATATCTTTTACTGCAAAACAAAGTGTTGAAATGCAAAATAACTTCAATTAGTAAAAGAAAGATAAAAGTTTAAAATCCATTTTATACGATATTAATATTTCATCATTACAAGTCTAAGTACATTAGTTGTTTGTTTTATCAACAACAAAATGACTTCCTGTTTTTCTGTAGACACATATATGTACAAATGTTCGGAGCCATGCACTTTTCAAAATAACGCGTACAACAAAAGAAGAAGAAAAAAACATCTTTCGAAACTTAGCACGCTTTAATTAGAAGCAATTATACACGACTATCAATTAACATATGTTACACGGTTGTTGAGTTCTGAGGAACCTTGGTGGTGCGCTGCCCTTATGAAATTTAGTCTAAAATTATTTCCAAATATTAAATCCTTAAAGAAAACATCAACACGAGAAGGTCTCGAAGTGTTTATTAAAGCATCAAGTAAGCTCAGTTTGACTTTCAGCTGTCATCAGGCCATCTGTATAATTGGTAAACATCATACTATGTCATTAAGACTATCTTTACCTTAAACAATTATATTATGATTCAGCTATCTCCACTTTGTTAAACCCTAAACCTTCATCACACTATACTATTATTGAAACCTCATCAATTCAGTTAAACCTTCTACAAACATCAAGTTAGTGTAGAGATAGTTGTAGAATCAACGTAAAGGTAATCAAATCGTATTAGATAATTCAATGCATAGCTTGCTCCAATTAACACTTTGGTGTGTATTCATCACACGAACACAACATTGAAAACTCCAAAAGCTTTGTATGTTTTCCTCCACACATTGCCTTTTCTCGAACAAACACACGTACATCGAGGAAAATACTCGAAATAATTATATCACGACGAATAATCAGCTTACACAAGAGCCTTAGAACTGCAGTGCTTCTAAGAAAAGTGCTTTAAAATGCATTTTATTGGTTTTCGACATTTTGGAAACGTGTTTTCCTACTAGTAGACCAAATATTTATATCCGAAAAACCAGGTTATAACGTCTTTTTGTTTCAAGATTAAAAAAGAAAATTCCTTTCCTATTGATAATATATGCCCTTTAATTACTCTTTACTTTAACATATTTCTTTGTTTTGTTAATTTTCGCCCAAAGCTACACGAGGGCTATCTGCGCTAGACGTCCCTAATTTAGTAGTGTAAGACAAGAGGGAAGGCAGCTAGTCATCACCACACATCGCCAACTCTTGGGCTACTCCTTTACCATAGAATAGTGGGATTGACCGTTACATTATGATTCCTCCACAGCTGAGAGGGCGAGCATGTTTGGTGTGACGGGACTTCGAACCCGCGACCCTCAGATTACGAGTGTTTGTTTGTTTTTGAATTTCGCACAAAGCTACTCGAGGGCTATCTATGCTAGCCGTCCCTAATTTAGGAGTGTAAGACTAGTGTAAGACCCACAGCCAACTCTTGGGCTACTCTTTTACCAACGAATAGTGGGATTGACCGTAAAATTATAACGCCCCCACGGCTGAAAGGGCGAGCATGTTTGGCGCGACCGGGATGCAAACCCGCGACCCTCAGATTACGAGTCGCACGCCTTAACACGCTTGACCATGCTGGGCCTTGAAGACGATAGTGAACTTTTAATTACTATAAACAGAAAAATTTAAAAATGCTGGCGCTTTGTCGCTTTCGTTAGCAAAGATTTCTAACTGATCAACAAGTTCGTTTTTGATAACCTGAAAGCTCTATTACTGTGACTCACACTTAATGTTCTTTGCCACCTAAACAATCTCCACTCATCTTGCTCATAAATTATTTTTATAGGGATTAAACGGTGAAGCTTAAATAGGTTGGATGTAATACCTTATATGGTTCGTAAATATTACAGGACTTGATAAGTCTGGGCAAGCATTCTTATTTGCATACTGTGACGAATTACATCAATATGGTAGCAAAATCTTTAAATCTTATTATACTCCAATCCTTATTTTAAACATTACGACAGAATAACTTTGTAACGAGATTTGTCAAATCTAATTAGGAAAAGGCCTTATGCTGGTCAGCTTGTATTGAAGCGTTTGAAATCCTTCGACATAATTAAGTTCTTCCCAAGTAATTTTCCTCTTCAGTGATGGCCAAATCCTCATAATTCAGTCTTCCAGAATATCAGTTTCTTACAAACAGATCGACGCGCCATCTGTCGTTGGCAATATGAATTATTTGTAGTGTTTGTTTGTTTGTTTTGAATTTCGCGCAAAGCTACTCGAGGGCTACCTGCGTTAGCCGTCCCTAGCAATGTAAGACTAGAAAAAAGGTATCTAGTCACCACCACCCACAGCCAACTCTTGGACTACTCTTTTACTAACAAATAGTGGGATTGACCGTCAATAAATAACGCCCCCACGGCTGAAAGAGCGAGCATGTTTGGTGCGACCGGGATTCGAATCCGCGACCCTCGGATTACGAGTCGAACGCCTTAACCCACCTGGCCATGCCGGGCCCTATCTGTAGTAAAATCATTGCTTGTTTCTCGTTTTTGTAAATTTTATAAAAACTACGTTTTCGTCTATTTTTTGTAAAACTAAGTTTTATAACAGTACATGAGATGTTGTATTTAACCTTAATGTTGTGATTATTTTCTAGCTGCTCAGTGACACAGACTTGGCGGACTTAATTTAAATGGGAATACTTGTTTACGACGTATGTGTTTTTCTATTTGATAACATACAATAAATACTGCAACACATGTAGCAGAGAAAGTCACTTATACAAATAGAGCTGCGTATATTCTCTATATAAATATGTTAATATTTTGGCAAGTTCATTTCGATAAGATTGTGAGAGTTTTCAGTCACAGAATACATTAGAGTTACTTCTTCCTCCTGACTAATCCGAACTAACGGAAAATAGCAAAAGTGGATTTATCTGTGACATTACAACAAACTTACCTATCCCAGATCGCTGTCACCGGATATGCTCGACCTTTCCGCCGTAGTGGCGTTATAACATTACGATCAATCTCACTGTTCGTTGATAAGAATATCTTAAGAGTTAACATTGTGTGTGTGTGTGTGTGTGTGTGTTTGTTTTGTTTTCTTATAGCTAAGTCACATTGGAATATCTACTGTGTCCACCGACAGAAATGGAATCCCTGATTTTAGCATAAATCCGAAGACTTGGCGCTGTCTCACGAGAACACGAGTCAAGAGTTGACTAGGTGCCTTCCCTCTAGTCTGTCACTGCTACGTTAGAGAACGCTAGCACAGACACACCAAATCGATCTTAGTTTGTTTCTTAATATACAATAAAATACAAAAAGACACGTTTCAATAGTTCATTATTTATCTTAGACTTGCAGCTGATAAATTCTAATGAGTTTATAAGGTAGCACTTTGTCTTTATAATGTTACAAAATTCCAAAGTCATAAATGCTTAATACCATACTTTTCAAGACTAAAATGTAAACATTATTATTATATATTTATAATATATACATATTATGTTCATTTGCTTTTTTCTTATAGCAAAGCCACATAGGGCTATCTACTGAGCCAACCGAGGGGAATCGAACCCCTGATTTTAGGGTTGTAAATCCGGAGACTTACAGCTGTACTAGCGGGGGACTGTATACCATGTTCCATGTACATGCCCATCACAGTGCTATGTTGGAGAACATACAATACTCGATCAACTGGAGATAAATAGGTGATTGCGTTTGTTCTCGAATTTCGAGCAAAGCTACTCGAGGTCTATCTGCGCTAGCCGTCCCTAATTTAGCAGTGTAAGACTAAAGAGAAGGCAGCTAGTCATCACCACCCACCGCCAAACTCCTGGGCAACTCTTTTACCAACGAATAGTGGGATTGACCGTTACACTATAACGCCACCACGGCTGAAAGGTCGAGCATGTTTGGTGCGGGATTCGAACCAATTATGAACTGATAGATGACAATAAAAGGAGACAATCAACCCACTGTTAACTCTTAGGTTACAGTTATCTAACGGAACAGCAAGATTTTACTGTCACTCTTATAACAAGTGCACCCACAATTACAAAGATCCAAGTTCGGTTTTGTGGCAATGAGACACGAACCGTGCACCTTAACATTAGGCCACGCCCACGAAAAGTCCATATCCATTACCTTTCCGTTTACTTCCAATAATTTGACGTATAGTTTTGCAGTAGTATAACCTCACAATTGTTATTTGAAATTATAATGTTTTAAATCGAAACCTTACTTATAGCACTGTTTATTGGTTTAACAATATCATTGTTGTTGAATATGAATAAACAAGTCTATAAATAAGGCTTTGATTTAAAACAATACAATTTCAAACAAGAATTATAAAGTTATCCAATTGCAAAATTATACTCCAAATTAATGGAAGTAAACGTACAGGTATTGGTTATGAATTTCTCATAGGCGTGGCCTAGCGTTAGCGTGCACGGATTTTAAATCCAAAGATTTTCGGTTCGTGTCTCATTGCCACAAAAACGAACTTGGTTTTATACAGCAATAAAACCTTTGGTTAAACGGTCTCGTTGTAAACCCGCAGAATTTTAACATAGCCCTTCCTTACTTTGAACTGTGACTGTAATTTATATTAATACCCTTCATATAATTAGGCCAGGTGGTTAAGACACTCGACTCGTAATCTGAGGATCGCGGGTTCGAATCCTTGTCACACCAAACATGCTCGCCCTTTCAGCCGTGGGGGCGTTATAATGTTTGGTCAAAGAGTAGCCAAAGAGTGGGCGGTGAGTGGTGATGACTAGCTGCCTTCCCTCTAGTCTTACACTGGTCATTTAAGGACGGCTAGTGCAGGTCGCTCTCGTGTAATTTTGCGCGATATTCAAAGACAAACAATTCATATAATTAAATCTTGCCAATTTCTCGGTTAAACACTATATAAAAACACTTAATAAATTGTATATATACACATTAAGTTCGTGACAAAATTAATATTTTTTAGCAGATGTGATAGTATCAAATTTGCGGAATCTAATGTATGGTCCCATATCATGAAAATAACTATATATATATGACATATAACAGAATACAATATTGTTTTTCTATTACCATTATAAGATATATAATTTACAATCAACTAATCCATAACTCAATATGTTACCGCGAAATGCTAATATCTACCTTTCTGTAGAGTTAATGCAGACATGAAATATAACTATCACTGGATGGCAGTGTATAATAGTTATTCAAAATGGTACATGCACCCACTAAGATATAGGACATTGATTTAATTGGCCTGTCTAAAAAGTCAAGTTTTTCGAGGAACTACACGCAAGTTACAAAGTTAATTCATGGTTTATAGAAAATACTAGAGTAGCACTTATATTGATTTTAATACATTGTTTCAAATCAGTGCCTAAAGTCGATTTTGCAAGGCCTTGTTCGTATATACAATATCCAAAACAGTGGGAAGTAACAACAAAGATTTCAGTATGCTCGATCTATAAATGAAAATATATTAAATAAATATTAAATAAAAAGTTTTCAGGTAGTTCTGGAAATCAGAAGAAAAAAGTTTAATTAATAAACAACAGCATATATAATATATATTATTATATCTTCAAGTTTATTGAATACCAAAGAATAACACGTTCTTTAGGGCTGTCAGATGGGACAGTACTGATGTAAAGATATCACAAAATGGAGAAAATACACTGCCCTTCAAGTAATTTTTTTTTCGGTAACGCTTTAAATTGTATACATGTAAATATCTAATACCCCTAAACATCAGGGGATTAAGCCGTATAACTTTTAATGCAGTGGTGCTTAACTGTAAACTGTAGTAATCTCATTTAGAGCAAAGCATTAATTTTTTTCTGTCGATTAGAAGTTTTAAAATCCCAGTGAGCCTATTTCCTTAGGTGTATTGTTATTCTGTTAACCAATTACGTAAAACGGTTTAAACATGTGATGCAAGGCTTTCACAACTGCATTTGGAGAAATGAGTCTCATTCAGCGAGGCTTAAGGAAAGCTGGTAATTTATGTTTTTATTTCTTACATATTTGCTAAGTAGAATTTTATAAGGTTGCACACACACATTATATAGATAGAGAGATATAAATTTCCCTGCAGCTATACGATAAAACCAACAAGATGAGCATTCTTTATACCTTACAAGTTTTGAAACATCTGTTATTGGTTGATGTTAGCACTAACAGCAGTATGAAACTAGACTGCCAGAAAATTTAATATGGAACATAATGATTTTTAACCTTCTGAGACGAGTGAACTGTACACATGTTTTCAGCACGTATTATACAGGTAGAAAGTTGTGGTAAAGTTAACTAACCCTTTTTACCACTAAAAAAACATTATTTTCTCATTTCCTCATAACAATAGCAATTTGCTGTTGTTGTTTTGAATTAAGCACAAAGCTACACAATGGGCTATCTGTGCTCTGCCCACAACGGGTATCGAAACCCGGATTTTAGCGTGTAAGTCCGCAGACATACCGCTGAGCCACTGGGGGCAGTAATTTGCAAAGCTTCAAAATATTTATTAGTGTTTTGTAACTAGCATTGTAATATTAAGATATACCAAAAATATTTTAACAAATACATAATGTAATTTTGTCTCCACAACAGTTGTAAATAAAATCAGTTTTATTTTTAAAGAAATTATTAAACAAACTTGTATTATGTATTCAAACAAAGGCAATGTTTAAAAAGACATAAGAGATTAAAAAGTTGTTGTCCAGAAATAGATGTTGGAACTCTCACAATGACATTTAGTAGCTGAATATTGAATAACTTATCCCTGGTTGGTTGGTTTAATCCAACGTTTGTCACTTACAATGTGTCTTAAATGTCTGCTATTTCACAACTCTACTCAGAGTAAGTTTCTCAACCCTCAAGGCAGCATGGGTAAGAAGGGCTTTCGTCTGATTTTCCTCTACAACTTCAAACTTGGATGAAAAGTTACAGAAACTACTCGGAACATCAATCAGACGTTCAGCCATGGATCTGTTACTAAACTTACAGTTCAGCGTTGGTTCCAAAGGTTTCGACATGGAGATGAAAGTCTTGAAAACCACGAAGGTTGCGGAAGGAAGCCATCCTTAGATGAAAACACATTAAGGGAAGCAGTTGAGACAGACCCTCGCACAACAGTACTTGAGCTTGCAGTAAAGCTAGGCACAAGCAAATAAAGCATTGCCAACCATCTGAGTGTGATTGGAAAGATGAAAAAGTTGAATAAGTGGGTTCTGCACGAGCTGACTGAAGATCAACAAAATCGGTGTTATGAGACCTGTCAAGAATGACGCTCCAAAAATTGAACAAAATGCAGATTTTCATTTTTTTCAATCACTTTGACAACTTTTTTAACAACAAACTTTCAAAACCAGGCAGCTGCAGAAGAAGCTTTCAGGTACTTCACTGACCATGGAAACTGATTTCTACAGCAGGAGCACAAACAGCATCGTCACACATTGGCAAGTGTCTTGAAACAAATGGTGCTTACTTTGATTGAAGCATGTTTTACAACACTGGTTTATACTGTTCCAAACTTTGCAGTTCAAAAACATTTATTTCTGGACAACCTAATATTTGTAACCAGGACAAACTTAAATCTAATCATTTTCATTACTTAATGTCATCAGTCAGTACTAACAAATTATACAGGGTGGCCCATAAGTCCCTACCCATCCATATATCTTATGTATCCAGTGTATCTGTGTGCTGTCCCTCATTCTCGCTGCATAATATTATGCGACGCCATGTTCTGTCAGACATTTTCCTCAACATAGCAGGGGTTATTGTTCTAAATGCCATGGTAACATCTGCCTTCAACTCATCATTAGTATAACATATGGACGAGTAGGGACTTACGGGCCACCCTATGCATACTAATGATGGAATTACTATCTGAAAAGTAATTTTATTTATTTATTTGAAGGATAATCTAACACTTGCACTCCTCAAACATGCTACCTATGTTCTAATGCTTACAAGTTGAATT